>NW_027428428.1:5546666-5854814 GCF_047830755.1 Zonotrichia albicollis | reverse complement strand
AAGCCTTTAGTGTTGTTATGCTAAGTTGTCCAAGTTCTCCTCCCCTATTAGTTACTTGTGTCCCCTATATGGTTATTGTTCTAGAGTGTTCTACCCTCAAGTTTATATATTGTTTCTTCGCCTTTACCTCAGGTCTTTGAATCCCACCCTGTGTACTCTCCTGGACTTCTCCATGTTTATTGTTTTTCACCCTGCTATTAAAGTTTTTTTTGACAGCTCCATTGTCCTGCTTGTAGGATCACTGGGGACTAGGACGGTTGGGACGGACAGAGACAAGAGATGTCTGAAGCCAGGTCTTGGAACTTGTGGTTTATTGCAAAGGGTGTGGGTGCAGGGGCCTTGTTTGGAGCTGCCAGCCACAGCGCAGAGCAGGCCCAAAAGAGGAGCTCGAAAGAGGCGCCAAAAATGGATGCCAGAAAGAGGAGGGGCGTTCCTGTTACAATACAATAAATCTTCTGTGCTGCATATTCTAATTTTCACTAAACAATATAATACAAGATACAAATCTTATAGCATTTGCAAACAGCCTATTAGAATCATTACATTACCATACTGTGTTACATTTTATACCATAAAAACTACTCTCTGGACCCCTTCTGCCAAACTAGTAGAGTCTGCTCTGACCCTTGGACCTGTCTGCAAGCAGGAGGTATTGTTTCATCAAAAGGGGATTACCTTCAGCCGGCCATACTATTGTTTTGTATTTGTTCAGTAACTAAGGCTTGGTATCTCAAGGCTTGCTTTCATTTCAATCTCGCTTATAGTTTCCATATTCTCAAATTCTTTTGCCAGGCAATCATATTTATAAGGCTTTTCTGTTTCATCTTCCCCAGCATCTGCTGCTTTTCATTTTCACCACCCTTGCCCTGAAGTTGGGGAACCAGAATGGTTTGTCACAGCCAACCTCGTTGAGACCCTTGGCGCCCAAACCTTGAGACCCTGATATTCAGTCATGTCAGCTGGGGTTAGCTGATGGATAGGCCAGCGCTCCCCGGGATTTTTGATTGTACTGGGCCAGAAGATTCATCATTGCTTCGAGGGACCTTGGCCAGGATCCACAGGGACAACGATGGTCTCACCTGCGTAGGATTGCAGGTGGGTTTGGGGAAATGCAGGACAATAATCACCATTTTGCCACTGTGTTTTTACAATACGCATCCACATCCAATAATTGATTTGAAGTGTTCCAGTGGTTGTTCCACCTGAGGCGGAGAAAGAGAAAAATGGACAGCCGGATTCTCAAAGTAGAAAGGAGCATACAGGGATGCTTTAAGTTAATTCTCACAGATCATGCCCAAATATATTCAAAGAAAAAATTAAAACAAATCGTGAAGTGGATTATTAAAATTATTCCAGATGCCCTTGAGCCTGACCATCCTCCCTCCATCTTGGTTCCTCCACTTCCTGCTACCACAACCTTCTCTTCTTCCCTGAATGAACCTCCAGACTCCACCCCCAGAACTGTGGGTCATGCCCCACTGTCAATCATTCCACCTCCACCCTGGGCCATGCCTCCAGAATGCCAGCCTAGTTGTCTGCTATCCTAGATCAAGGCCCTTCCTCCCCAACACCTGACAAAATGGCAGTGCCCTTTGCCTCTGCCTCCAGAAACAATATAACCCCAGGATCAAAGATACTAAACCTCACTGTCACACTACTTCTAATCTGAATGTTTCTGCTCTGAGTTAATCCTCCTCCCCAGAGGACAGTTTGGACTCTTCAGAGCCACCTCACCCCTCAACCCCAGAAGATCCCTGGGAAAAGAAGAAGACTGGCAAATCGTCTTGAAATTCCTCATTGCCCTGGTATGTTATGAAAGTAGGGGGCAGAATCCCAGGTATCAGCCATTGGTTCACAAGGAAATCAAGGATCTGGGTAGGGCAGTTAAAGACCATAGAAAAGACTTACCTTGATTTAATGGACAAATGAGGGCCATGTTTACAGCACATCTTAATTCCCTATGATTTAAAATATATTATGATATGACCATGTTCTTGTCACCTACAGAATACACCCTGTGGGAAGGGAGACGGAAGTGTTTACTAAATCAATTAATAGAAGACTATGCTAATAATGAGGCAAGGGTAGAATTGACAATCAACCATCTAGCTGGAGAAGGACAACACAGCCTACCAGATGATCAAGCAGCAAGTATCCCTAGAGAAGTATTGGATGATATCAAAGAGATGGCTTTGCAAGCTTCAATCCAGCTATTGGATGGTAGCATCCCCAGTGTGGACTACATTGGGTGGCTGCAGCTAAAGCTTTAGGACAGTTAGACCATCTTGGGTGCCTGTTAAGTAAGCAAATCAATGCTACCTCTCTCACATTGAGTGGCCTGCTCTCAGACATAGAGACCATCAGACATGCCACCTTGCAGAACAGCGATAGAGGTTTTACTCTGGGCACATGGGCATGGCTGTGTAGACTCTGAGGGCATGTGTTGCATGAAGCCCTCCAGCCACAGCGAGTCAATCCACACGAGCATTGAAGTACTGAATGAAGAGTTCAAGAAGCTTCAAGTGAAAAACAAAGACTGGTTCAATAAACTCTTCCAATCCAAGGGACTAAAGGGTTGGATGATGTCTATCTAAAACAGGACATTTAATTTTCTTAGCTGTTGTTGTATAGTTAATTGTCTCATGTTTGTTTGGATGCTTTTAGAAAGTCTTACAAAATTCTTTCAGTTCCATCTGTGTTGTAAAACAGAAGGAGGGAAGATACCCAAAACAGGCTCCTCATGGACACCTTGGAGGAGAGAACTGGAGGTCAGGATGGCACAAAAACCTCTCAGAGACTCAGTGGGGGCAAGAAAATCCTTAAAAGTACCTAAAAGTATTTTTAAATCCATAAAGTACATTAAAAACCTTAAGTATCTGAAGCCATTAATGACCCCAACTGAGTGGCAGTACTAAACTCTCCAGGGACTCGTTAAAGCAGAGAATTGGGGCCATGGTTGCACAAACTTGTCACAGAGTCAGTATCAAAAGGGAAACACCAAGTACCTTAAAATAACTGAAGTACCCTGAAGTACTAATGAGCCCCAATGGGTGTTGTTACTGACAAAGCCTCTGCAGGGACTAATTACAGCAGATAATTGGAGGCCATCATTACACAAACCTCTCAGAGACTCCAAGGCAAAAGCCAAACCCAAAGTCCGTTCAAAACCCTGCACTCCCTACAGGGAGCATTAAGGATTCCCAGGGCCATTGCTGAGCAAGGCTCCCCAGGGACTCCTTCCTGCAGATCCTTGAGGCCACTGGGATGTGGGCTAGGGGGGGAAGCTCAGGGCAGGACAAGGGGCTGAGAGTGCCCAGCCTGGCTGGGGCTGTGCCAGGAGGCCCCAGGGCCTCAGGACAAGGTGTCTCCTCACAGCCCTTGGTGGCACAGACCCTGCTGTGCCCCAGAGCACCAAGACTTGGCTTCTCTTTGTCCCCACCTGTCATCACTGCCTCCAGTTCTCTGCTCTGCCTGGGGACACTTTCTCAGTCATGTACCTCAGTGGGACCCATTAAAAGTCCAAGAAAGTTTGGAGTTGGATTCTTCCTTGGAGTTCTGGAGAAGTTTCTTCAGCTCCCTCTCAGGGACTGATGTTCAGGGCCTGAGCACAAAGCCCCCGAGGCTCATTAAAGTCCTTGTGCTGTGTCTGTTCTGCTGAGCTGGGCTGGGCTCCTGGCACAGAGACAGCTCCTGGTAACCAAGAGGAGCTTCAAAAGCACATTTCTCTTTATGAGCAGCTCTTCTGCCAGCCCAGCAGGGCTGGGGCACTGCCTGCAGCCAGCCTGGGCACAGCACAGAGGCACAGAGAGCTTCAATCAGTCAGGGCTGGGAAGGTGCTGAGAAGTGCCTGGGGCAGAATCACTGCCAGCCCTTGGCACAGGAACCTCTGGCTGCAGGACAATGCAGCTGCAGCTCCTGGAGCCATCTCCTCAAGCTGGAACATCTCCCAATGCCTACAGACCCTGTGAGTACATTCTCTGATTGTCTCTTGTGCAGAGCAGCCAGGGGTGCCCAGGGCTGTCCTGCAGAGCAGGGTCCTGCAGCCCGGGGCACTGTGCTGGGGCAGGGACTCTGCTGCCTGCCAGGGACAGCTCTCAGCCAGCCCTGGCAGCTGCTCCCAGCACTGGGGGACAGGATCTGGGTGGGAGGAGACAGCTGGTAATGCTTGGAAGTGTTCTCCTTGTGTGGGGAGGATGCTGCATTGTTCAGGACTGCTCCCAGCATGGCATTTAACTGCAGAACATTTCCAAGTAGATTATACAAGGAGCGGAGAATGGCAGGGGCTGCATAAAAGGGAAAATCCTGCTTTTTTAATCTACTGCTCTGGGTTGCCTTGATGGGAAATTGCAAACAGATATTCATCTATCACTCCAGCACGAGAAAAAAAATTTTTCTCAGATCTACTAAACCAGGCGGTGACAGAAATCAGAACAAGACCCTTTAGAGGCAGCATCAGTGTCACTTTTACAGCCTCCTCAGGGTTGCTCTGACTTTGCCATTAGAACCTGCAAAGACAGAGCTGTCCCTGGGCATTGCCTGAGCTGGGAGGGGTCTGCAGGGCAGAGCTGAGCCCCAGGGGTTGGGCTGGGCTCTGGCAGCACTGGCAGAGCCCAGCCCTGGGCACAGAGAAGCAGCTGCTTGCAGGGACAGCTCCAGGAAGCAGAGCCCTGGGCAGGCAGTGGGGGAAACATGCCCGCAAGATGTGCCTGGATATTTAAAGTCCTCTCCAAACCCAACTATTCCACAATTAATTTTTTTACAGATCCCCATGCCAAGACACCATAGGAAATGTCCAACAGCAGCTCCATCAGGCACTTCCTGCTGCTGGCATTGGCAGACACGCGGCAGCTGCAGCTCCTGCACTTCTGCCTCTTGCTGGGCATCTCCCTGGCTGCCCTCCTGGGCAACGGCCTCATCATCAGCACTGTAGCCTGCGGCCACCACCTGCACACGCCCATGTTCTTCTTCCTGCTCAACCTGGCCCTCAGCGACCTGGGCTCCATCTGCACCACTGTCCCCAAAGCCATGCACAATTCCCTCTGGGACACCAGAAGCATCTCCTACACTGGATGTGCAGCACAGGCCTTTCTGATGTTCTTCTTTCTTGGATCAGAGTATTTTCTCCTGACCATTATGTGCTACGACCGCTACGTGTCCATCTGCAAACCCCTGCACTACGGGACCCTCCTGGGCAGCAGAGCTTGTGCCCACATGGCAGCAGCTGCCTGGGCCAGTGGCTTTCTCAATGCTCTCATGCACACGGCCAATACATTTTCCCTTCCCCTGTGCCATGGCAATGCCCTGGGCCAGTTCTTCTGTGAAATCCCACAGATCCTCAAGCTCTCCTGCTCCAAATCCTACTTTAGGGAAGCTGGGCTCATTGTTGTTAGTGCTTTTTTAGGATTTGGATGTTTTGTGTTCATTGTTTTCTCCTATGTGCAGATCTTCAGGGCTGTGCTGAGGATCCCCTCTGAGCAGGGATGGCACAAAGCCTTTTCCACCTGCCTCCCTCACCTATTTGTGGTCTCCCTATTCCTCAGCACTGCCACATTTGCTCACCTGAAGTCCCCCTCCATCTCCTCCCCATCCTTGGATCTTTCAGTTTCAGTTCTGTACTCGGTTGTGCCTCCAGCCCTGAACCCCCTCATCTACAGCCTGAGGAACCATGAGCTCAAGATTGCAATGAGGAGACTGATGACTGGATGCTTTCAGGAACATTAAACTGCTGGCAAATTTCTGTAAATCACTTGTAATCAAAGTCACCTGTCATACTTGCTTGGTTTAGATGTGGGGTATTTTTTCCCTTGTTTTAGTTTTTCATGCTATCTACAAAGAAATGTCATTGTTTGTGCCGTTTCTCATTTTGTTCCACTTCAACTTCCCTGTGGCTACAGAGTGAGTACTCCTGGTGTATATATAGAAACTAGAGGATCTCTCAGCAGTGTTTTCTGCAGAGATGCCCTTTTGTTGTCTTCTCTGGAGCTGTAGCAGCAATGTCTATGTGCAGAGCTGGGGGCAGATCAGTGCTGGCCCAGCAGCTGTGCCCAGCAGCAGCAGCACTTGGTGTTGCCAGTGCTGCTGCCGTGGCCCTGCCCCGCTGCCCTGGTGGCCCTGGTGTTGCTGCAGGGCCTGAGTGCTCTCAGGGCCGGGCACAGCCCTGGGGGTGGCAGTGCCGGGGCTGCAGCAGGGACAGGCCACGGGCACTGCTGGGGCAGCGCTGACGCCTCAGCCCAGGGCCTGGGGGCTCCAGCCTCCTTGCCCAGGCTCTCTCAAGAACACACCCAGGCCAATGCTCAGCACAGAAAAGCCCCTTGAGCAGCCCCAGGCTGGCCGTGGGCAGGCTGGGGGCAAACAGCATGGCTGGGGCTCTGCAAGGGCCCTGGGGCAGATGGGAAGGAGCAGCAGAGCAGGGGCTGATCCATCCCCAGTGCGCTGGACAGCCCAGGGCAGCGTCCCAGAGCGTCCTCATGGAGCTGCCAACAACATCCCCCCTCTGCAGCCCTGGCCTCTCCCCCAGCTCACACAGGTGCCCCATCCTTGCAGGCACAGACACAGCAGCACTGGCTCAGCAGCCCCTGTTTGCATTGCACAGAGCAGGGGGAGCATCCCCATGCTGTTACTGTGGGGACATGAACCTGAGGGAGCACAAATGCCATCAGCCCCTGGGGCCAGCAAGGGCTGGGGGACACCAGGGAAACCACTCAGCTTTGTCCTGGCCTGTGCAGTCAGCCAGAAAGTTTGTTCCCATCAGCTGGGAGTTTCCTGTCCCACTGCAGATGCTGTCGTGCTCAGAGCCAGGGCTGCCTGGCAGCCACCCCCAAACTGACCTGGGCAGTTCTTTGGCTTCAGCTTTGCTTTCTTTACTTACCCTGATACAAATTTCTTCCCATTGCCCATCCCTGTTATTGCCCTGCAAACAGCCCATCCCTGTTTGCCCTTTCCTCTCTGGCTACACTCCCCATTGCAGTTCCTGACTTGGCACCATGGGAACGTCCCTTGGGCATCAGGATCATCCTACAAGTGCTGCAGGAATTGTCTGCAGGCTCCTGCAGTGCCTGGTGCTGCTCCCTTGCCAGAGGCACCCCAGGCCTGGGGGCACATCTGGGCTGCTGTGTCTGGCTCTGGGGCTCCCTGTTCTGGGCAGTGAGGAGGAGCTGCAGAGGCTCTGCAGGACTGACAGGATGGGCTTTGGGGCTGGCAGAAGAAGCTGAGGGACCTGGGCTGCTGGAGCTTCTGAACAGGAGGCCCAGGGCTCCTCCTGCAACTGCTCCAAGGGTGGTTACAGACAGTCACAGAATCAGCCAGGGTGGAAAAGACCTTGGAGATCATCAAGTCCAACCTGTGCCCTGACACCGCCTTGTCTCCCCTGAGCCTCCTCTTCTCCAGAATAAACAACTGCAGGTCCCTCCGCTGCTCTTCACAGGAGTTGGTAGCTTGTGTTCCAGACCCCTCCCCAGCCTTGTTGCCCTTCTCTGGACATGCTCCAGCCCCTCCATGTCCTTCCTAAATTGGGGGGCCCAACACTGGACACAACACTCAAGGCGCTGCCCAAGCAGTGCTGAGCACAGGGGAAGAATCCCTGCCCTGCTCCTGCTGGCAACACCATTCCTGATCCAGGCCAGGAGCCATTGGCCTTCTTGTCCACCAGGGCACACTGCTGCCTCATGTCCAGCCTGCTGTCCATCAGTCCCTGCAGGTCCCTTTCTGCTTGGCTGCGTCCCCAGCCTGCATTGCTGCAGAGGTTGTTGTGGCCAAAGTGCAGGACCTGACACTTGGACTTGTTCAACCTCACCTTGTTGGATTTGGGCCCTGGATCCAGCCTGTCCCGGGCCCTCTGCAGAGCCCTCCTACCCTCCAGCAGATCCACACTCACACCCAGTTTGGTGTCATCTGCAGATTTGCTGATGCTGGACTCAGTCCCCTAATGCACATCATCAGTGCCGATATTGAAATCCACGCTGGCTGGCTCTGACCCCTCGGCCATCCTGTGGGTGCCCTGTGATGGCACTCAGGGTGATCTGTTCCATAACCTTGCCGGGCACCCAGCTCAGGCTGACAGGCCTGGAGTTCCCCCGATCCTCCTTCCAGCCCTTCTTGGGGATGGGCTCACACTGGCACCTCCAGTCCTCTGGGACCTCCCTGCTGAGCCAGCAGTGATGGTAAATGATGGAGAGCAGCCTGGGGAGCTCATGCACAGCTCCCTCATCCCCCCGGGATGGATCCCATCTGCTCCCAGAGACACCTGTGCGCATCTGAGTGGCTCAGCAGGTCAGCAACTGCTCCCTCATGGATTGCAGGGGGGCTGTTCTGCTCCCTGTGCCCATCCAGCAGCTCAGGAGAACACTTGTCCCAAGGACAACCTGTCTTATTCTTGAAAAATGAGGCAAAGAAGGGGTTAGGTGCCTCAGCATTTCCCTCATATTTGGTAACCCCATCTCCCCCAATAATGAATGGAGATTGTTCTTGTACCTCCTTTTGCCATTAATGTATTTACAGAAACATTTTTCTCATCCCTCACAGAAGTGGCCAGGTTAAGCCTTAAGCTTTCACCTCTCTAATTTTCTTTCTGTATGACGTAACAACATCCTTAAACATTTCCTGAGTTACCTGCCTCTCTGTCCAAAGGTGATGCACCTTATTTTTTCCCTAAGTTCCTGCAAAAGGCTCATCACATACAGAACTTCACCTGTTGGCTAAAGTAAACCTCAGAGGAGGAAAATACGAGAGTCTATAAATGAAAATAGGAAAAGCAAGCTAGGAAAGTAAAAGAAGAAGAGGCTGGGAAGGCTAACAAAAACCGGACCCCCTTGACCACCTACCTCCTCCTACCCTTGCAGTACCTCAAATCCTTCCTCCAGTTCCTCTTTCTGTGGACCCAGTTCCTCCTCCTCTCCCAGCTGTCATTCCTTTACCACCTCCTAACCCAGTTATACCTCTACCACCTTTCCTTCAACCCTCTCCTTACTCTCTTTACCCTTCACTACCGTCCCCTTACCTCTGCCATCTCATGCACCCCTTATTCACCAGCAAGTTCCTGCTCTGCCTCCCCCACCACAAACGAGAAGCCAAACAACATCTCAGAATCTCATGCCCAAGAGAGAAGTTAACCAGTCAACCTCCACAGCTGATGTTGTAACACCTGGTCCAAAGTGGCAAAAGTGAAAAATTGTTCCCCCTCAGAGAAATTCTCATGGGCGAGGTGGCCAGTGAGATTGGATTTGTAAACGTTCCCTTGACTGTGTCCAAAGTTGGAAACTTTAAGAAAGAATTGCGAAATTTAGTGGAAGACCCAGTAGGAATTGCAAATCAAATTGATCAATTTTTAGCCCTAATATTTATACATGGGGAGAACTGAACTCCATCTTTAACATCCTATTTTCCCCGGAAGAGACTCGATTAATACAAACTGAAGGAATGAAAATTTGGGAGAGAGAAAACCAACCTGGGCCCCCAGGTGACCAAAAAATGCCTTCAGTGGAGCCTGACTGGGACCCTAATCAAGAAGAGGGGAGAAGGAACATGAGAGATTACAGGTCCCTGATGACCAGAGGGATAAAAGAATCAGTCCCTAGAGGGAGTAATACCAGGTTAGCGTTGGACGGCACCCAGGAAAAAGACAAGACCCCAGCACCATGGCTTAATAGGCTAAAGCAAAACTTCCAGATTTACTCTGATGTTGACCCAGATAGCCCAGAAGACCAATCTGGGGTTCCCTGCAGTCGGGGATGACCCCAAGAATCCTTTTTTCCCAGCCTGATGTTTCCAAGAAGGAGTCTGAATTCTTTGGCTCTGGTTTCCAAGGTTGTTTATTGTTTCTTATCTATAACATTTTTTCTCTGGCCTGCTGAGATCTTTTCAGCAGGTCAGACAGAGGCACACTCTCCATCCCGGGGCTGGTGTCTACGATTTATCCTATGAACTATGTGTACTTTATTTATCATTATTTTCCAATACCTAAAGACACACAGCAGGGGACTTTCAATCAAAACAAATGCACCTTTTATTGCATGCCCATAGCAAATGTAACAGAAGGATTAGAAAGGCGATAAAGGACAGAGAGAGAGAGAAAGGAGGGTTGGGTGGGGGAATAGCTGCCACAAGGGAGATGAAATCCTCGTGGTCTGGCCAACAGATCCATCTGGTAACGTTGGGGAGAATCTCAAAGCCTTTGGTTAACTCAGGGCTCTTTTATAATCTACCGCCGGGAGGGAGCAGGACGGCACATGGAGGGCACAGTGGAGAATAAATCCATTGGGAACAGGCACAGACAGTCCAGGTCTGAACAGCACAAACCGGAGCCAGCAGTGAGCGGGGCCCGTTGTTTCAGGACTGGTTCCTATGGGAAACATCCCGCTTCCCATGGCAGACATCCCGCTCCAGTCAGGCCAGCACCCCTGCGTTAGAATTTGAAGGGTCTCAGTCTCAGTCCTCGGGGAGCGCTTCAATCTCCGTCCTTGACTGTGGTCGTGAGGCAGATGAGGGATCTTTGGACTGTGTCCTACAGAATGACATCCCAAAGCATAAAAAATTTATGCATTTTCCCATAAAATTAAATGCAATGAGATAATAAATGATAACTAATTTTTTCTTGTTTATAATAGTATTATTCTATAATTGTATTACCAAATTTTAATTTTTATATTAAAAAATCTATACTTTTTTAGCAAGCAAAAAATTTATTGGTCATTGGTTCTAAGTAACAAAATTCCTTTCATCGATTCATTAACCAGTGTGCTCTTGATTTCTCTATCTTTATGGTAATTAGTCCTATTTTCAATCGTTTTCTAATCTTTTTTTTTATCATTTTCACAGAAAGGGTAAAAGGAGCCACTTCGGGGTCCATGGAGAACTTTCTGGGGCACGTTTGTGGCCGTTTTGGGTCTGGGGAGGGAATTCAGGGAGAACTTAGGGACTGGAGGACACTTAGGGGATCCGGGTGGGCACTTGGAGGGGCACTCAGGGATTCTGAGGGACAGTTCGGGGTCTGGGGCAGCACTTGGGGGTCCAGGGGACCCTGGGAGGTCAGGGAGGGGAATTTGGGGCCCTTCGGGGTCCGGGCGGGCCCTTGGGGGGCTCTGATCGGGCTTTCAGCGGCGTGGAGATTGATGGGAGTTGTAGGCGCAGGTCTACTACAGTCTAACGGGACCGCGGAGCATCATGGGAGTTTGAGGCGCAGCTGCAATGGCTCCCAGTAGGGCGCGGGGCAAGACGGGAGATGAAGTCCCGGCTGGAACAGCACTGGACATGCGCCGCGGAGCATGATGGGAGCCGTAGTCCAGGAAGTGGCTCCAGAGCTTGGTTTGGGGGTCCGCGAAGGGTCCTGGCGGACACTTCTGCGTCCGAGCCGTGACTTGAGATCCTCGGGGGTAAACATAAACTGTTCGGGAGCACTTGCGGGGAGCTCCGGGAACTCTAACCGGGCTCTTTAGGGCGGGAGGCTCGGCAGGAATTTTATACGCGGACTGTTCTGAGGGGCTCTGGGGCCGCGGCGGGGGAGAGGAGATGAATTCCCAGAAGTGGCTGTACCGGGCATCTGTGGGGTCGGGAGCACTCAGGGGGTCCGGGGACGCTTTTGGGGGCTCCCGAATGGGCGCTGAGGGGGTATTGAGGGATCCTGGAGGGTCTGGCGGACACTTCATGAATGGACAAAGCAGTGGCGGGTCTCGGGGTTCTGTGGGGCGCAGGGCATGACGGCCGTTGTAGTTCCGGCTCCAAAGGGGATCAATCAGGCCGCGGGGCATGACGGGAGTTGCAGACAAAAAAAAAAAAAAAAAAACTGGGGCGAACATCAGACACCGCATCCGAGGTCCTAAACCAGGCGCTGATTGGCTTTGGGCAGTGATGGGCGGGAGTCTCGGCAAATGGGATGCGGTGGAGACGGGAACAGCCCATTCAACTTCTCCAGTCGCTCCCAGTAGAGCCCAGTTCTTCCCCAGTACAGACCAACACAACCCCAGTACAGCCCAGTTCATCCCAAGTAGAACCCAGTACAACCCCAGTGCCCCTCCTGTCCCTCCCAGTACAGCCCAGTCCCTCCCAGTTCCCCCCCAATATCATCCACAGGATACCCCAGTGTCCCCAGTCTTCCCCACAATGGCCCCATTGTCCCCAGTATGTCCCAGTGTCTCCCAAAATGTTCCCAGTGTCCCCAGTATGTCCCAGTCCTCCCCAGTGTTTCCAAGGACAGTTTAATTTCTCACGGTGGCCGTGGCAGCCAAACCCAGCAGTGGGGTCAGTGGAGTGCCCATGGCCACAGCCCCTTGCAGGGGCCCAGTGCAGCTTGGGCTGATGATCCACCCTCACAGCTGGCCCAGGGCAGCTCTGCAGTGCCTTTGGTGGCACCTGGGGCTGGCACACACCTGAGCAGTGTGTCTGTTTGAGTGGGGAAACTCAGCAGTTTGAGATTGCTGCAAAAAGTACAAAAAGGGAAAAGCCCTCTCAGGCTGAGTGCAGCCTGCTCTGCAAGCACAGCAGGGCCCAGGGCAGTGAGGACAGACAGGATGGGGCTGGGCAATGTGGAGCAAGGTTGTGCACACTGGGTCAGAGCTCCAGGCACAGCTTCTGTGAGCAGGCCAGAGCTGCTGAGGAGAGACCCTGGGTCAATGTCCATCACAGAATGCTGCAATCACCTCTGCTCTACAGAGAAATTTAACAAAAGACACCCTTTAAAAAAGGAATGTATATTTTATTACTGCTCTTTGAAAACTTTCTCCATAACTGGGCTAGGAAAACTTTAATGACCCTCTCAGGGCTTTGCTGTTGTTTACATCAGACACAGTCTTTGAGAGTCAATAACACAAAGTTAAATTTAAACTCCAAATTTTCTTGAAGTTTTAATGCCTCCCCCTGAGGGACACCACTGGGAAAGAGTCCCCAGGTTCCAGTTAGAGCAGAACACTGGAGGCAGTGATGACAGCTGGGGACAAACAAGGCAAAGGTGTCTCTGGTGCTGAGACACCTGGATGTGTTTGAGGAATGCAGAGAGCCAAGGCCTGAGCCCCAGCCCCTGGCCAGGCAGATCCTGTCCCTCCCTCCTTGCTCAAGGCTCTTCCCGGGATGGGCACTGGCATGTGGGGATGTGCAATGCCAAGGGCAGGAGCATGGGGCGGCCCCTGCCAGGCTGCTGAGCAGGGACAAGGAGGCAATGAGGCCCCAGGCCTGCAAGGATCACTTGTCTCCTGCTCCTGCCTCAGGCCCAGGCCCAGCAGCCATGGCCAAAGTGCTGCCCAAGTTGGCTCTGGCAGGGCTGTCTTGCAGCTGCTGCCCATCCCTGTGCCCTGTGCAGCCCAAGCTGTCCCACGGTGTCCCTGCCCTGCGCCTCTGTCCCTGCAGGCTGTCGGCATCCCCCGGCTGCCCCACCTGGCTGGGCCCTTCCTTTGCTGACAGCTCTGCCTCCTGCCTGCCTCTGCCTGCCCACACAAAGCCTGGGGCTGATACCAAAAGGGTTAATTAATTCAGTTTTTACTGTGCCTGTGAACTTTCAGCACAGGAACAAGTATTCAGGGGCTGCTTTCCCAGCAAGGATGGTTGGAGGGAAGATGAAGACATCTGGCTGAAGGGTGCAGGGATAGAGAAAACAAGGACTGAATCGTGGAACTTGGGGTGTGATTTATGGAAATGGGTAAATTGTAATTCACATTTAGTGACTGTATATAAACAACACACTGGTAGGATTACATTTCCATGTGATGTTGGGAGTTATCCCTCAATACAGCTCAGGCCTGAGTAAATTATACCCTCTGAAATATCAAATGAGAGGAGCTCTGTGCTGAGTACAGTGGAAACTGAGGACAGCAGAGGAGACCTGGGAGGGATTGAAGGGAGGTTTCAGAGATGGTGGATCATTTTGGCATAATAGAGAACAGCCAGAGAAAGAAAGAATTAATGCAATGGGCAGATAGGGAAAACAGAAGGGACCCAAACAGAAAGGAATTTCCCTGCCAGGGCAGGGCTGTGGTGCAGCATGTCCCCCAGAAGGAGCCTTTGTGTGGGCAAGCAGAGGCAGGCAGTCATGGTCCTCAGTGGGAGCCATTAAAACTCCAAGAAAATTTGGAGTCTAAATATAACTTTGAGTTCTTGAGAAGTTTTGTGAAGACACTGTCAAGGACTGAGTTTGATGTAAACAGCAGCAAAGCCCTGAGAGGGTCATTAAAGTTTTCCTAGTCCAGTTATGGAGAAAGATTTCAAAGGGCAGTAATAAAATATACATTCCTATTTTAAAGGGTGTCTTTTGTTAAATTTCTCTGTAGAGCAGAGGTGATTGCAGCATTCTGTGATGGACATTGACCCAGGGTCTCTCCTCAGCAGCTCTGGCCTGCTCACAGAAGCTGTGCCTGGAGCTCTGACCCAGTGTGCACAACCTTGCTCCACATTGCCCAGCCCCATCCTGTCTGTCCTCACTGCCCTGGGCCCTGCTGTGCTTGCAGAGCTGGCTGCACTCAGCCTAAGAGGGGTTTGCCCTTTTTGGGGTTTTTGCAGCAATCTCAAACTGCTGAGTTTCCCCACTCAAAGAGACACACTACTCAGGTGTGTGCCAGCCCCAGGTGCCACCAAAGCCACTGCAGAGCTGCCCTGGGCCAGCTGTGAGGGTGGATCATCACCCCAAGCTGCACTGGGCACTGCAAGGGGCTGTGGCCATGGGCACTGCACTGACCCCACTGCTGGGTTTGGCTGCCACGGCCACCGTGAGAAATTAAACTGTCCTTGGAAACACTGGGGAGGACTGGGACATACTGGGGACACTGGGAATGCTGTGGGAGACACTGGGACATACTGGGAGTGACCCTCGGGGATACTGGGACATACTGGGGACAGTGGGGCCATTGTGGAGAAGACTGGGGACACTGGGGCATCGTGTGGATGTCATTGGGATGAACTGGGAGGGACTGGGAATAAACTCAGGTGTATAGGGAGGGACTGGAGGGGCACTGGGCTCGTACTGGGTTCTACTTGTGATAAACAGGGCTGTACTGGGGTTGTGTTGGTCTGTACTGGGGATGAACTGGGCTCTACTGGGAGGGACTGGAGAAGTTGAATGGGCTGTTCCCGCCTCCACCGTATCCCATTTGCCGAGACTCCCGCCCATCACCGCGAGCAGCCAATCAGCGTCGGAGATCGGAGACTCGGGGACAGTGCGTACGGTAGCCACAACTCCCGTCATGCCCTGCGGCCTGATTGAGCCCCATTGGAGCCGGGACTGCAACGCCCGTCATGCCCTGCGCTCCACAGAACCCCCTACATCCGCTACCCCTTTGTCCCTTAAGTGTCCCCCAAACCCTCCAGGATCCCTGAATGCCCCCTCAGCGCCCATTCGGGAGCCCCCAAAAGCGTCCCCGGATACCCTGAGTGCTCCCAACCCTACAGATACCCGGTACAGCCACTTCTGCGAATTCATCTCCTCTCCTCCACCGCGGCCCCAGAGCCCCTCAGAACACAGTCCCGCGCCTGAAACTCCTGTCGTGCCCCCGCTCTAAAGAGCCCGGTTAAAGCTCCCGGAGCTCCCCCGAAGCGCTCCCGAACCGTTTGCGTTCCCCCGAGGATCTCAAGTCACGGCTCGGACGCAGAAGTGTCCGCCAAGTTCCTTCCCGGACCCCCAAACAAAGCGGTGGAGCTACTTCCGGGACGACGGCTCCCATCATGCTCCGCGGCGCATGCCCAGTGCTGTTCCAGCCGGGACTTCATCTCCCGTCATGCCCCGCGCCTTAACTGAGAGCCACTGCAGCTGGGCCTCGAACTCCCGTGATGCTCCCCGGCCCGTTAAATTGCATTACACCCACACACACACCCACACACCCACACCCACACCCACACACACACACACACACACCCCCACACACCCCCTCCCGTGCCTACAACTCCCATCACCCCCCGCGCCCCAGCGATCCCCGTCAGAGCCCCCCAAGTGCTTCCCCGGACCCTGAACTGTCCCTCAGAATCCCTGAGTGCCCCTCCAAGTGCCCACTTGGCTCACCCAAGTTTCCTCCAGACTCTCAAGTTCTCTCTGAATTCCCTCTTCAGACCCAAAAGTGCCCCAAATGTGCCCCAGAAATGTCTCCACGGACCCTAATGTGGCCCCTTTTATCATGTCTTTGAAAATGATAAAAAAGATGACAAAAGGATTCAAAATAGGACTGATTAGCATAAAGAAGGAAAAATCAATAGCCATACTTCTGAATGAATTAATGTTGGAAATTGTGTTACTTAGAACTAATGACCAATAAATTTTTTGCTGGCAAAACAGCTTTGGTTTTTTAGATATAAATATTAAAATTTTGTATTACAAATATAGACTAATAGTATTATAAATAAGAAAAATATTTATAATTCTCCTAATTCCAAAACTTATATTTTTAAGGGGAAATGCATAATTACTACTATGTTTTGGGATGTCAGTCTGTTAGAGACGGTCCAAGATCCCTCATCTGCCTCACAGCCGCCGTCAAGGACGGAGATTGAAGCCCTCCCAAAGGACTGAGACTGAGACCCTTCAAATTCTAACGCAGGGGTGCTGGCCTGACTGGAGCGGGATGTCTGCCATGGGAAGCGGGATGTTTCCCATAGGAACCAGTCCTGAAACAACGGGCCCCGCTCACTGCTGGCTCCGGTTTGTGCTGTTCAGACCTGGACTGTCTGTGCCTGTTCCCAATGGATTTATTCTCCACTGTGCCCTCCATGTGCCGTCCTGCTCCCTCCCGGCGGTAGATTATAAAAGAGCCCTGAGTTAACCAAAGGCTTTGAGATTCTCCCCGACGTGACCAGATGGATCTATTGGCCAGACCACGAGGATTTCATCTCCGTGTTGGCAGCTATTCCCCCACCCAACCCTCCTTTCTCTCTCTCTCTGTCCTTTATCGCCTTTCTAATCCTTCTGTTACATTTGCTATGGGCATGCAATAAAAGGTGCATTTGTTTTGATTGAAAGTCCCCTGCTGTGTGTCTTTAGGTATTGGAAAATAATGATAAATAAAGTACACATAGTTCATAGGATAAATCGTAGACACCAGCCCCGGGATGGAGAGTGTGCCTCTGTCTGACCTGCTGAAAAGATCTCAGCAGGCCAGAGAAAAAATGTTATAGATAAGAAACAATAAACAACCTTGGAAACCAGAGCCAAAGAATTCAGACTCCTTCTTGGAAACATCAGGCTGGGAAAAAAGGATTCTTGGGGTCATCCCCGACTGCAGGGAACCCCAGATTGGTCTTCTGGGCTATCTGGGTCAACATCAGAGTAAATCTGGAAGTTTTGCTTTAGCCTATTAAGCCATGGTGCTGGGGTGTTGTCTTTTTCCTGGGTGCCGTCCAACGCTAACCTGGTATTACTCCCTCTAGGGACTGATTCTTTTATCCCTCTGGTCATCAGGGACCTGTAATCTCTCATGTTCCTTCTCCCCTCTTCTTGATTAGGGTCCCAGTCAGGCTCCACTGAAGGCATTGTTTGGTCACCTGGGGGCCCAGGTTGGTTTTCTCACTCCCAAATTTTCATTTCTTCAGTTCGTATTAATCGAGTCTCTTCCGGGGAAAATAGGATGTTAAAGATGGAGTTCAATTCTCCCCATGTATAAATATTAGGGCTAAAGATGGATCAATTTGATTTGCAATTCCTACTGGGTCTTCCACTAAATTTCGCAATTCTTTCTTAATGTTTCCAACTTTGGACACAGTCAAGGGAACGTTTACAAATCCAATCTCCCTGGCCACCCCACCCATGGGAACTTCTCTGAGGGGGAACAATTTTTCACTTTTGCCACTTTGGACCAGGTGTTACAACATCAGCTGTGGCGGCTGACTGGGTAACTGCACTCTTGGGCATGAGATTCTGAGAAGTTGTTTGGCTTCTTGTTTGTGCTGGGGGAGGCATAGCAGGAACTTTGTGGTGAATAAGGGGTGCATGAGATGGCAGAGGTAAGGGGACGGTAGTGAAGGGTAAAGAGAGTAAGGAGAGGGTTGAAGGAAAGGTGGTAGAGGTATAACTGGGTTAGGAGGTGGTAAAGGAATGACAGCTGGGAGAGGAGGAGGAATTGGTTCCACAGAAAGAGGAATTGGAGGAAGGATTTGAGGTACTGCGAGGGTAGGAGGAGGTAGGTGATCAAGGGAGTCCCAGCTTTTGTTAGCCTTCCCAGCCTCTTCTTCTTCTTTTACTTTCCTAGCTTGCTTGCTTTGTTTTAATTTATAGACTGTTGTATTTTCCTCCTCTGATGTGTACTTTAGCCAACAGGTGACGTTCTGTATGTGATGGGCCTTTTGCAGGAACTTGGGGTAAAAAAGGAAGGTGCATCACCTTTGGACAGAGAGGCAGGTAACTCAGGAAATGTTTAAGGATGTTGTTAGGTGATGCAGAAAGAAAATTAGAGAGGTGAAAGCTTAAGGCTTAACCAGGCCACTTCTGTAAAGGATAATAAAAATGTTTCTACAAATACATCAATGGCAAAAGGAGGTACAAGAACAATCTCCATTCATTATTGGGGGAGATGTGGTTACCAAATATGAGGGAAAGGCTGATGTACCTAACCACTTCTTTGCCTCAGTTTTCAAGAATAAGACAGGTTGTCCTTGGGACAAGTGTTCTCCTGAGCTGCTGGATGGGCACAGGGAGCAGAACAGCCCCTGTATTTCAGGAGGAAGCACTTGGGGATCTGCTGAGCCTCTCAGATTCTCACAGGTACATGGGATTTGATGGGATCCATGCTAGGGGGATGAGGGAGCTGTGGATGAGCTCCCTAAGCTGCTCTCCATCATTTACCATCAGTGATGGCTCAACAGGGAGGTCCCAGAGGACTGGAGGTGCCAGTGTGAGCCCATCCCCAAGAAGGGCTGGAAGGAGGAGCTGGAGAACTCCAGGCCTGTCAGCCTGAGCTGGGTGCCCGGCAAGGTTATGGAACAGATCACCCTGAGTGCCATCACCGGGCACCCACAGGATGGCCGAGGGATCAGAGCCAGCCAGTGTGGATTTCAGTATCTGCACTGATGATGTGCATGAGGGGACTGAGTCCAGCATCAGCAAATCTGCAGATGACACCAAGGTGGGGGTGTGTGGATCTGCTGGAGGGTAGGAGGGCTCTGCACACTCCCCTGGACAGGCTGGATCCAGGGCCCAAATCCAACAAGGTGAGGTCGAACAAGTCCAAGTTCCAGGTCCTGCACTTTGGCCACAACAACCCCTGCAGTGCTACAGGCTGGGCACAGGGTGGCTGGACAGCATCCATGCAGAAAGGGACCTGCAGGGACTGATGGACAGCAGGCTGGACATGAGGCAGCAGTGTGCCCAGGTCGGCAAGAAGGCCAATGGCTCCTGGCCTGGATCAGGAATGGTGTGGCCAGCAGGAGCAGGGCTTCTGTGCCAGCACTGATCTGCCCCAAACTCTGCTCACAGACATTGATGCTGCAGCTCCAGAGAAAACAAAAGGGGATCTCAGGTGAAAACTTTGCTGGGAGATCCTTTAGTTAATTGAAAGCCACTGGAGCACAGCTCCTCACTGACACAGTTTGGGGCCACAGCAAGAGACAAAAATAAGAAATGGCACAAACAAGGGTTCTATTTTGTGAACAAGATTAATGGACTAAAACAAAGAGAAACAACACCCACAACCAAAAAGAAAAAGAATTATTACAGATTACTCATATTACAATGACTTGCAGAAAATGGCAAGAAGTTTAATGTTTCTGAAACTGTCCAGTCACCAGTGTCCACACCGCAGCCTTGAACTCCCGGTTCCTCAGGCTGTAGATGAGGGGGTTCAGGGCTGGAGGCACCACCGAATACAGAACTGACACTGCCAGATCCAGGGATGGGTAAGAGACCGAAAGTGGTTTCATGTAAGCAAAACCTGCAGTGCTGAGGAACAGGGAGACCACGGCCAGGTGAGGGAGGCAGGTGGAAAAGGCTTTGTGCTGTCTCTGCAGAGAGGGAATCCTCAACACGGCCCTGAAGATCTGCACATAGGAGAAAACAATGAAAACAAAACAACCAAAGGCTAAACTGACAGCAACCAATGAAATCCCAAGTTTTCTGAAGGTGGAGTGTGAGCAGGAGAGCTTGAGGATGTGTGGGATTTCACAGAAGAACTGGCCCAGGGCATTGCCATGGCACAGGGGCAGGGAAAATGTATTGGCCGTGTGCAGCAGTGAATAGAGAAAGCCACTGGCCCAGGCAGCTGCTGCCATGTGGGCACAAGCTCTGCTGCCCAAGAGGGTCCCGTAGTGCAGGGGTTTGCAGATGGACACGTAGCGGTCGTAGCACATGATGGTCAGGAGGCAAAATTCTGCTGTGATAAAGAAAAGAAAGAAGAAAACCTGAGCAGTACATCCTGAAAAGGAGATGTTCCTGGTGTCCCAGAGGGAATTGTGCATGGCTTTGGGCACAGTGGTGCAGATGGAGCCCAGGTCGCTGAGGGCCAGGTTGAGCAGGAAGAAGAACATGGGCGTGTGCAGGTGGTGGCCGCAGGCTACGGCGCTGATGATGAGGCCGTTGCCCAGGAGGGCAGCCAGGGAGATGCCCAGCAAGAGGCAGAAGGGCAGGAGCTGCAACTGCTGCGTGTCTGCCAATGCCAGCAGGAGGAAGTGGCTGATGGAGCTGCTGTTGGACATTTGCTGTCTCCAGACATTGGAACCTTTTGAAAAAGGAATTACAGTGATAATTGAGGGGAGATTTCTCACAGAAAAGTCAAAGCCCTTTCTCATAGACCTTTTCCTGCCACTGAGCACCTCGCCCTGTCCACGTCTCAGAGACCTTCCTTCACTTTTGTTGCTGGAGCCCTGATTGCTGCTGGCCAATGTTGTGTGTGGAGCTGGACCTTGGCCTGCAGGACACCTGGTAGTCAGCCCTGATCCCAAGTCAGTGCAGGGCAACAGTGAGAGCAGGGGTCAGTCCTGGTGTTTGGACTTGGATAAAGAATGTTACCCTAAAGCAGAAGAGCTGCCTGGTTCAAGGGATGGGGATAACAGAAGGCAGAACGAGAGATTCTGCTGCACCAGGGGAGAACAGAGAGTCCAGGGAGGCAGAAGGATTTTCTGAGGCTTAGTACAGACTGAGGAGAGCTGCTCTGTCCCTCTCTCCTATTCCAGCTGCCCTGCATTTGCACCTTTCTGAGATCCACTCCTGCGTTAGCCTAAACAGCCAGGAGACACAGCTGAGAGCAGAGGGATCCCTGGCACACAAAGTGGCTCCTGCCTTTCCCAGAGTCTGGAGAGTGGGCTCATTGCCAGCCTCCCAGGCTGCCCTGCCCAGAGCTCCCCGGGCACAGGGAGCGGGGACACCCCATTGCTGTGCTCAGCCTGCACAGGAGGAGCCCAAGGGCTGGGCCTGGCCCTGCAGCTGGAACTGCCATTGCACAGAGCCCCTCAGCAATGCCAGCAGCACCTGGGCAAGGCAAGGAGAGAGAGAGAGCCGGGCCTGAGGAAAAGCCTTTCTCTGGCCAGCCCTGCCCAGCCTCTGCCAGGCAGCAGCAGGGCAGGACAGTGGCCCTCAGGCCCTGGTCAGCAGGGAATGGGCACATGGCCGCAGAGATGCCCTTCATCTCTGGGGCTGCTCTGCCAGCCCAGGAGGCACTGAGGGCCCCGAGGCCCCGGACTGAGGGCTGTGCTGGCTGTTAGGGAACACAAGAGCTGTGCTGCTCAGGGCAGTGTCAGCCCTGCAGGGCAGGCACGGCAGGTGCCACATCTGCCTTGCAGCAGGGCTTCCCTCAGCACTGCCTCCCTCCCTCCCTGCCCACGTCTCTGCTGCTGGAGCTGTCCCAGCCCCAGCTGCTCCTGTGGCCCCGGGCTCCTTCCCTGCCAGAGCTGCCAGAGCCCAGCCCAGCCCCTGGGCCAGCCCTGCCCTGCAGCTGCTGGGCCCTGCAGGGATTAAAAACAGCACCCCCAGCCAGGGCACCATGGAAAGGTGATGCTGCATGGATCTTGAGGCTGGGAAGGTGCAGGCACTTGCTGAGGTGCCCAGGAATCCTCATGCTGATGGTTTAAGAGCCTCAGCCCCTGCTCTACCCTGCACAGAGGAGTTTCCATTGCCACCAAGCTGACACCAGGTAAAGTTGGAGCACAGATTCAGGAAAGCAGAGACCCGAGCAGGAAACTCCTGCCCTGAATGAGTTCATGACAAGTCCTCTCAGAAATAAGCAGGGCATGAGCTGGAGCTCTGGGCAGCCCTGGCTGCAGCCCCAGCTTCAGCCCTTGCAGCCGTCCCTGGCAGCAGGAGCCATCCTGCCCTGTCCCTCTGACGGTGCCCAGGGCAGACCCGCTCTGCAGCTCATCCTCCTCCTCCTCCTCCTCCTCTTCGTGTGCTGACAGAGAAACTGGGAGAGTTCTCATGCCACATCCCCCAGGCTGTGGGGTGTACTGGTGCCAGGAGATCCCTCCAGGAGCACAGGGGACATTGCCCTGCACCCACACACTCACCATGCACAGGGCTGTGAAGATCTTTCCCCAATTGAAGTCTCAGCTCAATGTCTTCCCAATCCGATTGCCTTCAGCCTGTCTGTGCCTGGCTCCTGTCCCCTCAGTGCCTGCAGGCAGAGCCCTCAGCCTTGCTGGGCTGGGAGAGGAGCTGGCCCTGGGAAGAGCTGTTCCTTTAAAGCTCAGCAGCACAGACACAGCACAAGGACCTTAATGAGCCTCTAGGAGATTTGGTGTTGTTTACATCATACTCAGTCCCTGAGAGGGTCTTCAACAACTTCTCAAGAACTCAAAATTAAATTTAAACTCCAAATTTTCTTGAAGTTTTAATGGGTCCCACAGAGGGACATGACTGAGAAAGTGTCCCCAGGTTCCAGTTAGAGCAGAACACTGGAGGCAGTGATGACAGCTGGGGACAAACAAGGCAAAGGTGTCTCTGGTGCTGAGCACACCTGGATGTGTTTCAGGAATGCAAAGGGCCAAGGCCTGAGCCCCAGCCCCTGGCCAGGCAGATCCTGTCCCTCCCTCCTTGCTCAGGGCTCTTCTCGGGATGGGCACTGGCATGTGGGGATGTGCAATGCCAGGGGCAGGAGCATGGGGCGGCCCCTGCCAGGCAGCTGAGCAGGGACAAGGAGGCAATGAGGCCCCAGGCCTGCAAGGGTCACTTGTCTCCTGCTCCTGCCTCGGGCCCAGGCCCAGCAGCCATGGCCAAAGTGCTGCCCAAGGTGGCTCTGTCAGGGCTGTCTTGCAGCTGCTGCCCATCCCTGTGCCCTGTGCAGCCCAAGCTGTCCCACGGTGTCCCTGCCCTGCACCTCTGTCCCTGCAGGCTGTCGGCATCCCCCGGCTGCCCCACCTGGCTGGGCCCTTCCTTTGCTGACAGCTCTGCCTCCTGCCTGCCTCTGCCTGCCCACACAAAGCATGGGGCTGACCCAGACTCCTTCTGGGGAATGTGTTGTGCCACAGCCATGCCAAAAAGGAAATTATCTCTCCTCATTTCCATTCTGGGTCGTCACAGCTGCACTTGGTGACAATATTTCTATCTCAGGCTCATTTCCACTGTGAAGGAGAGGTCCATTATATTTGAATCCACCTCTGTAGTCATCACAGGCTGTTCTTGTTTTGTCCTTAGTCGCCACACTTTTGAACCCAGGACTTTCAACTTCCATATAGTGATCATGTTCTTGGGGCCTCCAAAGCACATCCCGGGAGATCTCTGGGCCCTCTCAAAGGTGCTCAGCCTTGGAGATGTGATTTAATTCCAGGAATGGCTGTGTACCTTTTTGCCCAGAGATTGTACTGGGGAATATAATACAGAATAATACACTGTATCTTTAAACTGACAGATTTAGATTTTATGTAAGGTGAAATATTTGATGATGATGATGGCAGGACACTGGCACTGGTTGCCCGTAGAATAGAAGCCCCATCCCTGGAAGTGTTTAAGGTCAAGGGCTTTGTACAACCTGAACGAGGGAAGGTGTCCCTGGGTAATGGAAGCAGAGTTTTACCAGAGACTCTTTTAGGTCTCTTCTAACTCAAACCATTTTACAATTCTTTGATTCTGATTTCCCAACTGCTTCTCCACAGGGTTACAAGTACCTATGCACACCATGCCAGCATTTTAATCTAGCCTAATTCCCAACACTTCCATAAAAAGGAAAGATATGCCATATCAGGGACATAAATTGCCATGTTTATGCAGGAACCATTAAAAGCCCCAAAAGTAAAGGAACTAAAGGATATCCCAACAAAGTTTTCTGCAGAGATGCCCTTTTGTTGCCTTCGCTGGAGCTCCAGCAGCAATGTCTGTGTGCAGAGCTGGGACAGATCAGTGCTGGCCCAGCAGCCGTGCCCAGCAGCAGCAGCACTTGGTGTTGCCAGTGCTGCTGCCGTGGCCCTGCCCCGCTGCCCTGGTGGCCCTGGTGTTGCTGCAGGGCCTGAGTGCTCTCGGGGCCGGGCACAGCTCTGGGGGTGGCAGTGCCGGGGCTGCAGTGTCCTGGTGAGCCAGGACTGATGGTAAATGATGGAGAGCAGCTTGGGGAGCTCATCCACCAGCTCCCTCATCGCCCTAGGATGGATCCCATCTGATCCCATACACCTGTGAGCATCTGAGTGGCTCAGCAGGTCCCCAGCTGCTTCCTCCTGGATTACAGGGGCTGTTCTGCTCTCTGTGCCCATCCACCAGCTCAGGAGAAAACTTGTACTGAGGACTACCTATCTTAAACTTTAAAATAGAGACAAACAAGGTGTTAAATAGTGCAGGCCTTTTCTCATCTTTAATTACTCTATTCTCCACTGTCCCTATAAAAGAGTAGAGGTTCTCGTAATCACATGTTTTGCTATTAATTTATTTGGAGAATCATTTAGAATTATATTTCATAGAAATGGCCAGATTAAGTTCTAAATGAGCTTTCACCTCTTCCCTTTTCTTTGTGTATGACTTAACAACATCCTTAAACATTTCCTAAGTTGCCTGACCTTCTGTCCAAAGGTGATGTACTCTCTTTTTCCCCCGAGTTCCCACAAAAGCTCCATGGGCAGCCAGGCCAGTCGTTTTCCTCACTAGCTCATCTCTTGCCACACTGGCACAGGCTACTCCTTCCCCCTTAAGATTACTTTCTTGAAATGTGTCCATCCTTCCTGGACCCCTGTGTTTTAAAAGCCTGTTTCCCTTAAAACAATCAGTACCTGATTTGGTACCCCCCAAATCTGCATCCTAAACTGGCCAAAGTCTGCCCTTCCTAATTCCAGTGTAGACATTTTGTTGATGCCCCTCCTTCTTTCACAGAACATTGAAAACTTGATTATTTCATGGTCACTGTGCCCCAGGCAGCCTCCAAGCCCCACATCTGGCACCAGCCCTTCTCTGTTTGTGAACAGCAGGAGACAGAGCTTTCCTTGGCAGTGGGAGTGTTACGAAAAATTTGGTAAAACAGAAAAATCCTTAACCTCAATGCAGCATTAAGAAGCTGTATTCTTTATTCATCTGGATGAACGGGAAAGAGCTTCTCCCAAAGCTGTGCAGGCTGAGTACAGCAAAGTTTCTGTTAATTTTCTGTATATTGCACACATATTCATTGACTGTCCTGGACTAAACACACATATGATGTTAATATCCCCAAAATCATTAACACATTTCCTCTCCCCATTACCCATGTGTTCTTCTCTTCTGGGGGTCTCTCTGGTGGTCCCTGGTGGTCATGGACCCCAATGTTCCAGTGGGCCTGGCTGAGCTGGCAGGACACTGATATTGCTGAACTTGCTGTTCCCCTTCTCACACAATGGGCATTGTGTGGTTTCCATAGGCCTGGGGTTTTGGAGAACAAGCTCCAGGTGTCAGCTCAGCTGGTGGAGACAGCTGATCATCTGGTAACATGTGGTCACAGAGTAGACTGTGACATCACAGAGTGGGTTATGTGAGGTCATGGAAAAGCTATGATGTAATCGACTGCCTCTGTGACATCACAGATCCAACTGTGACATCACAGGGCCGAGGTCTGACATCACAGGTTCGACTATGACATCACAAAGCTGGCCCTGACATCAGAGACCAGCTGTGTGACATTAGAAAATGGGCTGTGACATCACAGAGCAGAGGTCTGGCATCACAGAGCAGACTATGACATCACAGGGTTGGTTGTGACATCACAGGGCAGGGTTCTGACATCACAGAGCAGGCTGGACATCCCAGAGGGGCTGTGTGACATCCCAGCAGGGCTGTGTCAGGTCACTGGGTTGGTCACTCTGCCCCAGCTCCCCCCTCACAGTTTCTCCCAACAACTCCAATGCTGTTCATGCCCAGCAGGGTCCCTGTCCCCTGGGACCCCCCGGCCCACCTGGAGCCACAGCCTCCCCCAAAGGATGTTCCACAGGATCCACCCCAGAGCCTGACAGGGGACAAGGGGCCAGGGCTGTGTGACCAGGACATCAAGGACAGGGATTATCCAGGTCACTGTGGCCTGGTTTGGGTTGCCCAGGGCAGGAAAGATGTCTGGCAGCTGGAGCAGGGTCTGGGAAGGGCCTCCAAGATGAGGCTGGAGCCCTTGGGCTGTGAGCAGAGGCTGAGGGAGCTGGGCTGGTCCAGCCTGGAGCAGGGAAGGCTGAGGGGCTCTTCATCCCAGCCTGGCAGTGCCAGCCAGGAGGGGATGGAGAACACAGAGCCAGGCTCTTCACCGGGGGGCTGGGGGGAGAAAAAAGCCAAAGGGTGGAAGGGGAAAGGAGAGATCA
This sequence comes from Zonotrichia albicollis, assembly GCF_047830755.1. NCBI lineage: Eukaryota > Metazoa > Chordata > Aves > Passeriformes > Passerellidae > Zonotrichia > Zonotrichia albicollis. Next base: position 5,828,204 of record NW_027428428.1, on the reverse strand, counting down.
GCCAGGGCATGAGGAGATGAAATGAGTCAGGCTGCTTTCAGCTTTTCCTCAACACCAAGAGCAGCCTGACCTCTCTTCTCCATCCACCACTGACAGCTTTGCAAACCAGGAATTGTTGGAGCTGTTTTACACCACACCAGGATGAGCATCCTGATGCAAGAACTGAATTGTGTTTTTATCTATCATAAAACCATGTTTGTCTGAAAGTAATTTTAGTATGGAAATCACCTGTGGATGGCAGAATCATCAGACACTGCTGGGATGTTGCCCATAGCTCAGGGAAGAGCGTGATTGTTACTAAACCATGTCCTGTTCAACTGTGGTCTGTTGGCCATGAAGAGAAACTTTCTGTGCCTCTGAGTCTCATCAGTTCCTGACCCCCAAAGGACACAAACCTGATGAGTTGTGGCTCCCATCCCAGCGGTAGCACCTGCGTCTCCCTCCATCCCCAGAGCAGAGCTCCGTTGTCCCAGAAAGTCCCTGACAAAGAAGGGATGAAGGAAACATGAAAGGCTGTGAGGTTCAGGTGCAAGGCAGAGCCAGGGAGAAGAATGGCTTTTGCATCTGATGGAGCTGTTCCTTCCCTTGGCTTTGTTGGCTGACAACAAATGAACATCACTCTGTCGAGAGAAGGAGACCCGGACACCAGCTGGTTCATCACAGGTCCAGTTTATTGAAGAAAGCATCGAACACTTATACAGCAAATAATAAGCTTATGAATATTCTGTAAGCCAAGCGATCTATTGGTTAAACTATGCCATTAACTCCTCCACATTCCTTTGGGCCTACGTTCTCTACTTCTCACGTCTCGCTGTCCATTTCTTTATCATACTCCGCTAGGCCCAAGGACACCTTATCTTGCAGGTGCAAGATTTGGAATTAACCACTGTCTTGTACTTTTCCATTCTCTAGTCAGCTACATTCCCAACATACACCCTGCCTGCAAAAAGGCCTCTGCCCTAGTTAGGACATCTTTACAAAATTAATTCGGCTGTGTCCTCTCTCCTCAAGCCACTCTTTGACAAAACTCTCCACATCCCTCTGTGTCTCGGGCAGCTCCTTCTCCAAGGAAAGCAGGTGGGAGTTGGAGCCAAGGAGCTGAAAGCTGCAGGTGCAGCCTGGCCTGGAGGGAGCTCAGATTTCCCCAAGGCTGCTCTGAGTGCCAGGGCTTGGATGAGGGAAATGGTGGGGTGGGGGTACGGACAGAGTCTGATTGATGGTCTGATATACAGGGTCTTGATTTTCATATGTATTCAAACTGCATGAGGAGGTACTTGGATTCAGTGTCAATTGACAATTGCACATGTCAATGAATTAACAGGAAAACAAAACTAAACTGGACCTAAAAAATCTTTTCTCACTGTCTTTTTAAATATCATGTCTTTGAATACACTACTGAGATCTACTTAACTACAAATTATTAGGAAACTGAAATCAAATGATTCCCAGAGGCTTGGCTTTTTAAGGTGTTCTGAATGTTAATGAGCACTGGGACACTGAATTCCTGCACTGAAGAGCTGAAGGCTGAACAAGCCTCTGGAGCAGGAAAATTCAGCAGCAGCCTCCAAGTTGCTGAGGATGTCAGCAGCCCCCACTGAGGCCATCCCTGCCCAGAGACCGTGGGGGAATGGGCAGACAAGGAGAGCGTCCCTGGGGCTGGGGCAGCACAACTCAGAGGCACCAGCGGCTCCAGCTGGGCAATGGAGTGTGGAATGTGGCTGGGAAAGCCCTGCCTGGGCTGGGCCAAGCTGGACACACAAGCCCTGAAACCCCATCTCCCAAACAATTCTCTCAATGAGACATTTAAAAGGAATTACAATTGTTTGTGTCCTCTGAGTTAGGAGCACCGGAAAAACAAGAGTTTCTCAGGAGCTCAAAACAACATGACAGCTTTTACTGGGAACTTTAGAAAATCAGAGAAACTTTGGCAAAAGATTTAATAGGACATTCAATCAACAAAAAACACTTTTCAAAGCATTGTCTTGGCCCATTCAACTACACAGACTCTAAGCCTGCTCAATTTTAAGTTAATCAAAATTTACAAGATGAGGTAATTAGAAGAAGGTGAAGAAGACACAGAAAGAGAGAAATACAGAAAAGAAGATACAGAGTAGCACACATGCCGCTACCTACTCCTGGATTCCAGCAGTCCTCAGATGGAAAATCCAAGAGGAGGTAGGGCCAAGATGTGTGCTTGCCTTGTGGTCAGCCTTAAACACCCCTTGGTCTCCCTGGGCCCTCTCCCCAGGTGGGACTTGGGCTCATTTGGTCCCTCAGGAGCTGGGCTGGGGTTGCAGAGGTGGCTGTGGAGCATTGCCTGTGCTGTGCCAGGGACTGGCAGACACTGCTGGGCTGGGAAAGAGGCTCTGGGGGGATTGGGGTTCCAGGGCAGGGCAGGGCTGGGGCTCCAGGGCAGGGCAAAGCTGGAGACCTGCCCCTTCCTCCCCCACACATGAAATGTTTTGCAGCCAAAAATCTTCTCCAGTCTCTCACAACAGGCAATGCTGGAGGTGAAATCCCAGTTCTGGCCATGGGCATCTGGATGAGAAGGAAATTTTTTTTCCATAGGAAGGAAAGCAGAGAGCCCCTGTGTTTGGAAGGCCGGTGAAAGCCTCACTAGGCCAAGGCCAGCCAGACTTGTCTGGAATGGCAGTTTTTGTCTGGGAGCAGTCTTTGCATTTAGGGAATTTTGGAGGTGAAAGCCCAATCTCAGCCATGGCCACCTGGAGAAGCAGGACAGTTCTTTTTCATAGGAGGGAAAGCACGGAGCCTTCCCCAATGTTTTAGGGACAGATGAGAGGTGACCCTTGTTAAACCATTACCTGCCAGACTTGTCCTGGAAATATTCCTTTTGGAACAATTCCTGGATATAAGGAAATTTGGAGGTGAAATCCCAGTTTTGGGCATGGATGCTTGGAGGAGAAGGAGAGTTCTTTTTCTGTAGGAGGGAAAGCCCAGAGCCCCAGTGTTTCATTAGCAGAAGAGACAACTGAGTTCTTGAGGGTCTTGGCACCAATGGGCACTGCATTCCATGGCGTCCAGCAGTGTCACAATGGTCCCAATGATTCCATGAGGCCTTGCAGTGTCACAATGGTCTCCATGGTTCCACAGGCCCCACAATGTCACTTGACTCCTCTATTCCATGAGCCCTGCAATGTCACAATGGACCTTTGGCTCCATGGGGTGTCACAGTGTCCCAATGGCCCCTTGGTTCCATGATACCCCAAAGTGTCACAATGGTCTCCACAGTTCCAGGAGGCCCCGTGGTATCACAATGGACCTTGGTTTGTTGGGGCCTCTCAGTGTCACACTCCATGGAGCCACACAGCTGGCATTCCACACATGGAATAGATGTGTGTGGTTCCATGGAATGTAGGGATCATTGTGACACTGGTGGTGGGACCTGGGGGCACAGGGGACCCCACTGTGCATGAGCAGGGTTGGACTGCTCTGGGGGGAGCTGTGAGGGGGGCCGGGGCAGAGTGACCTCCCCAGTGACCTCACACAGCCCCTGTGATGTCACACTGCATCCTGTGATGTCACACAACTGCTCTGTGATGTCACAGAAGACTGATATTAAAAAATCACACAGTGATGTCACTGTCTGTTCTGTGATGTCACAGCCAGCTCTATGATGTTACACAGCCACCCAGTGTTGTCACAACCCGCTCTCTGATATCACAGAGACACCCTCTATAATGGCAGGATCTGCTCTATGGCCTCACACCCTACTCTACGATGTCACAGCCAACTCTGTGATGCCACAAAGCCCTCTCTGTGATGTCATACTGCCGCTCTACAATATCACAGCACACACTTTCACATCAAAGCCTGACCTATGACATCATACAGCCATACAATGGGGTGACAGCCTATTCTGTGATGTCACCGAATCCCCTCTATGATGCTGTAGCTGTTCAATGACCTCACACAACAACCTCTGTGATGTCATAGCCCAATCTGTGATCTCACACAGCCCACTCTGTGCTGTCCCAAAGCCCCTTGCTGACATCCCAGCTGCTCTGTGCCTCAATGACACAGCCACAGAGGAGCTGCTGTGACACAGCGCCCTCGGGGACATCCCACAGCCCCTCCTGCCAGTGCTGAGCCCCTGTGAGCTCTGTCTGTGCCCTGCTGGTGTCCCTGAGGGGCCCTGGCAGTGCCCCAGCCCTGCTGGGCTGTGCACAGGAGCTGCTCCTGGCCAGAGCTGTCTCTCTGCAGCGCTGCCCTTGCAAGGAGCTGCCTCTGGGCCAGGAGCCCCGCCCAGCTCAGCAGCACAGACACAGCACAGGGACTTTAATGAGCCTCTGGGGCTTTGGTGCTCTTTGCATCAGACCCAGTCCCTCAGAGTGTACTCAAAGAACTTCTCAAGAACTCAAAGTCAGGTAGAAACAGTGAAGTTTCTTGTACTTTAAAGAGATACCTGTGAGGGATATGACTAAGAAAATGTCCCCAGGTTCCAGGTAGAGCAGAACCCTGGAAGTACTGATGACAGGCAGGGACAAGCAAGGCAAAGGTGTCTCTGGTGCTGAGCACACCTGGATGTGTTTCAGGAATGAAAAAGTGCCAAGGCCTGAGCCCCAGCCCCTGGCCAGGCAGATCCTGTCCCTCCCTCCTTGCTCCAGGCTCTTCCCGGGATGGGCACTGGAATGTGGGGATGTGCAATGGCAAGGGCAGGAGCATGGGGCGGCCCCTGTCAGGCTGCTGAGCAGGGACAAGGAGGCAATGAGGCCCCAGCCCTGCAAGGGTCACTTGTCTCCTGCTCCTGCCTCAGGCCCAGGCCCAGCAGCCATGGCCAAAGTGCTGCCCAAGTTGGCTCTGGCAGGGCTGTCTTGCAGCTGCTGCCCATCCCTGTGCCCTGTGCAGCCCAGGCTGTCCCACGGTGTCCCTGCCCTGCACCTCTGTCCCTGCAGGCTGTCGGCATCCCCCGGCTGCCCCCCCTGGCTGGGCCTTTCCTTTGCTGACAGCTCTGCCTCCTGCCTGCCTCTGCCTGCCCACACAAAGCCTTGGGCTGCTCCAGGCTCCTTCTGAGGACGTGCTGCACCACAGCCCTGCCCTGGGAGAGAAATTTCGCTCTCGTCATGCTTTATCTGGGCCTCTCCAGCTGCCCTTGGTGCCATCATTCCTTTCTCTGGCTGTTTTACACAATGAAGAAAAGCTGCAACCTCTCTGAAACCACCCTTCAATCCTTCCCAGGCTACTCCTGTTCTGTCCTCAGTCTCCACACCACTGACCACAGAGCACTCACCCTCTCCCTGCTGCTTATGTGATAAGGCCTCCAAACCCCATCCTGGGAGATTTTTGGTTCCTCTCCGAGGTCTGTGAAAATGGAAAAATAGAGATCTAAGTTATTTTCTTGCAGTGATAAAAGGGTCAATATCTTTAAAATGAATGAGGGCAAATTAGCATTTGTTAGCAGAGGAAATATTTTTCAAGCATGAGGGTGGCACAAAACTGCAACTGTATTTCCATATAAGTGGATTCCCCATTCCAGGAATTGTCCAAGGTCAGGAGCTTTCTGCAACCTGACCCAGATAAACCCTCTCATGCCCAAGGATGGAGTTTCTGTAGTGTGGTTTCTCTGATGTGCTGGGTGCCCTCAAAACGTTTCTGGCCAGAATGTTTGCTGAGGGCAGCCAGGCTGCTGCAGGGGCAGTGGCCTCACAGCCATCACCATGGCAGCCGTGTCCCCTGGGCCTGGCTCTGCCCTTTCCTCTGCCCCTGCCTTGGCTCTACTGCCATGAAGAGTTTTGTCATTAATATCTTGTCCCCAAGGTGCTGGGGCCAATGGCTTCCCAGTCAGGCTCCTGGAGCAGAAGTGGCTTTTCAGAGCCCAGCCAGGAATGAGCCCTGGGGCAGCAGCTCTGCAGTGGTGGCCACCAGGCCGAGCTGCCCAGGGAGGCTTCTGGCCATGGCCTGCAAGCAGCTGCTGCTGCCAAGGTGGCTTTGGTGCCTCAGGCTCTCCCTGGCCCAGCTCCCAGCACTGTGCCCTTGTGCCCGAGGCCTTCCCTGTGCTGGGGCTGGCCTGGGGCTTTTCCTGCAGCGGGACCTGCCCTGCTCATGGCACAGGAGAGGCAGTTCCTGCTGGAGCAGGAGGCTCTGCCTGCAATGGGCTCCAGCAACTCCAGCAAGGCCCTGTTTGCAAAGCCCCCAGTGGGAAATGAAGGAGGAGTGTCACACTGCTTTTGGGGTGAATAATGCTGAAACCGGCCTGACTCCTCCATCCCAATGCTCAACATCCTCAGAGGGAGCTGAAGCTGTGGCAGAGCTGAAAAAATCCCCAGAGAAAGGAGCAACCAAGTGACACCACTGAGAGCTTCTGCAGAGCTGCTCAGCTGGCCCAGCCTGGGCACATCTGACTGACAGGGCAGCACCTCAGACTAGAAAATCCCTAGAAAGTCCCAAATTTTAATGGCAGCATCTCCTGACATTTCCCTTCTTGAGGGGTGTGGGGATTCCTCCCAGCGGTGGGGACACCCTCAAGGTCACTGCTTCAGGCTGAGCCAAAGGGATTTGCCCATGGTCATTGGTCTGCAGGAGTGACATCAATCTCTGCTTAATTACAGGTTTTGCTTAATACAGTGTCTTCGAAATAATTTCCTAGTGCCATGTATAATATATTTTACATGTCTTACATCCTGGCATAAATATTTCTGATTAAGGGAATTTTGTCTAATCATTACCATAATAGAGAATACGTATTTATATAAATATATCTGACCATGACAGGAACCCCTGTGAATGTCTGGGACATCCCAGCTCTTTGGTAGCCTGGGTACTCCTGGGATGTCACTGTGGAGCCCCCATGAGTGCCTGTGACAGATCGGTGCCTTTGCAGCACAAGGCGCCCTGGGATGTCACCATGGAATGGCTGTGACTGCCTCTGACCACAGGGCTCTTTACCATCCCCAGAAAGCCCTGGCAGGTCTCCATGGAGCCCCTGTCTGTGCCTGTGACATTCCAGCTCAGGAACAGCCTGGAGACTCTTGCAAAGTCCCAATGCAACCCCTCTGAGGGCCTGTGGCAAATCTGATCCTTAGCAGGAAACCATCACCAGGACTCTGTTGCTATGGTCAGTTTCTATGGCAACCATCCCCAGCCCCCTGTTGCTATGGTCAGTTTCCATGGCAGCTCCATGGATACCCCATGCCAGGGGTGGTTGCCATGGACACCAGCTCAGGCTTGCAGCCAGAACCCGTTGCCATGGCAACCATTGGCCGCCCCATCCCCAGGCTCATGGGATCCCAGAACCACAGAACTGGCTGAGCTGGGAGGGACCCATCAGGATCCTCCAGTCCAACTGCTGGCCCTGCACAGGACACCCCAACAATGCCAGCCTGGGCCTGGCAGCGCTGTCCAAACACTGCTGCAGCACAGAGAGCCCTGGAGCTGGGACCCTTCCCTGGGGAGCCTGGGCAGGGCCCCAGCAGCCTCTGGGCAAAAACCTTTTCCTGACATCCAACCTGAGCCTGCCCCGACTCAGCTGCAGCCGTTCCCTCCACTCCTGTCCCTGGGCACCAGAGGGAAGAGGTTCCCACAGCCCCAGCCAGGGACCCGCTCCCAAGGCTGTTGCCATGGCCACCAGGGCTGGGACCAGCTGGGATGCTTGGTTTCCATGGGCCGGGGTTCAGGAATAGGATTCCCCAATTTCCTGCTCCCGCTAAAACCTCGCTGTCCTCACTGCCCTCCCGCCTCCCACTGAAAGCACAAAAGGCAAAGCTCCTGGGCTGGGATAAGAACAATTTATTGGGAAGTGCAACGAGATAAGGAAAAATGGAACAGAAACAATATTGATAACAGAAGAGATAAGAAAAGTTATTTACAGGGAAAACGACAACATCAACAGCAGGCTCTTCCTGGCCACATATTTCCCCTGCCTGGAAAGGACACCCTTCTCCTCTGGGGAGAGAGAGAGAGCCCCTTTCCAGCCCCTGGCAATGACCTGAGGTGGGAGTGAATACAATGACAGGGCCATGGGAAGACCCTCATGTTTTCACTGCCACATCATGTCATTGGCAGGGGCAGGAAAAGGGACAGCTGTCTTCCCAGCATGGATCACAGGGAACATGGATCACCAGGGCTCTTCCCAACGTGTGACTTCCAATGGGGAAAGAAGCTGGAGCTGGGCATGAAGCTCTTCCTGCAGTTGGGGCACTCACAGAACTTCCTTACTGATGACTCCATTGGTGTCTGGTCAAGTCCAAGCTCATGGAGAAGCTCTTCTCATGATGTGGGGCACTCGTAGGGCCTCTCCCCAGTATGGATGTGCCGATGGGTGATAAGGGTGGATTTTTTTCTTGAAGCCCTTCCCGCACTCATGGCAGCGGAAGGGCCTCTCCTCTGTGTGATTTCGCTGGTGGTAGAGGAGATGGGAGCTGGTCTGAAACCTCTTCTGATACTCAGGGCACTCGTAGGGCCTCTCCCCAGTGTGGATGCACCGGTGGCAAATCAGATACTGCTCTGCCTGAAGCTCTTCCCACACTCCAAGCACTTGTGGGGCTTCTCCCCATCATGAAGCTGCTCATGGACCACCAGATCTGAGCTCTGGCTGAAGCTCTGTCCACCTTCCTGGCTCAAGGTGGGTCTTTCCTCTTCAGAGCCCCCTGGGCTGGGTTTAGAGCCCCTCCTCCTGTGAGATCTCTGGGGCTTTTCCTCCACATCACATTCCTGTGCTATGGAGCCGCTCAAAACAGCCTCTTTTACCAGGTTCTGCCATGGGGATTTATCCTCCCTGGTCTCCATGCTCAGCTGCTTTTCTCGAGGAGGAAGGACAAGGAGAGGATGGAATTTGCCTCCGTGCCAGAGGGAAGGGGAAGGAGATCCACCCAGTGCATCCCTGGCAGGACGGGGTTGGCAGCAGGGTTGTCCTGCAGCCAGGGGCAATGCTGGGCTAGGAGATGGAGCAGGACAGAGGGGGCAAGGGGCACTGACTTCGTCCTCACCTGCCTGGGTGTCCTGGAGCATCCTCATCTTCCTCGCAGCTTCCTCTTCCATCTGGTGAAGGTTTGGGGATGGGTAATCCTGTTTTGGGAGGAAAACAAGGGATGAGTACACTAAATTTTTTACTGGTTAGAAGGCAAACCAGGGGATGGTCTAAACCAGAATTACTATCTAGCAGGCAAGGTGCTCCTGGTGTTAAAAGCTACAGAATATATCCAGGTAGGAATGCTTGGATCCTCCCTCTGGGCAGAGCATATCACAATGGGATGATGGAATTTTATCAGTCCTGCAGTGACACTCAATGGCCCATTCACAGAAGATATCTCCCCTGGAGGGCGTTATCAGGGAGGAGTCATGAAAGAGATAAAGAACACTGCCTCACCTGTTTATAACAGTTGATGAAGATGGGGATTGAAAACATGCATTTGGTTACATCTTACATTGCAACCTGAAACAGTGGGGTAATCCCTGCTCAGGGGGGGAACACCACCCCCCTTACCCAAACTGGCTCAGGTGTAAAACTCCCACTCCAGGAAGGCCACACGGGGGACAATGTCACACTTGCCCTGCCCCAGGGGAGGTCTCTGTCCCAGTCACTCTCTTACACAGACTGGGGGGCTTTGCCAAATCTAAGAATAATTTTTCTCTTTGTCCCTGTCACTTTTGTGACAGCTACACAGAGCCTTCCCTTTTCATAATCTGTTTTGGGCCAAATTTCCACTTTTCTTTTATCAGACTGTGCCTGTAGCTGAGCTGAATCTGTGCAGGACCAATGGAACTTGGAATTACCGCAAAATAGTTTTGATTGTCAGTTTATTAAAGTCTGGGATTTGTTTGCATTTCCATCACAAATGACTCGTGGGAAAATCAAATATTCATCAAAGTATTTTGCAGAGTCAACTTTGATATCTACCAAGTTTATTTTGTCCAGTGTTGTCCTGGGACAAGTGTCCAGGGGATGCTCTGTGCCTCTTGCCCTGGGGGATGCATGGGAGGGGTCTGGGGGGGGTTTTCCCTGTCCCTGTCACCCCAGGCCATTCCCCAGTGGGTGTCCCTGTCCTGGTCACCCCAGGCCATTCCCCAGGGGGTCTCCATCATTCTCACCCCAGGGAATGCCTGGGGGGTCTCCCTCCCTCTCACCCCTGTGCCAGGGCGTGCTCGGGGCAGTCTCTGTCCCTCTCAACCCAGGGGATGCTCAGGGGTCACTGTCCCCTCGCCCTGGGGGATGCTCAGGGGGTCTCCATCCCTCTGGCCTCAGGCAATGCCTGTGCAGGGCTGGGGACCAGGGGCTCTGTGTCCCTCTCACCGCTGAGGGTGCTCGGGGCTGGGGGGGCTCTCCGACCTTCTCACACCTGGGGAAGTCTTGGGGGTCTCTGTCCCTCTCAGCCCTGCTGTGACCCCACCCAAACATCATTGGGGTCAGAGGGACAGAGACACCCGCAAACCCCCAGAAGGGCTGAACCTGGGATTTGGTTTGGGGCTGAGGATTGAGGGAGGGACTGGAATTGGGGCTGGGCTTGGACTTGGGGCAGAGATTTAGATTAGAGCTGGGATTGGGGTTAAGGCTAGACATGGGATTGGCTTTAGAGCTGGGGTTGGGATTTGGTGTGGGGCTAGATGAGTCTGGGACTGGGATGAGGTTAAATACAGAACTGGGAGTGTGTCTCAACATGGAGTGAGATTGAGACCAGGATCAGGGTCAGGTTTGGGACTGAGCTCACCCAGGGCAGGACAGGGGGGGTGTCACTGCAGGATGTCCCTGGCATCGTCCCAGCCCTCCTCAGGCACCTCCAAACATGGGGGGCAGCCAGGTGCTCCAAGATCCAGGTACTCCCATACTGCCCCTCAATACCAGGTGAGCATTCCCTGAGGGCAGCCCTGACTGTGATCCTTGGGGCTCTGGGATCAGCCCTCATATCCCTGTGGGAACATCTAGAGGCAGGGCGAGAGATTTCTGCCCCCACTCTTCCCTGTGGAAAGATGAAGCCCTTTTCTTCTGGTGCATCCTCCTCTCCTTCGGCATGGGTATCCAGGGACAGGAGTGGAGGGAACGGCTGCAGCTGAGTCAGGGCAGGCTCAGGTTGGATGTCAGGAAAAGGTTTTTGCCCAGAGGCTGCTGGGGCCCTGCCCAGGCTCCCCAGGGAAGGGTCCCAGCTCCAGGGCTCTCTGAGCTGCAGCAGCGTTTGAACAGCACTGCCAGGCCCAGGCTGGCATTGTTGGGGTGTCCTGTGCATGGCCAGCAGTTGGACTGGAGGATCCTGATGGGTCCCTCCCAGCTCAGCCAGTTCTGTGGTTCTGGGATCCCATGAGCCTGGGGATGGGGCTGCCAATGGTTGCCATGGCAACGGGCTCTGGCTGCAGGCCTGAGCTGGTGTCCATGGCAACCACCCCTGGCATGGGGTATCCATGGAGCTGCCAAGGGACTGACCATAGCAACAGCACCCTGATAATGGTTGCCATGGAAACTGACCATAGCAACGGGGTCCTGGTGATGGTTGCCTGCTAAGGGTCAGATTTGTCAGAGGCCCTCAGAGAGGTTCCATGGGGACTTTGCAAGAGTCTCCAGGCTGTTCCAGAGCTGGAATGTCACAGGCACAGACAGGGGCTCCATGGAGACCTGCCAGGCATTTCTGGGGAGTGCAAAGGGCCCTGTGGTCAGAGGCAGTCACAGCCATTCCATGGTGACATCTCAGGGGACCTTGGGCTGCAAAGGCACCGATCTGTCACAGACACTCACGGGGGCTCCACGGTGACATCCCAGGAGTTCCCAGGCTGCCAAAGAGCTGGGATGTCCCAGACACTCACAGGGGTTCCTGTCATGGGCACAGTGAAACCTTCAGGCAAAATTTATTAGGGAAACTCCTGTTGGGTAACAAGGCACAGAAAGGATCCCCAATAGCCCCCATAGGTCCCCGAATGTCACTGTTGAATCAGAGATGACACAGACTCAGATCAGAAGGCTAAGGGTTAAAAGCCACCTGTTTTTTCAGTCCTTTTATATCTTGGTTTGCTACGGGCGGATCTCACTGGTCCATTAATCAACACATTTCACATGATTGGCCAATTAAGACAACACCCTTCAGTAAACAATTTTATGGAAAAAAGCCAACTTATTCCAAACATTGTCAGCCAAGTGTTTTCTCAAAAATCCACTCAGATAACACCATTATTGATGTTTGTTTTATGTTGGGCCTTTCTTGGGGGTCCCTGGATGGGGGAATCCCTCCTGTAGCAGTTCTATGCCAGTTAAAGAGATGCACGGGACTTTTTCAATCTTCAGCTTCTTGTTTATTTTTATCTTTTCTAAAGTTTTGCATTGCTGTCCACACCAGGCCCAGTGCACTGGAAAAACACTGCAAAATAGCCCCAAAATGTACAATTTCAAGCTCTTTTAACATTGTCTCATCCAATAAACACTTGAAAGGTGCATTATTTCTACTTATCTACCAATAACTCATCCCTTGACTGTCCACATAACCTTTGCACTGTGCTTTCCTTGACCAATCACCTTGTGCTACCAACAGTGCAGAAAATAGAGCAGATGAAGAAGACAGGGACTACACCCCAATTCCTCCATCTTGCTTCCTATCTACACCATACTAATAACCCCAAAACCTAAATTTCTCACCCAAGGAACATAGTATAGTACTCTCTATTACCTATTTCACACTTTGGGAAATTCTAATCTATCTCAAAGTCTTGGAAGACCTCTCCATGGGTGAAGCTGAAAGGCAGTGTTTCTCTGGGGGTCAGGACCCCTCAGAGCAGACAGAGAAATATTCCCTGTGCCTTGGATTCCCACACATTTAACCTAAAATCCCTTAACCCTTAATATGTCAAGTTGCCCAAAAATGTTCCAGGTAAGTAGGATTAGAAGGAGGAGAAAGAGAGAACAACAGAAAGACAGAAGATCCATAGAACAACACACACATAGGTACCAACTGCTGGGGTTCCAGCATCGTGAAGAGAGGAACCACAGGAGAAGGCAGGATCCAGACCCTGGACTGCCCTTGTGCCCCAGCTTTTAACTTCCTGAGCCTTCATGGGCCCGCCCCTGGGGTGGGACTGCCAGTTGCATGTCCAATCAGAGCCATGGTAGGCACCAGCTGCTGATGTGTGATTGATTGACAGCTCAGCCAATCAGAACTATGTTAGCACTGCCCGTACTGTGTGATTGACCGCTCTGCCAGGCCAGGGCTTGGGGCGGGGCTCTGTCCCACCACAAACCAAGGCCTGACCCGGCCCTGGCCCCACATGGGCATTCCGAGCATCCCAAGGTGTCTCGGGACATTGATCTCATCCAGCCTCTGACAGCAACCACGATGACAGTACAGAACCTCATGGAATCAAGGGTCAGTTGTGACCTCATGGTGCCTCATGGAATCAAGGAGACCATTGTGCAACTCAGGGGCAGTATGGATGCAAGGGTCAACAATCAAACACTGGGTCCCATAGAAACAAGGAACCATTGTGACACAGCAGGGCCGCATGGAGCCAAGGGAACCCTGTGACTCTGTTGGGGCTCATGAAACCAAGAAGCCATTGTGACACTGCAAGACTTCGTGGAATCAAGGAGAATACTGTGACAGTATGGGGACCCATGAAATCAAGGAACCATGGAACAGGTCTCCCTGCTTTGATCTCCTGGGGGCTGTTTGACAGGTCCCACTGAATTTGACATGTCAAGGGCCACTTCTCATCTGACTATGAAGCACTGGGGCTCTGTGCTTTCCTTCCTATGGAAAAGAGCTCTCTTTCTTGTCTAGGCTTCTATGCCTGAAATTAGGATTCCACCTCTAAAATTCCCTATATGCAAGGGTTTTTCCCAAACAAAATCTGCCAATACAGTCAAGTGTGGCGAGACTCGGCCTCTGGTGACTGCCTCTCATCTGCCCCGGTGCTCGGTTGTTTCCTTCCTATGGAGACCATTGTGACAATGTGGGGGATTGTGGAGCCAAAGGGGATTGTTAAACTCTAGGAACTTGTGGAACCAAGGGAATCATTGTGACACTGTGAGTACCATAGATCCAAGGGGCCATTATGACATTGTGAACTCCTGAAGAACAATGGGGGCCATTGTGACACTTTGAGGTCTTCTGAAATGCAGGGAACATTGTGACACTGCAGAGTACCACGGATCCAAGGGACCATTGTGACACTGTGGAACCTCATGGAACCAAGGACATCACTGTGGTTCTGTTGGGCCACATGGTCCCAAGGGGCCAATGTGAAGCCATGGGGCTTTGTGGAACCAAGAGCCAATTGTTGCATTTCAGGGCCTCATGGAGCCAAAGGGTCATTGTGATCCTGCAGGGCACCGTGGATCCGTGGAGAAAATTGTGGCATTGCAAGGCCCCATGGAATGATGGTGACCATTGTGACACTGCAGGGCCTCACAGAACCAAAGGGCCATTGTGACCCTGCAGGGCCTCATGGAGGGAAGGGGCCATTGTGACACTATGGGAACTTGTGGAGCCACAGGGATCATTGTGGTACCACTGGAGCCCATGGAACCAAGGGGCCATGGTGACACAGAGGAGCTTCATGGAACCAATAGATCATTATGATAGCCTGGGCTTTTGGAACCATGGAGAGCATTCAGATCCTTAAAGGCTTGTGTAACCAAGGGGCCATTATGACACCAGAGGGCATCATGGAAGCAAGAGAACCATTGTGACACTGCAGGACCCTGTGGAACCAAGGCAACATGAAATAGGTGTGGCTGCCTTGGACTCCCAGGTGTCACCTGAAAGGACTGTCAAATCTTGGAATGTGGTAGGCCACTCCCATCTGCCCCTGAAACAGTGGGACTCTGGGGTTTCCTTTGTATAGAAAAGAACTGTCCATTTTTTCCAGGTATCCATGGCCAAAACTTGGATTCCACCTCCAAATTTCTGTGTATCCAAGGACTACTGCCAGACAAAAGTTGCCAGGACACACAGGTCTGGCTGGTCTTTGATTCCTGAGTGCCAGCACTTACCTGTTTTGCAAACACTGGAAAGGGCTCTGTGCTTTTCTTTTATGGAAGAAAAACAGCCCTCTTCTCCAGGCACAAATGTCTGAAATTTAGATTCCACATCCATAATTTCAAATATCCAAGGGTTGGTCCAAGCAAACCTGCCAGGAGAGACAGGTTAGGCTTGCCTTAGCCTCTGGTGGTTTCCACTCATCAGCTTCTG
Source organism: Zonotrichia albicollis (assembly GCF_047830755.1). Classification (NCBI taxonomy): domain Eukaryota; kingdom Metazoa; phylum Chordata; class Aves; order Passeriformes; family Passerellidae; genus Zonotrichia; species Zonotrichia albicollis. The sequence continues at coordinate 5,813,085 of NW_027428428.1, read as the reverse complement.
AAACCTGGGGGCTCCGTGGTTTCCTTCCTATGGAGACCAATGTGACATTTGGGAGCCTTGTGAAATGAAGAGGCCATTGTGACACTGCAGAGCACCATGGATCCAAGGGACATTGTGACACTGTGGAGCCTCGTGGAACCAAGGACATCATTGTGGCTCTGTTGGGATGCATGGTCCCAAGGGACCATTGCAAATCAGCAATATGAGAGTTAGCCCAGCTGTAACTCAGAGTCAGCCAGATTTTACCCCTGAAGAACTGGGCGAGTTTCAAGCCTAGGAGTCATTCTTTTAACTTAGGGTGAGCTTGAGAAGTCCCCCAAAAGCCTTTAGTGTTGTTATGCTAAGTTGTCCAGGTTCTACTCCCCTATTGGTTTATTGGTTACTTATTTCTTCTATATGTTATTGTTCTGGTTTTCTAGCCCCAAGTATCTATGTTGTTGCTTCCTCCTTGACTCAGGTTTTAGGATCCTGCCCCTTGTACTGTGCTGCACTTCTCCATGTTTATTGTTTTTAACCCTGTTATTAAAGTTCCTTTCAAACAACTCCATTGATCCTGCTCCTTTGCATTTTCACCACCCTCACCCTGAAGTCAGGAAACAAGAGAGGTTTTTTGCAGCCACCTTCATTGGGACATTTGGCACCCGAAGAGGGACCATGACATTCAGGGCTCCCTGTGTCAGTCATGTCAGCTGGGGTTAGCTGATGGATAGGTCAGAGCTCCCTGGGATTTTGGATTGTGCCAGGCTCGTCAGATTCATCGTTGCTTCAAGGGACCTTGGCCAGGATCAGCAGGGACAATGACGGTTTCAACTGCATAGGATTGCAAGTGGGTTTGTGGAAATGCAAGACGTTCATTGCCCATTTAGTCACTGTGTTTTTACAGTGTATCCCCATGTCCCATAATTAATTTGGAGTGTTCCAGTGGCTCTTCCCCATTAGGCAGAGAAAGAGACAAATGGGCAGCCAGATGTCCAAAGTAGAAAGGAGCATATATAGATGCTTTCATTCTCACTGATCATGACAAAATATTTTCAAAGAACAAATAAAAATCAATTATGAGGTGGATCATTAAAAATTTTCCAGGTGCCTCTGCTGATGAAATCCATACCACTGAATTTTAGGACTCAGTGGGAGTTAAACTGCACAATTTTTGATCCAAAGGGACCCCATTGCACCCTGCGTGTTCCCCATCTTCCACACCAAACTTGACCAGCAAGCAGTGTGTTGAAAACTCAATCCATTGGTAACTCCTAACTCGGGAACTCCCCTCAAACCTGCCTTTCTCAAACCTTTAATGATGGTCCAAGATGGAAATGGACATGCTGTCTTGAAGTATCATGCCCTGGAGACTCAAGACAGAATGAGCCAAAATATGGCTCAGGAGCCTGACCACCCTCCCTCCATCTTAGCTCCTCCACTTCCTGCTACCACAACTTTCACCTCTGCCCTGAAAAAAGCTCCGGACTCCACCCCCACAACTGAGGGTCCTGCCCTCACTGTCAATCATTCCCTTTTAACCCTGGACCATGCCTCCAGTTAAGGAAGGAGATTGGCAAATACCCTCCAAATTCCTCATTGCCCTGTTATGTTATGAAAAAAGGGGGCAGAATCCCAGGTATCAGCCACTGGTTTGCAGGGAAATCAAGGATCTTTGCATCTAAAGACCATAGGACTTACCTTGCTTTAATGACCTAATGAGGGCCATGTTTACAGCACATTTCTCAACCACCGATGATTTAAAATATATTCTGTTGTTGTCATTTACAGAATACACCCTGTGGGAAGAGGGATGGAAGTGTTTATTCTGCTAATAGCAATGACTATGCTAATGAGGCAAGGGTAGAATTGACAATCAACTGTTGTGGTGTGTTGCAATATCCTGTTTTACCTTCTCCCTTCCCCCTCGCCCCTCGCTGAGTGTGCCCTGTCAATCAGGCTAACATACCAGCAAGGCGTCGTGTGATAGGTGACCCTAGTACCTGGAGACCTTGCCCCTTCACCTGGTTGGTGACTCACCTGTCCCCTCCCCTTCCCCTGTCCTGAGCTTAAAATGTGAATGAGACCATGCGGCCCCATTCTGTTATCAGCAGTAGCCCAGTGCAGACATATCTGTGCTCATGGAATAAACATCTGGCTACCTTCTAGCAGAATCCGCTCCCTTCTTTTCTTCACCATCGCCAGAAGCTCTCCCCTGAGGAGAACGGAGTCCTGTCTTGTGCCCCGCTGCACTCTGCCGCCAGCCAAGGTATCTTTGAGGTAAAACACCGCAGAGCTGCCTGTGGCCCAGCAGCGAAGGTCAGAACTGGCCTGGGCACCATCTAACTGGTTATATTGGGATACATATTCCAATAATCAACCATCTAGCTGGAGAAAGACAACACAGCCTACCAGATGATCAAGCAGTAGATATTGCCAGTGAAGTATTGAATGATATCAAAGAGATAGTTTGAAAGCTTTAATCCAGGTATCAGATGGTAGCACCCTCAATTTGAAATACTTTGGGTGGCTGCAGCTAAAGCTTTAGGACAATCAGACCATCTTGGGTGCCTGTTAAGTAAGAAAACCAATGCTACCTCCCTCACATTGAGTGGCCTGCTCTCAGACATAGGGACCATCAGACATGCCACCTTGCAGAACAGCGATAGAGTTTTAACTCTGGGCACATGGGCATGGCTGTGTAGACTCTGAGGGCATGTGTTGCATGAACCTCTCCAGCCACAGAGAGTAAATCCACAAGAGCATTCAAGTATTGAAGGAACGGTTCAAGAAGCTTCAGGCGGAAAACAACGACTGGTTCAATAAACTCTTCCAATCCAAGGAACTAAAGGGTTGGATGATATCTACTGAAACAGGACTATTAATTCTCTTAGTGGTTGTTGCTGTTTTGGTAATTCTCTCATGTTTGTTTGGATGCTTTTAGAAAGTCTTACAAAATTCTTTCAGTTCCATCTTTGTTGAAAAATAGAAAGGGGGAAGATACCCAACACAGCATCCTCATGGACACCTTGGACAACACAATAGGAGGCCAGGATGGCACAAAAACCTCTCAGACACTCAATTTTGGAATTAAATTCCTTAAAAGTACCTGAAAGTATACTAAAATCCATAAAGCACCTTAAAAATCCTGAGTATCTCAAGGCATTAATGAGCCCCACTGAGTGTGAGTACAAAGCTCCCAAGAGACTCATTAAAGCAGATAACTGGGGCCATGATTGCAAAACCTCTCACAGAGTGTGTATCAAAAGGGAAACACCAAGTACCTTAAAATAAAGGAAGTACCCTGTAGTATTAATGAGCCCCACTGAGTGTTGTTACTGAGAAACCCTCTCCAGGGAATAATTACAGCAGAAAATTGGAGGCCATGATTGCACAAAGGTCTCAGGGCCTCCAAGGCAAAAGCCAAACCCAAAGTCCTTTCAAAAACCTGCAGTCCCTGCCGGGAGCATTCAGGAGCCCCCAGGGCCATTCCTGAGCAAGGCTCCCCAGGGACTCCTTCCAGCAGATCCTTGAGGCCACTGGGATGTGGGCTAGGGGGGGATGCTGAGGGCAGGACAAGGGGCTGACAGTGCCCAGCCTGGCTGGGGCTCTGCCAAGAGGCCCCAGGGCCTCAGGACAAGGTGTCTCCTCACAGCCCTTGGTGGCACAGACCCTGCTGCTGTGCCTCAGGGCACCAGGACTTGGCTTCTCTTTGTCCCCACCTGTCATCACTGCCTGCAGTTCTCTGATCTGCCTGGGGACATTTTCTCATTTGTGCTCCTCAGTGGGACCCATTAAAAGTCCAAGAAACTTTTGAGTTGGATTCTGACTTGGTGTTCTTGAGAGGTTTCTTCAGCTGCCTCTCAGGGACTGATGTTCAGGGCATGAGCAGAAAGTCCCAAAGGCTCATTAAAATCCTTGTGCTGTGTCTGTGCTGCTGAGCTGGGCTGGGCTCCTGGCACAGAGGCAGCTCCTGGTAACCAAGAAGAGCTTCAAAAGCACATTTCCCTCAATGAGCAGCTCTTCTGCCAGCCCAGCAGGGCTGGGGCACTGCCTGCAGCCAGCCCGGGCACAGCACAGGGGCACAGAGAGCTTCAATCAGTCAGGGCTGGGAAGGTGCTGAGAAGTGCCTGGGGCAGAATCACTGCCAGCCCTTGGCACAGGAACCTCTGGCTGCAGGACAATGCAGCAGCAGCTCCTGGAGCCATCTCCTCAAGCTGGAACATCCCAATGCCTGCAGGCCCTGTGAGTACATTCTCTGATTGTCTCTTGTGCAGAGAAGCCAGGGGTGCCCACGGCTGTCTTGCAGAGCAGGGTCCTGCAGCCCAGGGCGCTGTGCTGGGGCAGGGACTCTGCTGCCTGCAAGGGACAGCTCTCAGCCAGCCCTGGCACCTGCTCCCAGCATGGGGTAACAAGGTCTGGGTGGGAGGAGACAGCTGGTCAGGCTTGGAAGTGTTCTTCTTGTGTGGTGAGGATGCTGCATTGTATAGGATTGCTCCCAGCACGGCATTTAACTGCAGAACATTTCCATGCAGATTATACAGGGGGCGGAGGAAGGCAGGGCCTGCATAAAAGGGAAAAATTTATTAATCTTCTGCTTTGGGTTCCTGGGATGGGAAACTGCATGTAGACATTCATCTCTCGGTTCATGTTTAGAAAAAATAAAAAAAATTATCTGAGCTCTGAATAAAGCAGGCAGTGACAGAAATCCGCACAGGGCCCCTCACAGGCAGTGTCAATGTCACTTCTCCAGCCTCCTCAGGGTTGCACTGATTTTGCCATCAGAGCCTGCAGAGCCAGAGCTGCCCCTGGGCAGTGCCAGAGCTGGGAGGGGTCTGCAGGGCAGAGCTGAGCCCCCAGGGCTGGGCTGGGCTCTGGCAGCACTGACAGGGCCCAGCCCTGGGTTCAGGGAAGCAGCTGCTGGCAGGGACAGCTCCAGAGAGCAGAACCCTGGGCAGGCAGTGGGGGGAAAGTGGCCCCAGGCTGTGCTGGGATATTTAAAGTCCTCTCCAAACCCAAGTATTCCATGATTACTTTTTTACAGATCCCCATGCCAAGGCAGTGCAAATGTCCAACAGCAGCTCCATCAGGCACTTCCTCCTGCTGGCATTGGCAGACACACGGCAGCTGCAGCTCCTGCACTTCTGCCTCTTGCTGGGCATCTCCCTGGCTGCCCTCCTGGCCAACGGCCTCATCATCAGCGCCGTAGCCTGCAGCCACCACCTCCAGACACCCATGTTCTTCTTCCTGCTCAACCTGGCCCTCACTGACCTGGGCTCCATCTGCACCACTGTCCCCAAAGCCATGCATAATTCTCTCTGGGACACCAGAGACATCTCCTACACTGGATGTGCTGCTCAGCTCTTTTTCTTTATGTTCTTCATTGGATCAGAGTATTTCCTCCTTACCGTGATGTGCTATGACCGCTACGTGTCCATCTGCAAACCCCTGCACTACGGGACCCTCCTGGGCAGCAGAGCTTGTGCCCACATGGCAGCAGCTGCCTGGGCCTGTGCCTTTCTCAATGCTCTGCTGCACACAGCCAATACATTTTCCTTGCCCCTGTGCCATGGCAAAGTCCTCGGCCAGTTCTTCTGTGAAATCCCACAGTTTCTCAAGCTCTCCTGCTCCAATTCCTACCTCTGGGAACTGGGGCTTCTTGCAGTTAGTGACTGTTTAGCATTTGGCTGTTTTGTGTTCATTGTTTTCTCTTATGTTCAGATCTTCAGGGCAGTTCTGAGGATCCCCTCTGAGCAGGGACGGCACAAAGCCTTTTCCACCTGCCTCCCTCACCTGGCTGTGGTCTCCCTGTTCATCAGCACTACAGCGTTTGCCTACCTGAAGCCCCCTCAATCCATGTCCTCCCCATCCCTGGATCTAGCCCTGTCAGTTCTGTACTCGGTGGTGCCTCCAGTCCTGAACCCCCTCATCTACACCCTGAGGAACCAGGAGCTCAAGGCTGCAGTGTGGACACTGATGAGTGGATGTTTTCGGAAAAAATTAAACGGCTGGCCAATTTATGCAAATCACTTCTAATAAAATCATCTTTGATCCTTTGGGTTGGTTTCATTTTGGAGGTCATTTTATTGTGTTTTAGAATTTTAATATTGTCAACCAAAAAATGCCATTGCTTCTGCCTTTTCTCATTTTGTGTCTCTCACCATCCTTGTTCTGAAAGACTGTGTCAATGAGGGGCTGTGCTCTCAGTAGCTTTAAATGAAGTGAAGGATCTTCCAGCAGACTTTTCTGCAGAGATGCCCTTCTGTTGCCCTTTCCTCACGAGCTGCAGCAGCAATGTCTGTGTGCAGAGCTGGGGGCAGATCAGTGCTGGCACAGTAGCTGTGCCCAGCAGCAGCAGCAGCAGCACTTGGCGTTGCCAGTGCTGCTGCTGTGGCCCTGCCCCGCTGCCCTGGTGGCCCTGGTGTTGCTGCAGGGCCTGAGTGCTCTCGGGGCCGGGCACAGCCCTGTGGGTGGCAGTGCTGGGGCTGTAGCAGGCACAGGCCATGGGCACTGCTGGGGCAGCGCTGACGCCTCAGGCCAGGGCCTGGGGGCTCCAGGCTCCTTGCCCAGGCTGTCTCAAGAACACACCCAGGCCAATGCTCAGCACAGAAAACCCCCGTGGGCAGCCTCAGGCTGGCCGTGGGCAGGCTGGAGGCAAACAGCATGGCTGGGGCTCTGCAAGGGCCCTGGGGCAGACGGGAAGGAGCAGCAGAGCAGGGGCTGATCCATCCCCAGTGCGCTGGACAGCCCAGGGGAGTGTCCCAGAATGTCCTGATGGAGCTGCCAATAACATCCCCCCTCTGCAGCCCTGGCCTCTCCCCCAGCTCACACAGGTGCCCCATCCTTGCAGGCACAGACACGGCAGCACTGGCTCAGCAGCCCCTCTTTGCATTGCACACAGCAGGGGGAGCACGCCCATGCTATTGGTGTGGGGACATGAACCTGAGGGAGCACAAATGCCATCAGCCCCTGGGGCCAGCAAGGGCTGGGGGACCCCAGGGAAACAACTCAGCTTTGTCCTGGCCTCTGCAGTCAGCCAGAAAGTTTGTTCCCATCAGCTGGGAGTTTCCTGTCCCACTGCAGACGCTGTTGTTCAGAGCCAGGTCTGTCTGGCAGACACCCCCAAACTGCCCTGAGCATTTCCTCTGCTTCACCTTTGCTTTCTTTACTCTTCCTGATACAAATTTCTTTCTACTTCCCACCCCTGTTCCCTCCCCTGCATACAGCCCATCCCTGTTTGCCCTTTCCTCTCTGGCCCCACTCCCCATTGCAGTTTCTGACCTGGCACCATGGGAACGTCCCTTGGGCAGCAGGATCATCCTACAAGTGCTGCAGGAATTGTCTGCAGGCTCCTGCAGTGCCTGGTGCTGCTCCCTTGCCAGAGGCACCCCAGGGCAGGGAGGCACATCTGGGCTGGTGTGTCTGGCTCTGGGGCTCCCTGTTCTGGGCAGTGAGGAGGAGCTGCAGAGGCTCTGCAGGACTGACAGGATGGGCTTTGGGGCTGGCAGGAGAAGCTGAGGGACCTGGGCTGCTGGAGCTTCTGAACAGGAGGCCCAGGTCACATCGTGCAACTGCTGCAAGGGTGGTTTCAGAGAATCCCAGAATCAGCAGGGTTGGGAAAGACCTTGGAGATCATCAAGTCCAACTTGTGCACAGACTCCACCTTGTCTGCCCTGAGCCTCCTCTTCTCCAGGACAAATAACCCCAGCTCACTCAACCACTCCTCACAGGACTTGTGTTCCAGACCCCTCCCCAGCCTTGTTGCCCTTCTCTGGACATGCTCCAGCCCCTCCATGTCCTTTCTAAATTGGGGGGGCCAGAACTGGACACAGCACTGAAGGTGCTGCCCAACCACCATGTATTGGCTTTTCCCAGCAGAGGGGAAGAACCACTGCCCTGCACTGCTGGCCACACCATTCCTGATCCATAGGAGTGCCAGGGGTTGGATGAGGGAAATGGTGGGGAAGGGGTAGGGAGAATGTGTTACTGATTGTCATCCATTAAGGATGTTGGTTTTCATATCTGTTCTGAGTGCATTAGAAGGTGCTGGGGGTCAATATCATTTGGACATTGATGATATCAATTTATAAACTGGAAAATAAAGCAGGGCAAAACAATTCTCTCTGCATTGTTTTCAGTAGAATATATTGCAGTGTCAAAATGGTCTCTTTTGTTCTACAGAGCCCCTTGGTTCAATGAGGCTTTGAAGTCTCACTGTGGTCTCCAGTATTCCATGAGGATCTGCAATGTCACAATGGACCTTTCGGTCCCTGTGTCCCACATTGTCCCATGAATCCTTAGCTCCAATGGAGTCTAGAGTGTCACAATTTTCTCCTTGTTTCAGTGGTGCCACGCAGTGCCACAATTGCCCTTTGGCCCAACAGGCCTCATGGTGTCACAATGGACTCCTTGGTTCCATGAAGACACAAAGTGCCACAATGGCCCTTTGCTTTCACAAGGCCTCAAAGTGTAAAGATGACCTCCTTGGTTTCACGAGGCCATGCTGTTTCGCAATGGATCCTCAACTCCATGATGCCCCAGAGTGTCTCAGCTTGGTTCTGCACCTTAAGAATACCCCCTTGGTCCCTTGGAGCTTCACATGCCCCTATTGTGTCCTTGTTTCCCTGAGGCCCTCCAGTGCTACAATGGCTCCTTGGTTACAAGGGGTTCCAAAGGCTCATAATGGTCTCCGTCGCTCCATGAGGCCCTGCAATATCTCAATGGACCCTTGGTTCCATGGGGCCCACAGTGTCACAAGGCTGCCTTGTTTCAACAAGGCTCTGCAGTGCTGTAGTGGCCCCTTGGTTCCATGAGGCAAAGCAGAATCAGAATGGCCCCTTGTTTCCATGGAGCACCACAGTGTAAGAATGGACCTTTGGTTCCATGGAGCACCATGATGTCACCATGGTCCCATTGGATCCACAGGGCCCCACAGTGTAAGAATGGACCTTTGGTTCCATGAGGTTCCTCAGTGTCTCAGTGGCCCCTTGGCTCCATGTGGCCCCACACTGCCCAAATGGCCTCCTTGGTTCTGTGAAGCCCTACAGAGCCACAATGGACCCTTGGTTCTATGAGCTTTTTGCACCATCAGCAATGGTCTGAGTTCCACAGCATCACCATGGATCCTTTGTTCCATGAGGTTCTATAGCATTACATAATCCCCTTGATTCCAGAATGTTCTGCAGTGTCACAATGGACCATTGGTTCCATGCAGCCCCAAACTCTCACAGTGACCCCATGGCTCCATGATCTTTCATACTGTCAGCAATGGTCTCCTTGTTTCCACGAGGCCTGGCTCGGATACAATGGACTTTCGGTTCCATGGGGTTCCACTGCATTACAATGGACCCTTTGTTCCATGAGGTTCCAAGTGTCACAGCTGGATCCTTGGTTCTGTGAGCCTCTGCTGTCACCAAATGGCCAAAATACCAGAATAAGACTCCTTAACACTAATTTGGTGTTTAAGAGAGCATCATTTATTCAGGCCTAAGGTCCAGCGGGTGATAACTCCTTACGTGCACACGTGATTCTACAAGTGTATCACTTATATACAGTCACGATGTGTATATTAAAATTTACCCATTTCCATAAAACCCACCCCAAGTTCCTAGATTCAGTCCTTGCTTTTTCTAGCACTGAATCCTTGAGCTAGATGTCTTCATCTTCTCTTCCAATCATTCCTGCTGGGAAAGCAGCCCCTCAATGCCTTGTTTCTCTGCTGAAAGTTCACACGCACAGTAGAAATTTAATAAAACCTTTAGATATCAAGTCCAAGGCTTTGTGTGGGCAGGCAGAGGCAGTCAGGAGGCAGAGCTGTCAGCAAAGGAAGGGCCCAGCCAGGTGGGGAAGCCGGGGGATGGCAAGAGCCTGCAGGGACAGAGGCACAGGGCAGGGACACCGTGGGACAGCCTGGGCTGCACAGGGCACAGGGATGGGCAGCAGCTGCAAGACAGCCCTGCCAGAGCCACCTTGGGCAGCACTTTGGCCATGGCTGCTGGGCCTGGGCCTGAGGCAGGAGCAGGAGACAAGTGACCCTTGCAGGGCTGGGGCCTCATTGCCTCCTTGTCCCTGCTCAGCAGCCTGGCAGGGGCTGCCCCATGCTCCTGCCCTTGCCATTGCACATCCCCACATGCCAGTGCCCATCCCAGGAAGAGCCCGGAGCAAGGAGGGAGGGACAGGATCTGCCTGGCCAGGGGCTGGGGCTCAGGCCTTGGCCTTTGCATTCTTCAAACATCCAGCATTGCTCAGCACCAGAGACACCTTTGCCTTGTTTGTCCCCAGCTGTCATCACTGCCTCCAGTGTTCTGCTCTGACTGGAACCTGGGGACACTTTCTCAGTTGTGTCCCTGACAATAATTTCTTCAAAGTACAAGAAACTTCCGTGTTTCAATGTAACTGAGTTCTTGAGGGTTTTGTGACATCACTGAGGGATTTGTGACATCACAAAACTTACTGTGACATCACAAAGTAGGATGTGAGGCCATAGAGCAGACTCTGCAGTCATAGAGGGTGGCTCTGTGGCATCAGAGTGGGTTGTGGCATCACTTGGTGGCTGTATAACATCATAGGGAAGGCTGTGACATCACAGAGCAGACAGTGACATTACATGGTGACTTTGTGACATCACAATCTTCTGAGACATCACAGCACTGCTGTATGACAATACAGGGTGACATATCAGAGTTAGCTCTGTGATATCACAGGATCTGTGTGACATCCTGTGGTTGTGTGACATCACTGGGGGCAGTGTGACATCACAGGGGGTCTGTGACCATCAAAGGGACTGTGTGAGGTCACTGAGGAGGTAAACCCACCCCGTCCTCCCCTCACAGTTTACCCTAGAGAAGTCCAACGCTGCTTGTGCAGAGTGGGGTCCCCTGTCCTATTACTGAGCTTGCAAGGGTCTTCAGGGTGAAGAGAGAGGCGAGAATCTTGACCTCATGTTCAGAAGGCTTGATTTACTATTTTATGGTATATATATTACATTATAACTATACTAAAAACAATAGAATGAAAGTTCTCAGAAGCTAGCTTAGCTAAGAATAGAAATGGAATCAATAACAAAGGAGCTCTCTCTGATTCTGTCCCAGAGAGAGCTTGGTCTTTGATTGGCCCTTAATTGTACACATCCAACATGAGCCAATCACAGGTGCACCTATTGCAGTCCACAGCAGCAGATAACCATTGTTTGCATTCTTTTTCTGGGGCCTCAGCTTCCCAGAAGGAAAAATCCTAAAGAAAGGATTTTTATGAAAAGACGTTGGTGATATTTCAGCTTTTAAAATCTAATAAATTAAAAAGAAAAGTGTTTGTAATGTTCTCTGCTGTGCACACGCAGAGGAAAGAACAAACACTTGACAGGTTATCTGTTGCCAATCCAAATCTCAATCAAGTGCTTGTGTGGAATGAACAGGGAATTTCTTCACCTGTAGAACATACAATACTAACAAATCACCAAAACAACCTTACAGTATAAGAAAATACAAAAACAATGCAAAGAAAATTCAAGCCCAAGCAGCTGAGTTTCAGGAACAGTCTATGGGCTGAAGATGTTCCTCTTTGACCTATCTGAAAGTCCCTTTTGGTCCTGAAACAGGTTTGCTGCAGAAAAGTCCATCAGTAGTTATCAAAAGCCATTGACAGTCATCAAACAATTTCAAACAATTTGAGACAACTTCTGGAGTGTCCTGGCCACAGCCCTTTATTGAACACTTTTGGCTGAAGCTAATTTTTGGCCCTTCAATACTTCAGAGCTGCTGCCAGCTATTTAGCTTTTTTTTTTTTTTTTTTCTAGTGATTGAAAAGAGCAGCAGCAGCAGAGCAGCCAGAGAAAGGCCCTGGGGGGCCCTGGCCCATGGGCGGACCAGGAACCCCAGATCTGGCCCACAAAAAGGCAGGCCAGGACCAATAGGGGGAAGCAAAACCCCCAAACCCATCAGGAGGCCGGGCGGTGGTCCTGGCCCACGGACCTCAGCCCAACGGCCCAGGCCCAGCCCACCAGGCAGGCTCTGCCTTGCCACAGGCCTGCACCCTGCTACCAGTACAATGGCAGAACGGGTGGTAAGACGCTTCCTTTCCCCAAAATCACTGAGGAATGCCAGCAGCAGGCAAACAGACAAAGCCCCAAGAATCCTCATCTCGGGTCTAGGAATGTTTGTTCCCCGCAGCAAACAAGCCATGATCGCTTCCCGCTGTGCCCTCTCCCTCTGCAATGCAAATGCAACAGGTGTGTCTCCCATCTGCCTCATGGCACCACCTCCTCTGGGCTGGGGACCAAAGGGAGAACTTCCCGGACCCACCTGCTGCCCGCCGCTGGGGTGCACAGGGGGCAGCAGAGATGGCAACCTCCAAGGGGCAGCAACCGACCAAACACCCCCCAGCCCGCCAAGAATACTGATTTTAAACGCAGGCAGACGGGCTGCACTCACAGCCAGCAGGTGAGCCCCGCCTCCATGGAAGGTGAGGGCGGCCACTGTGGCTGCTGCTGCAAGGGCAACCGGCCCGGGACGGTCCGAGCTCAAACCTGCCGCCGGTTCCAGGACAGCCTCTGACACAGAAACGGAGAACAAAGGCCCCGACTGCGGCAAAACTGCCGGGGCAGCCGGTGGAGGTGGCGAGGGTGCGCGGGAACACGCCGCTACTGTGTCGCTTGGCTCCGGGAGCGGCAGCAGGCACGGTACGGGGTCAGCAGCATCTTCTGCCACTGGCTCTGGGGTCAGCTGCGGAGATGCAGTTGCAGAAGCCGGCGGAGTGCACATGGGCAGCGGCGGGGCTGGCACGGGCAGCGGCGGAACAGCCGGGAGGGGTGGCGGCGGAGAACCGCTTTTGCTTAGTAACATCGGTGCAGCCACAGGGAGCGGTGTTTCTGAGCTCTCAGGCGCAGGCGGGACTGCTTGGGGAGGCGGCCGCGGGGCAGGTCCGGGAGGCGGCCGCGCCGGCCCGGCTAGGGGGAGCCTCGGAGACCGGTGCCACCCCCATCTCTGAGCGGGGTGGGGTCCAAGAGGCCGGCTGTGGTGGGGCTTGTAGGGCTGCCAGGGGCCGTGCTCGCTGGGCTGCCCGGGGCGGCGCCACCCACTCCCATTCCCCCGGGGAGAGAGAGAAGCGGGGGGGTGTCGGATCTCAGGATCTCAGTCCTGAGGTGCTGAGCCACCGAGACCACCCTTGGGGGGCTCGAGAGTCCTGGAATGTTGCCAGAAGTGTCTGGTGGCTGGACTTTGGTCCTACACAGGAGACGACCTGTATGAGGATAGGAGGGCTTCACCGGGGTGAATGGTGAAGGGATTAGTTAATTAGAGGGTGAGACACAGGGTTTAAGATTTATGTACAGGGGGGTTTAGAGAAGTAAGATGGAGGAATTGGGGTGTGTCCTGTCCTTCTCCTTCTTCTTCTTCTCCTCCATCTTCTGTGGTGATGATGGCACTTTTGGACTGGTTATTACTAAAAGTGCACCCAGCAATAAGAATAAATGGTATTGGGGAAAAATGATAAATATTGTACACGTAACAATGGGTATAAAGATAGGTGGCTGCCCGGAGGGCAGCACAGTGTGCTCATGGCTGACTGCTGAGCAGACCTCTGTCGGGCTGAAAGAACATCTTTTAGATAAACAATTAATAAACATAAAAACCGAAAGAAGAACTGAAGCCTCTTCTCGTCCTTCGATACGCGGGCTGCCCCAAGGCCACTTCGGGCCTTTCTAGGCCCTTCAAACAGCAGAGAAAACCCGACAGGGGGGAAGGGATGGCTCCATCTGAGCATGCTCGGAAGACACAGAGAAAAAAAACTTCTTCGGCTCCAGGCGAAACTTCGCCCCCACACCAGGATGCAGGGGGGCTGGGAAGCAGTGGATCATCTTCCTCCAAAGGGTCTTCTCCCGCTGAAGTCAGGGGAAATGATGCGAGCCCATTGCAGTTAGCAATCCAGGGAAAAACACCTGCTCCCCATTTCAAAACTGGAAAGAGCATCCTAAATGCTGGATAAATCCGGAGGTATCCAAACCCACAGTTCAAAACGAATCAGAAAATGGAGTCCATACACTCCCATATGAACACATCGAGTGCATACAGCACATTCGTAAAGAACCCAAAGAGCTTTGCCCATTGAAAAAACTCATAGAAATCTGTCTCCAACAGGGGAATTCCATCCTCTTCATTCCATTTTTGCCAGAGGGCAATAAGTTTCTCCTCTGACGGGGAGAATCAAACCTCCTCCTCTATAGAGGAAGTCCTCCACATCAGCAGCCACAAACTACAAAGGGCTGCATTTTCAGGAAGGGAAAAACCAACAGTACCTTGTGACAGAGTCCAGCACTCTCTGGCCAGCTGCATGGTGCTGCTGGGCTCTCTGAACATCATCCTGGAGGCTTTTTAGAAGGTTCTCTTTGTAGTCAGCCTTGCTGTGAACTCTGTCCAAATCAGGTTCTTCAGTTCTTCAGCTCCTGGCTCGAATCCACTTCTGTGGTCACTTGTGAAGCAACCATCTGCGCGGGGGCGTACACGGCCCTGGAATCCGGTTATCTGGTGAGGGGCGAAGGCCAGGGCCCCTGCGCAGCTGAAGCCAGCCCCCCTCGGCGTCTTGGCCTCGGGCTGAGCTGGGTGATAGCTCGGAGCAGCGCGGTGAGAGACGAATTAGGAGGCGACCACTTGCTGGGGGTAAACTGTCGGTTTATTACAGAAGAACCAACAAGGAGGGGAAACACCCAGCAAATGGCCCCGAGCAGGGGGCGAGAGAGGGTTTTAAGGGAAAAGGGGGGAAGAAGGCAGGGAAACCCGGCGAACCAATAGAAATACATATTTGGAGGTACGAAACATAACTGATATACCAAAGTAACCAACTGTTATAAATCATAGGAGGGGCTCCAGGGCTACAGCCAACCATAACTCCCAGAGAAAAGAAAATTCTCAAAACCTGGGAGGAGAAAAGAGGTGATTGACTGGGCCCAAGGAGGAAACAACTTTCACTTATAAGGGGAGGAACAGTTTCATTTCAGCAACTAAGAACAGCAAGGTTTCCATAGCAACCTGACAGTGTAGCAGCGGCGGGAACTAACAGGGAAGGAATAAACCATTTAATACAGAAAATAGGGGAGCAACTAACAAACTTAAGAACACACCACAGCATCTCCCCATTTCTTATCAAATAAAAATAAAATTTTAGACAGTCTATGCAACTCAAAAGGAAGGTGTCTGCGGCTTGTCCTGCCAATCTTCGTTTTCTTCGAGCTGGAGTACGCTAGCCCACTTATGTTCTTGAGGCAGCTCAGTGGATCTCTCTTCATCTGAATCCCTTCCGGCTTCTGAGGAGTGGTCCTCCAGCTCGAAATGTTCCTCCAGAGGGAGTGTGGCGTGATTGACAGTCGTTGAGATGGCTTTAGCTATTAGTCCTTTGATCAAACTACGGATCAGTATGATCAAAATGCAAAATACAATCAAACTCAAAACCACTTTACAAACTGATTCTAACACCGAACTGGCCCACCCGCTAAGGCCCCAACCCTTGAATATGTCCCCCAGCCAGTCTGATGTCTCTTGCCTGACCTGATGGACGAGGTCTTGGAGTTTTTTGATGGAGTGTCTGGCGTCCTCGGCCCAAGAGGACAGGTTCAGACAGCAGAGGCCCTCAAACTCCTCACAGTGATGGTGATGGAGCAGCAGTAGAAAATCTATTGCTGCTCTGTTTTGGAGCGTTGCCTTCCTTGTAATTTCCTCGTCTTTAAGGAGGTCGTATAACGCAGCTGAAGTATAATTGGCTTGTTTAACCACCCAACACTCCAGGCGGCCCAATTCACCCAGAGATTTCGCCATCGATAACCATGGCAATAGATTGGTAAAGGCGACGGATTTAGAATGAGACTAATGGGTAACTTTATCATCACAATCTTCAGTGAGGTCTTTAAGATCTCTTTTAGATCTGGCCAATTTGGATGTGATGTTATTCCTTTTCCAATTGATAATTTGGGTAATGTTGGGGGTAAACAGCGTCAGCCGGCCAAATGTGCACGGCCCTCCGATCAGGCCAGAGGGGATGCCTGCCCACGCTCGATCGCCACAAATCAAGAACACCCCCCTGGGAAGGGCATAAGGGGTCCGCTTGGTATTGGTGGGGCCGACGATTTTTAGAACGGCTCGGCACCACTGGCTCGCTTGATATTGTTTCTTTGTCTGCCGGACCACCTCACTGCCCTTATATATGGGGGCATAACTATATTCGAACTGAAAACAAATTGAGGAGTTGGCGGAACCGAGTAGGTGCAGCTCTGCGGGCTCGGAGGGCGCAGGACTCAGCCTAGCTACTCTGCTTCTCCAGGTATTACTGGGTTCAAAACCGGGGAGGAAAGTTAGGCTCTGGGCCAAAACGGGGGAAAGGGCAGACTGAAAGACAGAGGGGAACTCGCCTGGGGAGAAAGGGATCCCCACAAGGCAAGACGACATCGGGCCCTCTGCTGCGCCGGTGTCGAGGCATATACTGTCCTGTCCTAATGATTGGGCCAAGGCACGCCACACGTTGATTTTTGGCTGGGGGATGACCCACGGCTCTGCAGGTGGCAGAAGGAATCCGCAGGTCATCAGCACGGTCAACAAAAAACAAGGGTTGGGAGCCAGCGTTGTCAATTCGGAGGCCATTCGGGGAGATGAAACTGAAATGAAAGGAGAGCCGTAAAAGTATGCAGGATTCACAGATATGGTTCCTCCCCAAACAACCAATTTAAGTAAAACTCACGAGGGGTAATGGTTGGAGCAAGGGGGGAAAAGGAGGAAAGGTGGTATAAAAGGTCAAGGGGTAGAGGAGAAGCTGGGGGAGAGGGTTCTTCAGTAACTGGAGTGAGATCTGGAGAGTATGAGGAGGATTGATGGGATAGTTTCTTCCGCCGACGCTAACATGCTTGCCGGACCTGTGGTACTGCGTCCTTCTTAATCCCCTGCTTCGGGACGAAGGGCCTGACCCATTTAGATGGTACCCACTTGGGACCCGAGGAAGTGGACACGCAGGCATATCCCCTCCCCCAAGTCACCAGGTCAAAGGGGCCCTCCGTCCGCCAGGTCTCCGGATCTTTTACAAGAACCGGTGGCTTAGTTTTAGGCTGCAGCTGCTGGTGACTGCCAAAATGTCGGACTATCGGAGGGTTTTGGCTGTCAAAAGAGCAATTCAGGAAGTTGAGTGTATACAATGCCTTTGATAGCCGGACTTGGGGGGTCTCTGCCTTCATCGTCGGTTGTTGCTGGGATAGGACTTTCTTAAGGCTCTGGTGGGAATAGGGGATGCCGGTTTTATGCACTATTCCCCATTGCTGCAAAAAGCTTTGCAGCTCCTTGGAAACATACGCAGGGCCGTTGTCTGTTTTTAAGGTCCTAGGGATGCCCAAGACAGCGAATGCCTGGAGCAGATGCTTCTGAACATCTGCTGCCCTTTCACCTGTGTGGGCAGAAGCATAGATCGCCCCGGAAAAAGTATCCACTGAGACGTGGACGTAACACAATCGGCCAAAAAATGGAATGTGCGTTACATCCATCTGCCACAGCTCGCAGCTTGCCAAACCTCGGGGATTAGCCCCTGAGGCTATGGTAGGCATTTGATCTTGCTGGCATTGGGGACATGTGGCCACTATTGCCTTGGCCTGCTCCTGCGTCAGATTGAATTGACGAACCAGGCCAGGGGCATTTTGATGGAACAGTTGGTGGCTGATTTTAGCCTGACTGAACACATCTGGGAGGGGGGCCTGCGAAACAGCAGCCGCCGCTAAAGAATTGGCGCGACGGTTACCCTCCGCAATGACCCCAGGTAGATCTGTGTGTGATCTCACATGCGTGACATAGAATGGATGCTCACGGTTAGAGACTAACTCGACGAGCCTATTCAGCAATTCAAATAATCTCCTATTAGTGATCTCTTGAAGAACAGCTGACTCAGCTCTAGACACTACACCTGCGACATACCCAGAATCCGTGACCAAATTGAAAGGTCCAGGGAATTTCTGAAATGCCCTGACGACTGCGTCCAACTCAGCAACTTGTGGAGAGCCCTCTACAACAGCAACATCGGTCTCCCACTGCTGAGTCTGAGGATCCTTCCAAGTCATCACTGACTTGTGGGATGCTCCAGACGCGTCAGTAAAAACCGTCACAGCATCCAGTGGCTTCTTGCTCTGAACCTTTTTCAACGAGAATTTAAACCCCGAATTGAATAATTTGTGGGCCGGCTGATTTACTGCGATGCGCCCAGTGTAGCTGTCGAGTGCAAACTAAAGGTATTCATTAGTTTGCAGCAGTTCTTCAAAGGTCTTTAGTTTAAATTGGCCCGATTCCAATTTAATTGGGATCTGTATGCATGAGAAATCACAGCCTGCAAGCTCTCTGATCCTCGATCTTGCTTTGAGAATCAGTTCTGCTATCAACTCCTGTGGCCGTGTCATTCTTTTGGACCTATGGTGGCTCAGAAAGACCTACTCTATAATTAAGAGCTCGTCTCCTGATCGTTGGTCCTTCAGACTAACATCTCATTGATGTATTATGCCATGAAGGTGTGGCAATTTTCTCAGTATAATAAATTTGAAAGGCAGGCCCGGATGGTATCGGTGGGCCTGCCTGGCCGAAATAGCCTCTTGTATTTTCTCCAGAGTTACCTGTGCTTCTGGGGTAAGAGTCTTAGGAGAACTAAGCTCTTCTCTCCCTTTCAACAAATCGAAAAGAGGGGCTAAATCTTTGGTTGAAATGCCCAACCAGGGTCTCACGCAATTTAAAGATCTACACAGTTGATGGGCATCTGCTAGGGTCTGGACTTTTGTCCGAATTGCCAATTTTTGCGGCACAATTGTCCACTTTGTAATTTCGAGGCCCAGATATTTCCAAGGTGGCACTCGCTGAATTTTGTCTTGCTGGAGCTCGAGCTCTGCAGCAGCCAACGCATTGGTTGTCAGGTCAAGCGCATGGGCAAGCAGACTGTGGTCGGGCGCACACACAAGGATGTTGTCCATATAATGATGGACAATGACGGCATCCCCGAGGGCTGTACGTATGGGTGACAGCAGCGAAGCGACATACCATTGGCAGATCACAGGGCTGACCTTGAGGCCCTGCGGAAGCACCCGCCAATGATAGCGCTTGGCTGGGGACTCACAGTTGATGGACGGAACTGTGAATGCAAATCGCGGGGCGTCCTCTGGGTGAAGGGAATTTGGAAAAAGCAATCTTTTATATCAATTACAGCTAATTCTCAATCTTGGGGGAGCATTGCTGGGGAGGGCATCTCTGGCTGAAGGGAACTCATGTCAATTATAATTTATTAATTTGGCGAAGGTCGGTCACGAGCTGCCACTTATCTTTATTAGGCTTTTTGATGACAAACACTGGGGAGTTCTAGGGTGACATGGTCTCTTCTAGGTGGCCTTTCAAAACCTGCTCTTGAATGAGCTCGTTGAGTGCCTTTAGTTTTTGCTTGTTAAGTGGCCACTGCTTGACTTGTACTGGTTTATCTGAAAGCCAATTCAGTTTCTAGGTCCAGCACTCCTCAGTGGCCACCGCCCAAAAAACCTGGGGAGCTGTCGGGAGATCGATTTTGGCCCCCCACTGGGCTAAAAGGTCCCTTCCCCACAGGGGCTCTGTATAATCTAAAACGAACGGGCGTATAGAGGCCAATTGCCCGTCGGGCTCTTTAATTTGCACAATGCTCTTTGATTGGTTTGCTAATTGGAGGCCCCTAACACTAGAAATCGTGCTCGCTGCGCTTTGCAGGCCCCAATGCGACGGCCATTCCCGAGAGGGAATGATCGTCACATCTGCACCCGTGTCTAAAAGACTCTTCACTAATTTCTTGTCCCCGCCTAATGAAAGTTGACATGTCAGGCGGGGCTTCTCCCTCCCTACCAACTGTGTCCAGGCCACAGTCGGAGGCGAGTCTTTCTCTGTCGGGCTCGAGCAATGGTCTTTATCTGGCACAGGAATGGCTTGAGCAATGACCTGTCCCTTAAGGAGAAAAAGCGGGGGTCTGACACAATACAGCTCTACCGCGAAGCGGTCCCGGTTGGTAGTTACCAGACTAGGGACTATGTGGATGTCTCGCGGTGTGTGCTTTGTGTCTCTGATGACAGTCCACTTGCATCGTCTCAGTTTTTTCTAGCGACCCGGGTGTTGCAAGTCGACAGATACCAGCTGCAAATTACTGCTAGGGAGGTAAATGCTCTTAGTTAGCTGCAGCTTGTAAGGGGAAATAGAAGACATGGTGTTAAGTACAGGTTTGGGCAGAATATCACAGGTAAAGTGTTTCGAATCCGATAGGTACGCCAAATCTGGCAAGGTGTTCGGCGGTTCTCTCTCGTTTCTTCTCTCTCCAGATGATGATAAACAGCCCGCCACATTTCTATCCACGCGCAGGGAGAGACTGCGCTCCAATTCTAGTTTTTTTTCTTTTGATTCTCCTCCTTTTCCCGCTTCTGCCCCCATTCCATGTAGTTTTGCCGCATAGGGCACTGTGGCATCTAATGTCTCACTTTACCACAGAGATGACAGGGGTGGGTGGCCGATGTTCTCTTGCCCGCCCCAGGTGTTGGAGGGTCGGCAACGGGGGCAGCTTCTGCCTCTATGCAGTCTTGCATGGGGCATTCAGTAAAAACTACGGAAGCTCTCTTAGGCCGTGATGACAGGGAGACTTGAGGTACTACGACATCTATCATGGCTTCTACTGTAGGCCTAGGACTACGAGGGAGAGTCTTTATAGCTTTGCGGCACTCAGCGTTTGCACTGCTATATGCCATTCTCTGGAGCATCATTTTCCTATCATCATCTTCGAGCGCCTGTGCTTCTACATATCTGTAGAGGCGCTCCATAAATTCCATGTATGGTTCATGCAGTCCTTGTAAAACCTCATCATCCTCCCATTGGGAAGTAACTACTTCCAGCTTGAAGAAAGCCCATTCAGTTGCTCGGGCCGTCTCCATCAGCTGGGAGGGGAATAAGGCTTTAGCTTGTTTTGCTCCTTCTGCCCACTGCTCTTCACCCAAAAGCTGATCTAGGGTAATTATCAAACTATCTGCATCATGGGACAGGGCTGGATTCCCCCAAAGACTCGGGAGGACCTCCGATATTTCCCTCCCCCATTCCCTCACCCAGACTCTGAATTCTATATGTCTTATAAGGCTGGAGAAGAGTGCCCTCAGATCTGTCGGAACTAAACCTCTCTGGGAAAGGGTATTATGTAGCAAACCCCGGAAGTATTCTGACTTTCGGGAGTAGTCTTTCTGTGCTTTACACAGTTCTTTAATCTGTACCTCTGCTAAGGGCACTCACCGAACCTGAAGGGTTCTTTCTTCGCCTAGGTGGTAGGTAAACGGGGCCGCTTCTAGCAAAGGCATTTGCTGTGGCTTGTGGCCAGGCACTGCCCCCCCCGCCTCCGAAGGCACTGCTGCCCCCCCCTCCGAAGACAACTCGTGGGAACCGGGGGGGAGGGTGTTGGAACCGAAACTGGAGGAGGTTGAGGCGGGGTTTGGCGATGACGTAAGGTGAGGGAGTGTGCAAGGCCATCCACCCCTCTCCCCCCCCGGTGACGTTCGGAGGCGGAGGGGAAAGCGAAAGTGAAGCGGGGGAGGAGGGAACAGGAGGCTGAACCGGGGGAGGAGTTTGAGGGGGAGCTGAAGGTTTGTGGGAGTACGGAGGAGCGAGCGGGACGGGGGGAGGATATGAGGGAGGGGGGATTGGGCAAGGGGTGTGTTCAGGGTAAAGGAAGAGGTTGCCGCTTGAGAGAAAAGGGGTAGTGGAAGAAGAAGAAGCTCTGTCGCCATCTTGGACAGTACTAAACTGAACAGACTTAGGGGTTACAACCGGGGACTTGGGAACTGGGGTAGAGGGTGAGGATGGAGGAGGAGCTTGGCCAGGGGTCTTCGAACGGGGAGGCTGAGCTGGTTGAGAGGGAGCAGGGGAAGGATGGAAGCCCTGCTTTTTGTCAGCCTTCAAAATCCCTCTAGAGGGCTCCTGCCTATGGGGATAGGGAGAGGGTTGGGGGGTAAGGGAAGCCGAACGGGGGGAACGGGGACGAGCAGGGCTTTTCTTCAGTTCCCCGGATGAGGAGAGTGTTGTGAGCACTCTGTTCGCCCAAAATGCTACAGTTGCTAATTTTGTCTCCTCAGAATCAACTGCTTGTTCCAATTTTGCCAAAACGGCAGTCTAAAGGTGTGGCTGTTTTGCAAGTTCTGGGGAAATTTCAGGGAACTTAGAAAAGATCCACTTAGTTAAGAATTTTAATTCTTGCTTGGGGGCCTTCTGGCCACTTCCAAGCAGTAAACCCTTAACAATATAATAAACCTCCTTCTGGGATTTTCCCAAACTAGCACTCATAGTACCTTTATAGTACAGGAACTGCCAATACCATAAAGGGGGGAAAATTCCTCTGATGGTACAACCCCCCCGCCTGAAAACAACAGAAAGCTACTTTCTACTAGCTCCTGCACCCCCCCTTACTGTCCCCAAGTCTGGGGCTTCAGTAAAAGGAAAAAAAATTCAAGGAAAGAAGGTGGGAGGGTGGGTCCCCAAGGCAGGGCATGCACCCCCAGGGAAATTTTAAAAAGGCAAGGGGGAAAGTTGGAAAGGTCCCCAAAGCAGGGCCCGACCTTACCCAATCCGGTGGTAGCAGCAAACGATGAATCAGGCGGGGTATTTTCGTCTCCGGAACCATCCTCTCTGGGTGCGAGGATTCTCGATCCCGATCCCCAGGGAGTGCCGCTCCTACAACAGAGCCTGCCCCCCCCGAGGTAGTGCAGCGCCCACTGGAAACTAAAAACGTCCACTTCCGAGGGGTCTGTTTTCGTGGTTAGCCACTATTTCAGTCCCCCACGTTGGTCCGCCACACTGCGCGGGGACGTACACGGCCCTGGAATCCAGCTATCTGGTGAGGGGCGAAAGCCAGGGCCCCTGCGCATCAGAAAGCAGCCCCCCTCGGCGTCTTGGCCTCGGACTAAGCTGGGTGATAGCTCGGAGCAGCGCGGTGAGAGACGAATTAGGAGGCGACCACTTGCTGGGGGTAAACTGTCGGTTTATTACAGAAGAACCAACAAGGAGGGGAAACACCCAGCAAATGGCCCCGAGCAGGGGGCGAGAGAGGGTTTTAAGGGAAAAGGGGGGAAGAAGGCAGGGAAACCCGGCGAACCAATAGAAATACATATTTGGAGGTACGAAACATAACTGATATACCAAAGTAACCAACTGTTATAAATCATAGGAGGGGCTCCAGGGCTACAGCCAACCATAACTCCCAGAGAAAAGAAAATTCTCGAAACTTGGGAGGAGAAAAGAGGTGATTGACTGGGCCCAAGGAGGAAACAACTTTCACTTATAAGGGAGAATATGGGAGGAACAGTTTCATTTCAGCAACTAAGAACAGCAAGGTTTCCATAGCAACCTAACTGACAGTGTAGCAGCGGCGGGAACTAACAGGGAAGGAATAAACCATTTAATACAGAAAATAGGGGAGCAACTAACAAACTTAAGAACACACCACAGCATCCATCAATGCCACACATTCGGGGTTTACCCAGTGCAGCAAATGCTCCTCTGGGGGTCTCACCAAGGGATGATTTGTCCTTCTCAGATGAGGGGTCACCAATTGTGATGTGCTCACAAGGGTTGTGAGGGTGAGAGAGATGAGAATGTTGATTCCATGATCAGAAGTCTTGATTTATTATTTTATGATATATATACTACATATATTATTTTATGATATATATACTACATTATAACTATACTAAAAGAAATAGAAGGAAAAGTTCTCAGAAGGCTAGCTAAGCTAAGAACAGAAAAGAATAAATAACAAAGATCTGTGTCCCAGCAGAGAGCGAGAGCAGCTTAACCGTGAGTGGTCAGTAAATCCAAACATCCACAGGAGACCAATCATGGATCCACCTGTTGCATTCCACAACAGCAGATAACCATTGTTTATATTTTGTTGCAGGGGCCACAGTTTCTCAGAAGGGAGAAAAATCCCAAGAAAGGATTTTTCACAGAAGATGTCTGTGACACCCCACCAGCACATCCACACCTGGAAGAGGCCCTACATGTGTCCCCAGTTTGGGAAGAGCTTCACCCAGAGCTCTCACTTGACCAAACACCAATGGAGGCACTGGTAAAGGAAGCCCTGAAAATGCCCCAACTGCTGGAAGAGCTTTGTGCCCAGCTCCAGCTCCATCCCCCATGGGAGGATCCACGTTGGGCAGAGTTCTGGTGACCCACATTCAGTGATCTGTGCTGGGAGGACACCAGGCTGGTTATCCTTTTGGTTTGGTGTGGGATCTCAGGATCTGAGTCCTGAGATGCCGGGCCACCGAGACCACCCTTGGGGGGCCCGGGAGTCCTGGAATGTTGCCAGAAATGTCTGGTGGCAGGACTTTGACCCTACACGGGAGACGACACCTGTATGAAGATAAGAGGACTTCACCGGGGTGAATGGCGAAAAGATTAGCTAATTAGAGGGTGAGACACAGGGTTTAGGATTTATGTACAGGGGGGTTTAGAGGAGTAAGATGGAGGAATTGGGGTGTGTCCTGTCCTCCTTCTCCTTCTTCTACTCCTCCATCTTCTTTGGCCATGGTGGCACTTTTGGATTGGTTATTACTGAAAGTGCACCCAGCAATATGAATAAATGGTATTGGGGAAAAATGATAAATATTGTACACGTAACAATGGGTATAAAGATACGTGGCTGTCCGGAGGACGGCACAGTGTGCTCATGGCTGACTGCTGAGCAGATCTCTGTTCGGCTGAAAGAAAATCTTTTAGATAAACAATTAATAAACATAAAAACCGAAAGAAGAACTGAAGCCTCTTCTCGTCCTTCGATACGCGGGCTGCCCCAAGGCCACCTCGGGCCTTTCCAGGCCCCTCGAACAGCCGAGAAAACCGGACACTTGGCGTCCCTGGGCGGACACGAACCACCACAACCTTTCGGGGGGGGGGGCAGCACCCTCAAAGCCCTGAAGACCAGAGAGAAGAAGAAAACTAAAAGCCAACAGAGTCTGCAAAAAACAGCAGTCACTGAGGAATCCATCTCTCAGTTTCTGCCGAAGACAATTCGTAGCAGAACAGCCCGGACCGGAACCAGAAAGGCGCCCTGGGACCACCTCTCGTGATCTGCTGGACAGAGACCGAGACCTCCGGACTGCCCTGACGAAAGATTTGGTAAGAAAGCCCGGAAATAAGAACATGGGGGGCACACTTTCCCAGGAACAACGGGAAATTTTGTCCGCCTTACAAGGTGTGACACAAACATACACAGAGGGAATTCCAAAGAAAGAATTAAAACAATTATTGCTATGGGCAAGGCTAAACTACCCACTGGCAGAAACGTGCCTGCTATTTGAAGTGGGGTTTTGGCAGGAGATAAACAGACACTTATATTTCTTAGCTACTAAAAAGGATGAGACAGCGTTGAAGCTGCTGTCTCCTGCAAGAATAATGCTGGAAGGTATTTCTATGCAAACGAAATTCCAGGAAGACCACCAGATGCAGCAGACATCTGGGGGGCCCTCAAAGCAGGAGGAGGAGGAGCATGACTCTGGGAAAAAATTAGCTCTGGCCTTAAAAGGCCGAGAGGAAAATGCTCTTGGAGAAAAAGAGCAAGGAATATTATTAAAACACCCGGTGCCAAAACCCAGAAACCCCAGGAAACTCCCAAAGCGTCCAAAAACTCCAGAGAGCATGGAGGACTCAGGAGCAGAAGGGGGGGAGTAGGGGGGGGAGAAGGGATCGGGGGGGGCGCTTTCTCGCGGCGCCGCGGCGACGGAGCAGGGAAACCAGGCTGCAGCAGAGCAGGCGGGGAGCGCAGGTGAAGAAAAAACAAGGGATACGTGTTTTCGCGCGGCTTTGCTTGACTCAGGGCCGGGGGCAGCGGCGGTCCCGGCCGGCAGGGGTGCGGAAGAGTGTGCGGCGGCCGGAATTCGCGAAGGCTCGGGGGAACCACAAACCAACGCTGGGGCGTGTGACCCAAGCAGCGAAAAAGGGGGATTTGCGCAGCCCCAGAAAGCTGCCATGCGGAGACGTAGGAGGCGCACGGTTGTGACGTTAGAGCCCATGCGCAGATCCGCCAGGATCGCGGAACGCGCGCGGTTGCCGGCGGGAGGGAGGCTGCTCGCACCGGCAAAAGGGGAAATAGACACAGGGATGGAGGAGGAGGAGACAGAGTCAGGGGCAGACCAAAGGGGAGATATCTCAGGGGCGGAACGAGATGGAGACAGTGAAAGTAGTTCGGGAGACACAGGGAGCGGCTCGGAGAGCACGCAAGCGCAGCGCGGGCGGGAGCGGGACACACCCCCTGTAACATCCCGGACGAGGAGAGGCCGCGCCAGGGAGTTCATATCCCGGGGCCCCCCGCCTTCTCAAGACTTGGTGCCCCTGATCAAAACCCTCGGAGTCCAAGACTCACCCCTTCAGGAGAGACGTTCTGGTGTTCAAACCCCAATTTCAGCTGAATTAAAAGCCGAAAAAACACGGTCCGGAACGGGGCGACCAACATGGCCGCCGACAGGAAGTGAAGCAGTAGAGTACGCTACGTCATCAGAGACAGGGAGGCCGGTGACAGCGCCATCTGGTGGCTGGAACACAGAAGTGCATGCCATGCCGGATTGGATCGGCGGAGCCACAGCGCCATCTCGTGGCGAGACTGCAACAATGCAACAATTTTTCCCAACATTATATAAAAAGAAAAGCATTTTAAAGAAAACAATGCCAACACAACAAAGGGATTATCCATCGACTTCAAGGTCTCATGAAGATGATGAAAGCTCAGATGAAGAACAGCTACAAGAAGGACATGTTATAAGGATCACAGCATCAGAAGGGGTTCCTATATGGATGCTGTCAGCAGCAGAAGCAACAAAGAGCTTCTTGCATTCAGTGGACACAACAAAAAAGAAACATCAACAGGATCCTCAAGCTTCCTTTTTGGATTTGGGAGCGAGGCCAAAAACCTCAAGGCGAAGAATGAGACGTGATGAACCAACGACATCCACAATACCATTATTTATGCAAATCCCAACAGAACCTGAAGAAGAAGAATTTCAGGAGCCGGTGAAGACGATGGATTGGAAGCGAATCAGAAAAGCGTTGGCAAAAGAAAAGCATTTATTCCCGGGATCAGGAGATCTGACAATGCCAGTGACATATGATGCCCAGGGACAGAACCCGAGGTGGGAAAGGATGGGTCATGAAATACTCAAGGATTTAGGGAAGGTGGCTCAAACTTTTGGGCTGAATTCACAATACTTCAAACAGCTACTAAGAGGGACATTCGCTACATACGATCTCACACCATATGACATTCGAAGTATTGTGGCAATGATTCTCACTGACACTCAAAGCCTTGTCTGGGAAAAAAGGTGGAGAAAATATCTTGCTGAATTACGGAACAGATACCAAGGTGGACCAAATGCAAACCTCACAGAGGGGCAGTTAGCAGGAGATCCTCCAGATGACAACCCAGGGGAACAAGCAGCTAGGCTGCCACGAAGAGTGTTAAGTGACATCAAGGAAGCAGCGAGGATGGCAATTATGCAAATCGCACCAGCAGGAGCTCCAGAAGTCCCGTTCTCTTGCATCAAGCAAGGTCCCACAGAGCCATTCATGTCGTTCATCGATCGACTCACGCAAGCCGTGGATCGACAGGTGACGATAGAAGAAGCGAAGAGGCCTCTCTTGGAAAGCTTAGCTTTCGGCAATGCCAACCCGGATTGTCAACGGCTGATTAGCGCCATGCCAGGACAGCCATCCTTGGCAGAGATGGTGGAGGCATGCAGCAAGGTGGGAACACCTCAGCATGTCGCAGCGATTGTGAAGAACGAATTGAGAGAGGAATGGGAGAATCAATTAAAGGGACATTCAGAAAAGCAAGCAGAGGACAAGACACTGGAAAAGATGCTGGAAAAAATACTGCATCAACAGAATGAGAACATCAACAAAGTTCTTGCGACGATGCAGAAAAAGAACAATCCCCCAAGAGGACAGTGCTATAGATGTGGGGAGCTTGGGCACATGAAAAGGAACTGTGCACGAACACATACGCCAGCGTCGGTACAGAAGGCGGAAAGGCCAGTTTGCGCACGGTGCGGGAGAGGAAGACACCCTGCAAAAGAATGTTATTCCCGGACAGACGTGGATGGAAATCCGTTACCGTATCCGGGAAACGCGAGGCGCAGCGCGGACCAGCGCACTCAGACACAAGTACTGGCGGTGTCGCAAGAGCAGACGGGGCAATCATCAGTGAGCAACAAGCAGACGCCCTCAGCAAAACCCTCAGCCGATTCCACAGTGACCCAGACCTCCTCCCACCAGGGGCACAGTGCACATTGGCAGCTTCAAAATTAGTATGCTTTCTAGACGAAAGTCATGTGGAAATACCAACAGGTGTCCGCGGGGACTCATATAAGAAGCAAGATTTCCTGATAATTGGACAAGATAAGTGCAGTATTCTTGGACTCATTGTCTATCCAACAGTTATCTCAGCCGACAAAAATACAGAATTGACAGTGTTAGCAAGAGCACTTCGTCCACCATTGACTGTACCAGAAAACACTGTGGTTGCAAGAGCCTTTGCACTGCCGCCACACGCAGTTGGAGAGGTCATGTCAATCTTCGACGAAGAAGGTTTCCCTATGAAGGAACATGTTGAAGTACATACAACATGGGTGAAGCACATAGGTTGAGACCGACCCACGCTCACATGCCAATTGACATGTGGGAACGGAACAATAGCGATCACAGGCATGCTCGATACAGGGGCGGATGTAACAGTGATATCGTACATCTTTTGGCCACGCAGCTGGAGCTTGGTCGCGCCACTGGGTTCTCTCTCAGGCATAGGGGGAGCATCTCTGTGTCTGCAAAGTGAGAATTCTGTCGTTGTCACGGGACCAGGAGACAAGACGGTGGTCATTTGTCCTTTTATTGTCCAAAAGCTGATCACAGTCTGGGGTCGAGACCTTTTGGCACAATGGGGTGCGAAGATCGAAGTGGATTTTTAGTAGGGGTCACTGCAGCACTCCCCACACTGAAACTGACATGGAAAACCAATGATCCAGTTTGGGTGGATCAGTGGCCCCTTGAGCGGAAAAAGTTGAGTGCTTTGAGAAACCTGGTCCGAGAACAATTGCAGGCGGGACACATCAAGCCAACAGACAGCCCTTGGAATTCTCCAGTGTTTGTCATCAAGAAAAAACTATCGGGAAAATGGAGATTGCTACACGATCTCAGGAAGATCAACAAAGTCATAGAAGACATGGGACCGCTTCAATTGGGACTTCCATCTGTCTCAATGATTCCCAGAGATTGGCAGCTTGTGGTCATTGACCTCAAGGATTGTTTTTTCAGTATCCCACTCCATCCAGATGACGCTCCGAGATTCACCTTTTCAGTTCCGAGTATCAACAAGGAAACGACTCTGCAGCGGTACCATTGGGTCGTTCTTCCACAGGGCCTCAAAAACTCTCCGACGATCTGCCAATGGTACGTGGCACGAGCTTTGGCACCAGCGCGGAAGAAATTTCCAAAGGTAAAGATCATTCATTACATGGATGATTTGCTCATTGCAGCATCAACACAACAGGAGCTGCAAGAAGCTCGTGACTGTGTGATCGCAGAGGTGCAAAAGGCAGGTCTGGAAATCAGCATTTCGAAGATTCAAGAGGTTGCACCTTGGAAGTATCTAGGGTGGAAAATTTCAGAGAGAACAATAAAACCTCAAAAAATGGAGATCAGCACCAAGATCAGCAATTTGCACGATTTGCAACAGCTTCTGGGAGAAATCAACTGGATGAGGCCGGTTTTGGGAATCACAAACAGCGACATCCCAGCGTTGCTCGATCTTTTAAGAGGAGACACAGACATTCGGTCTCCCAGGACACTCACGCAAGAAGCAAAGAAGGAATTGGAGAAAGTTGCAGACGCAATACAGAAAAGGCAGGCACATCGATTTGTTCCAACGTTGCCTTTTCAGTTGGCAGTGCTGGGAAAGAAAACACAGTTCCATGGTTTGATCTTCCAATGGGACGAGTCGCAAAAGGACTCTTTGATAATCATAGAGTGGATTTTCCTACCACACAGGCCCGCAAAAACAATTCTTACAGATTTGGAGATGGCAGCACAGATCATCATAAAAGCGAGAACAAGGTTGCTGACAATGGCAGGAAGAGAATTCTCAGTCATCAGGTTACCCTTGAAACAAGACTATTTCGATTGGGCAATGCAGCAATCGAAAGACCTGTTAATCAGATTGTTAGCGTTCCCAGGAACTTGCACAATCCACTTTCCACAGCATAGAATACTGCAATCGCAAATATGTTATAAAACAAAACCAAGGATAAGTGAAGAACCTTTGGACGGGATCACAGTGTTCACAGATGGCTCAGGGAAGACACACAAGTCAGTGATCACGTGGAGAGACTCAACGACAGGGGATTGGGAATCTGACGTGAGGATGGTTCAGGGCTCTCCACAAATTGTGGAGTTGGCAGCTGTTGTCCGAGCATTTCAGTTGTTCAAACAACCTCTCAATCTGGTGAATGATTCCGCATATGTTGCGGGTGTGGTCAAGAGATTGGAAGGTTCGCTCTTGAAAGAAGTCAGCAATGGGGTTTTATACTCCTATCTGACGAGCTTGAAAACACTGCTAGAAAGCAGGGAAAGAGAGTATTTTATCACACACATTAGAGCGCACACGACACTTCCGGGATTTCTAGCGGAGGGAAATGCTCGAGCGGACAAGTTGACAATGCCCATTTCGCAAACACTGTCGAACATTTTTGAGCAGGCAAGGTTAAGTCATGCGTTCTTTCATCAGAATGCGCAAGCGCTGATGGAGTCCTTTCGTCTCACAAAGAGTCAGGCGAGGGAGATCATTAGTGCTTGTCCAGACTGTCAGCTTGTGCAGCCACCTTCTTCTACCGGAGCTATCAATCCGCGGGGGCTGCAAAGTCTTCAGTTGTGGCAAGCTGATGTCACGAAATATCCATCTTTTGGGAGGCTCAAAAATGTTCATGTTTCTGTGGATACATTCTCAGGTTCAGTCTTTGCTTCCGCACATGCAGGGGAAACAGCAGACCATGCTTGCCGACGTTTTCTGCAAGCATTCGCATCATTAGGTGTGCCTCAGGAGATAAAAACAGATAATGGTCCAACGTATACAGGCAGGGATCTTGACAAATTCCTGAAAAAATGGGGTGTCAGACACACGTTTGGTATTCCACATTCACCCACAGGTCAGGCGATCATTGAAAGAACACATCACACCCTGAAATCCCTTCTGGACAGACAGAGAAGGGGTGAACCAGAGGCAACACCTCACATGAAATTAAATAAGGCACTGTATGTGTTGAATTTCCTAAATAGCTCATCCTCGGAACCTAATCCACCAATCGTGAGACACTTTCTAAACAGCACACAGGCAAAGCTAAGGGAAAACCCTTTAGTTTTGATCAGGAACCCAGAGACAGGACAAACAGAGGGTCCTTTCAGACTAATCACTTGGGGCAAGGGTTTCGCTTGTATCTCCACAGATCGAGGTCTAAAGTGGGTGTCGGCGCGGCACGTGAAGCCATTCCGAACGCGAGAACGCGAGAACGCTGATCCGAGAAACAAAGAGACGAGTACTCAGACAGAAGTCGAGACTCAGGCTGAAAAGAGCGATTCCGAAGAAAAATAAAAAGAAACTAAGGACTTTGGGGATTTCTGTATAAGAGCGAAATAATGAGTATCATGATGCTTATGTGCATCATCCTTTCATTCATTGTAGCAAGCAATGGAGAAGATTTACCTGTAAATCAGCCAAGGCAAAATCTATGGGAGACTTTGGCTCAAGCAGCGAATCTAGATAGTATTTGCCTGACACATTCGAGGCCAGGAAAACCATTTTCTGCATGCATGGTTGGATTGCCAGTGGACGAATGGCCAGTTCCAGGGCATTCCGCAGTTAACATCTCACAGGTCATTGAAAATCCTGTGAAAGAGTGGTGTGCTTGGACACATCTACTTCCTGTGTCTTCTACAGAACCTCAGGAATTGGAGATTTTTGGGTCCATGACAATGGAATTCTGCATGCAGTTTGAAGTTCCGAAGGCCACAGAGGCAAAAACTATCGATTTAACTCCCATTCATGAGTTGTATAAGAATGCATCAGCTTGGTGCAAATATACAAAGAGAACTACCAAAGGATCGATCCAAGTCCCAGTGCAATTGCCACGGGGTTTGTTTTTAATTTGCGGGGACAGAATTTGGCACGGCATTCCTGCTAATGCCACGGGAGGTCCATGCAGCATTGGGGAAATTTCAATGCTGTCGCCTGATTTGAACATGCTAAGAGAGAAAAGGCACAGAGGAAAAAGATCAATCGAAAAATATGCGGCAGATTGCAATGACGAAATATTTTCTTGGGATAAGAAAGCAAGCATTGCTACGGCAATTTTCTCACCTCAAACAGCATCAGGGGTGGCTTTGACTCAGATCGACCACATGGGTTGCTGGTTGAGCAAACATGCACGGTCTGTGTCTGTCGCATTGGATGACATGTTAAAAGACGTTAGTGGTGTAAGACAGGCGACTCTTCAAAACAGAGCGGCAATCGATTATCTATTGCTCGCTCATGGACATGGGTGTGAAGAGTTTGAAGGGATGTGCTGCATGAATCTCTCAGATCATTCAAAATCAATTCATGAAAGTATTAGAAATATAAAAGACAGCATAAATAAGCTTGGCGAGATCACAGGATCATGGATCGATCAGCTGGTAGATTTCTTTGACATCTCTCCCATTTGGAGAGGAATTTTAAGGGTAGGGTTCTATGTTTTAATAGTTCTCCTAGTCCTCATCCTTGTAGTCCCATGCATATTTGCATGTTTAAAACGCGCCATGAATCGGATGGTAAAAGACGTTTTCTTGGTGCAAACAGAAGGGGGAGATGTGGGATCTCAGCACCTCAGGACTTATGTGCCGAGTCACCGAGACCTCCCTTGGGGGGCTCGGGAGTCCTGGAATGTTGCCAAAAGTGTCTGGTGGCTGGACTTTGATCCTACACAGGAGACAACACTTGTATGAGGATAAGAGGATTTCACCGGGGTGAATGGTGAAGGGATAAGTTAATTAGAGAGTGAAACACAGGGTTTAGGATTTATGTACAGGGGGGTTTAGAGAAGTAAGATGGAGGAATTGGGTCGTGTCCTGTCCTTCTTCTTCTTCTTCTTCTCCTCCATCTTCTGTGGTGATGGTGGCACTTTGGGATTGGTCATTACTAAAAGTGCACTGGGCAATAAGGGTGAAAGGTATTGGGGAAAAATGATAAATACTGTATATGTAACTTTGAGTATAAAGATAGGTGACCGCCCGGAGGGCAGGAAGGGTGCTCATGGCTGGCTGCTGAGCAGACCTCTGTCGGGCCGAGAGAAAATCTTTTAGATAAACAATTAATAAACACCGAGAACGAGAAAAGAACTGAAGCCTCTTCTCGTCCTTTGAAACGCGGGCTGCCCCAAGGCCACCCCGGGCCTTTCCAGGCCCTCCAAACAGCCGAAAATCGGACAGGGAGTGGTCTGGGGTGACAGGGACAGGGACACTCCTGGGTAATGGCCTGGGGTGACAGGGACAGGGACAACCCTCCCCAGCGCCTCCCAATCATCCCCCAGGGTGAGAGGCAAAGAGACCCCTCGAACATCCCCTGGGAACTGGCCAAAATAAACTTGGCAAAAATCAAACTTAATCCTACATAAAATATTTGGATGAATATTTGATTTCCCCCAACTCACTTGTGATGAAAACACAAACAAATCCCAAACATGAATAAACCAACAATAGAAGCAATTCTGTGGCAAATCCAAGTTTCATACATTCCTAAACAGCTCCAGCTCACCTCCTGGCATGTTCCAATTAAAGAAAAGTGGGAATTAAATCCAATACAGATTCTGAAATGAAAGGGGAAGCTTTGTGTAGCTGTCACAAAGGTGACAGGGATGAAGAGAAAAATGATTCTCACATTTGGCAAAGCCCCCAAGCCTGTGAATTCAGAAGTTATTCCAGAATTTAGCTACTTGAGCTGGGCTTCTTGTGGGACTTTCAGCAGCCTTGTGTTCTCACTGTGGAGTGAATGAACCTTGTCAGTCTCGCTGGTATCATTTGCTCCCTTTCCTCCAGTGATTTTAACAAACTTTTCAAGGAAGGACAACAAAATATTTTCTTTACACTGGCCACCCACAACAGCCATTTTCCTCATCAGTTCTCCTGTAAGTCGCTCAGAGAAAGCTGCATCCAAGTTTCCAAGAGTTCCTCCAGAGAGAACCACAACCTCCTCAGAGGAGGGCACCATGATGTTGTCAAAGGTACTTGGGATCAGACAAATGTGCCCTGAACTCATTGTGCCAAAATAATGTCACAATCTGGCTAAGAAAATTATTAGAGAGAAGCCTATGCCCCAATTAAAGTGATAATGAGACTGAATTTAATATGGATTTTATTGAATAGTAAATATGAGGTGTAGAGAGAGCTGGAAAGAAAGAGAAAGCGAGGAGAGCAAGGGAGTGTCAGGGACAGAGACCTCCCCTGGGGCAGGGCAAGTGTGACATTGTCCCCTGTGTGTGCGGCCTTCCTGGGGTGGGGGTCTTACACCTGAGCCAGTTTGGGTAAGGGGGGTGGTGTTCACCCCCTGAGCAGGGATTACCCCACTGTTTCAGGTTGCAATGCAAGATGTAACCAAATGCATGTTTTCAATCACCATCTCCATAAACTGTTATAAACAGGTGGGGCAGTGTTGTTTATCTCTTCCATGACTCACCCCTGATAATGCCCTCCAGGGGAGATATCTTCTGTGAATGGGCCGTTGAGTGTCATTGCAGGACTGATAAAATGCCATCATCCCATTGTGGGATGCTCTGCCCAGGGGGAGGATCCAAGCATTCCTACCTGGATATAAGCTGAAGCTTTCAACAGCAGGAGCATCTTGCCTACTGGATTCCCAGAGGACAAGAGCTCCATAACCACCACTGGACTTTCAGAGGAAGATCAGACCCTTCTACAGGATCACTGCTTGAACAGAATCACGTTGATCACTCCAATAGGACTGCAGCCACGATTAAATGAGACTGCTACCATAACCCTGACCCACAGGGTGTTGGGTTATGTCCTGACTGTCAGTTTAAGGCAGTATTTCTGTGTGGGATCTCAGGATTTGAGTCCTGAGATGCCGGGCCTCCGAGACCACCCTTGGGGGGCCCGGGAGTCCTGGAATGTTGCCAGAAGTGTCTGGTGGCAGGACTTTGACCCTACACGAGAGACGACACCTGTATGAAGATAAGAGGACTTCACCGGAGTGAATGGCGAAAAGATTAGCTAATTAGAGGGTGAGACACAGAGTTTAAGATTTATGTACAGGGGGGTTTAGAGGAGTAAGATGGAAGAATTGGGGTGTGTCCTGTCCTCCTTCTTCTTCCTCTTCTCCTCCATCTTCTTTGGCCATGGTGGCACTCTTAGATTGGTTATTACTGAGAGTGCACCCAGCAATGAGAATAAATGGTATTGGGGAAAAATGATAAATATTGTACACGTAACAATGAGTATAAAAATACGTGGCAGTCCAGAAGACGGGACAGTGTGCTCATGGCTGACTGCTGAGCAGATCTCTGTTCAGCTGAAAGAACATCTTTTAGATAAACAATTAATAAACATAAAAACCGAAAGAAGAACTAAAGCCTCTTCTCGTCCTTCGATACGCGGGCTGTCCCAAGGCCACCTCAGGCCTTTCCAGGCCCCTCAAACAGCCGAGATAAACCGGACATTTCTGTATCATTGCCTTGATCTGAATTTTCTTATTAAATTGTAATTCATACTTAGACTGTCCCCCTGGTTTGCCTTCAAACCAGAACAAAAGACAATGAGTGCATGCTTTGTTTTCCTCCCAGAACAGAATTTCCCATTCCCAAATCTTGATTGGATGGAGGAGGAGGCTGCAGAGAAACAGGAAGGAGCCCCAGGACACCCAGGCAGGTGAGGAGGAAGTCAGTGCCCCTTTCCCCCTCTCTCCTGCTCCATCTCCCAGCCCAACATGGCCCCTGACTGCAGGACAACCCCTCTGCCAATGCAGTCCTGCTGGGGATGCACTGGGAGGATCTCCTTCCCCTTCCTGTGGCACGGAGGCAAATCCCATCCTGTCCTTGTCCTTCCTCCTCCAGGGAAGGGGCTGAGGATGAAGTCCAGGGAGGACAAATCTCCACAGCAGAACCTTGTGGAAGAGACCATTTTGAGTTACTCCAGGGCACAGGAATCCAATTGGGAGGAAAAGTCACAGAGATCCCACATGAGGAGGGGCTCCAAACCCAGCCCAGGTGCTCTGAGGAGGAAAGACCCACCCTGGGCCAGGAAGGGGGACAGAGCTTCAGCCAGAGCTCAGAGCTGGTGGCCCATGAGCAGCTTCATCATGGGCAGAAGTCCCACAAGTACTTGCAGTGTGGGAAGAGCTTCAGGCAGAGCAGCACCCTGATCAGCCACCAGATGATCCACACTGGACAATGGCCCTATGAGTGTGGGGAGTGTGGGAAGGGCTTCAGCCACAGATCCACCCTTGTGACCCACCAACGCATCCACACTGGGGAGAGGCCCTACGAGTGTCCCAAGTGTCAGAAGAGGTTTCAGATCAGCTCCCATCTCATCCACCACCAGCAGATTCACACCGAGGGGAGGCCCTCCTGCTGCCCTGATGGCGGGAAGGGCTTCACGCACAACTCCACCCTTGTCACCCACCGGCACATCCACAAAGGCAAGAAGCCGTATGAGTTTGGGGAATGTGGGATAAGCTTCATCTGCAGCTCTCACTTGATCCATCATCAGAGAATCCTCACTGGGGAGAGGATTCCCCACAAGTGTGGGGAATGTGAGATGACCTTCAGTTGGAGGTCCCAGCTGATTGTCCACCAAATGATCTACACTGGGGAGAGGCCCTACGAGTGTCCTGAGTGTAGGAAGAGGTTTCAGACCAGCTCCCATCTTCTCCAGCACCAATGGATTCACATGGATGAGAGGCCCTTCCATTGCCCCGACTATGGGAAGGGCTTCAAGCACAATTCCCACCTCATCACCCAGAAGCGCATCCACACTGGGGAGAGGCCCTACGAGTGTCCCCAGTGTGGGAAGAGCTTCTCCAGCAGCTCTCACTTGACCAGACACCAACGGAAGCACCGGTAAGGGAAGTCCTTCAAATGCCCCGACTGCAAGAAGAGATTTGTGCACTGCTCAAACTTCATCCCCCATGTGAGGACCCATGTTGGTCAGAGCCCTGCTGATCCACATTCCCTGTGATCCATGTTAGGAAGACAGATGGCTGGTTATCCTTTTGGTTTGGCCTTAATTTTCTTGTGAATTATCTTCTTTCCTTAAAACCATATGAAATAGGACTAAAAAGAATGAAATTGATCAGAGATGTTTTAGGTCCCACCATTTCATAGGTATTTCAGGGGGAATTTAGGTTTGGGGACATATTCTGGAAGATTTGTGGGTTCTTCTCTGGCAGAAGCTTTGTCCACCTTCCTGGCACAGGGTGGTTGTTTCCTCCTCAGAGCATCCTGGGCTGGGTATGGAGCCTCTCACCCTGTGGGATCTCTTGGGCTTTTCCTCCCTGTTGGATTCTTTCAGGTAGTGTTCTCCATCTCTTTGCATTCCAAGAGCCAAGAGAGATCAATCTGTTGCCTCAAAATCACTGTCCCACTGAAAACAACTAAATCTTACCCTAAAAAGGCTCAGTTGCACCTTATCATACCTTGTTCCCACCTCAGAAAAATTCAGTCCATGCTGAAATTACTCAATTCCACAGCCTCCAGGGTGAGATGGGATTAGAAGGAGGTGGGAAGAAGTGAGATCCAAATTGGAGGGTGTGGGATCAGGTTTGTGTGGGGCTGGGGGGTTGGGACATATTTTGATAGTAAATGAAACTTTCAGAACTATTGATTTCTGTCCCATTCATTTTCAGTCAGTTCCAGTTTGTTTTTCAGAGTGCCACCTTCTCAGCTTGTTGTGTTTGTTTCCTCCTTTCTCTCCTGCCTCTCTTTGACTGCTCTGTTTCTCTCTCAGAGTCTCTCTTGAGCCAGGGCAGCTCCCACCAAAGACCCTGCCGTGATTTCATTCCCAATCCACGAGCTACAACAGCCATGGGTGAAGTTATGAAGGCTGGCAGTGAAATGTCACTGTAAGATCTTGCTCCACTTGGCTTTTGGCTCCTTCTTAAGAGCTTTGCCTCCCAGGGAAGGAAAATCTTTTCCTGGCTGGAAACTGCCATTCCAGCCCCTGGGAGTGGGTGCCGTGGATCCCAGAGGGGCATTCCCGAGGCTCCCAGGGAGCTGCTCCTGCCGTGCCTCCCAAGGAGCTGTGCAGGGCCAGGGGACAAGGTCCAGCAGCTCTGTTGGTTCTGCAGTGCCACAAGGGCCCCTGGTTCCATGAGTTTCCCTACTGCCAACAGCGGTTCCTTGGTTCTCATGATGCACTGCTGTGTCACCATGGATATTTGGTGCCCTGAAGTTCTCCAGTGTCACAATGGCCTCCCTCGCTCCATGAGCTTCCGCAGTGTCCAAATGGCCTCCTTGGATGGGCAGTGTCACCATGGACCATTGGCTCCATGCAGTCCCACTGGGTCACCATGGACACCTTGGTTCCATGAGGTTCTGGGGGTGTCTCCATTGTCTCCTTGGATCCACAGTGTCACAATGGACCACTGGATCCATTTGACCCTGCTGTGTCACCATGGCCCCTTGGTTCCATGGACCCCAGGGTCACAACTGACTCCTCGCTTCCATGTCACCCCATCAGTGTCAATATGGCCCCTTCGTTCCATGAGGAACACAAAAGTTTTGTAGAAAAATTGAGCAGATCCTGCTGAACACACCTCGGAATATCTGTTTGCATTCCAAGAGAGGTTAAAGGTGAGGATGGCACCAGCAGCTTCCATCTGCAACAGAGTTCCAGGGAAAGGACAGGGGCAGAGAATTCAGCTGGAACACTCAGAGAATTCTGCTTCCAGAGATCATTTCTGCTCACACTGTCCCTTGGACAAAGGTGACACCATTCCACTCCTGAGTGGGGTTTGTTGTTCAGGAAAC
Organism: Zonotrichia albicollis; assembly: GCF_047830755.1. Classification (NCBI taxonomy): domain Eukaryota; kingdom Metazoa; phylum Chordata; class Aves; order Passeriformes; family Passerellidae; genus Zonotrichia; species Zonotrichia albicollis. The sequence goes on along the minus strand of NW_027428428.1, from coordinate 5,774,024 downwards.
CTGCTCCGGCTTTTCCATTCTTTCCTTCCCAACAGGAAAACTTCTCCTGGGCCTGTGTGCAGGCAGAGCCCTGATGAGAGCAGGTGGGACATGGTGCAATGGGCTGGACATGGAGCTGCAGAGCTCAGGGGACAAGGTTCTGCTGCAGGGCACAGGGATGTCAGTGCCAGGTGGGCCATGTCAGACATGGTGAGGGGGGGGGGGTGAGGAACAGCTTGTCCAAACAGGGTCAGCCCTCAAGGAGCTCATTCTTCTCTGTGCCCAGACCTCCTAAGGAGATACTCAGCATCAAGGTTACCTGGGGAATGCTTCTATCAGCTCTTCTCTGATCTGGAAAATAAAAATACACACTTGATTAATAAAAATGCCATGAGGTGCACTTTGAAATCTTTCTCCTTAACAGAACAACAAACTGGCTCCCATCAACTGCTCAAGCCCTGGAAACTTGAAGACCACTGATGGAAGGGAAAGGGCCCCTGAGGGCTTTCTCTATTTTATTGAGCCCCACAGTGGTTTAGGGGCTGAATCCAGGACCCTCGGGTGCTGAGAGAAGGCTGAAGAAACTGCTCAAGGGGTCGGAAGCAAAACTCCAAGTCCCTTGGAGCATCACTGGGCTTCACTGAGGGCAAGGAGTGCCAAAGGCTGCCCAGGGCCTGGTGAGAGCAGATCCTTGAGGCCAGGATTGCAGGCAGCCAAAGGCTCTGAGCAGGGAACTGCAATGCTGAGCAAGGCCTGGGCTGGCTGGGGGAAGCAGAAAGGCCAAGCCCTGAGCCCAGCCTGGGACAGCAGGGCCTGTCCCTCACGGGTGGCTCGGGGCTGTTTGTGGGGCACTGGGATGTGAGGGGCAGCAAGGACAAATGTCATAAACCTGTGTGACACTGCAGATCCTCATGGAACCAATGGGCCAGTGGGACACAGTGGGAAGTTGTGGAACCAAGGGGATCATTGTGGCACTGTTGGGGCCCATGGAACCAAGGGGCCAGTGGGACACTGTGGGGCCTCATGGAAACAAGAGGCCACTGTGAACCTGCAGGGCTGGAACACCCCAGAACACTGAAATGCTGGGGGTAACCAAAGGTTCCTTGACTTGAGTTTGGTGCACAGGAGAAACACCAACCAGATATTCTCAACAAGGCCAGATGCAAAGAATATTCTTGCTAGGAAGGGACTTAAAATGATCATCAAGTCCAGCTCTTAAGTGAATGGCCCATACAGCGATTGAACTCACAGCCTTGGTGATATCAGCACCATGCTCTAACCAACTGTACTAAGAAATCAAAATTACGCCAAATTTTACTGGCAAAATACAGACAGTCAAATAACTTTGGCAAAGGGTTTAATACAACACCCACTTCAACATGAAACTCTTATCGTACCATTAACTTAGCCATTTAACCTAAAAACCTTTAACCCTTAAGATGTTACCCAAAAATGTTCCAGGTAAGTAGGATTAGAAGGATAAGAAATAGAAAATAACAGAAAGACAGTGTTGTCACATTATGTCACAGTACAAGCTGGTTTGTACTGCACAATTAATTCATCTATAAATAAGAAACCCAGCCGGTCCATAAAACCAACCCCTGCATTGACTGACAGGGGTCAGTCAACCTCAACTAATTACAGAACCTCAACTAATTACATTGCATCCTAAGCTGCAGACGTCTCACTGGTCCAGGAGCTGGGCAGTGTAAAAGATCAGACCAATGGGCTATCCAGACCGGGTTTTTCATACCTCTCTTTATAAATAGGAGCTGGAAGAATAAATACTCTCTGTTGCCACATGGACATTGGGTGAGTGGTTGTCTTTGTTGCCAACCCACTCTGCTCCACAATCACAAGACAGACAGTCTATAGAAAGACATGCACATACGTACCAACTTCTCATGCAATCATGGGTCAGCTGTGAGAATGCAGGTCCAAGGACACCATGGTGACACTATGGAACCTCAAGGAACCATGGCTCAATTGTGACAATGCAGGTCCAGGGACACCACGGTGACACTACAGAACCTCGTGGAGCCAACGGGGCCATGGTGACACTGTGGAGCCCCATGGAACTGAGGAATCCATTGTGACTGATAGGCAAGATGTCTTTACAGACAATTTGATGGGTGAATGTAGGGGTGTTAACATCCTTGAATTGGGTCTTAATGTTTCTACTAACTTCAAGCAACAGGTTTATTACAGAGCCAAGATGGCTTGGCTTCTGAAACAGGCGAGTGGGTTTGTAATGGCTTGAGTTAATGAACTTTGGGTTAAAATGATGAGTTCAAGAGGGGAATATGGGGTTGGGGATTCAGGAAGGCTGTACCTTCCTCGTACCTCAACCAATAGGGAATAGAAGAGGGCAACACGCAGCCAGGAGCTTCAGATAAAAAGAGGCTACACCCTCTGAAACATCAAAAGAAAAAACCCTGTGGGCATGTACCCTGGTGGATTCTCTCCCTTTATTCCATTCAAGTTGAAGGACTCTTCTCTCTCCTTTATGGACACTGGCTTTTCATAGTGTGATTTTCCATACATGACACTCTGGAACATCACAGAACCAAGAAGCCATTGTGACACATCAAGGCCCTGTTGGAACAGAAAAACCATTGCTGACAGTACAGAACTCATGGGAAGGCGCCATTGGAACAATGCAGATCCAAGGACACCATGGTGACACTATGGAACCTCATGGAATCAGAGAGACCATTGTGACACTCTGGTACCTCACAGAATCAGGGGGACCATTAGGAAATTGAGGACCCCTGTGGAACCAAGGGCCAAGGATGAAGCTGTGGGCCCGTAGAACCAAGGAGCCATTGGGACACAGCGTGGCCGCACGGAGCCGAGGGGCCATGGTGACATTGCAAGGGCTCAGGGAAGCATGGGGCTATTGTGACACTACAGAAGAAAGGAGAACACTGTGACACTCCAGGGCCTCATGGAACCAAGGAGACCATTGTGACACTGTGGGACTCCATGGAACAAAGGCGACAGGGAACAGGTGTGGCTGGTTTGGTCACTCAGAGGCTGCTGGACAGGTCTGGCTGACCTTGGCATGTCAAGGCTGCTTCTCCTCTGCCCCTGAAGCACTGGGACTCTGGGCTTTCCTTCCTATGGGAGAGAACTGTCCTTCCCCTCCAGGAGCTCATGGCCAAAACTGGGATTCCTCCCCCAAATTTTCTTATATGCAAAGATTGTTCCCAGATGAAATCTGCCAGGAGAGACATATCTGGATGCCTTGGCCACCCAGGGGCCACCTCTCATCTGCCTTTGAAACACTGGGACCATGTGCTTATCTTTCTTATGGGAAAAAACCATCCATCTTGACCAGGTGCCCATGGCCAAAACTGAGAATCTGCCTCCAGAATTCCCCATATCCAAGGATAGCTTCCAGACAAAAGCTGCCAGGACTGATAAGTCTGGCTGTCCTTGGCTTTCTGAGGGCTGGCAATCATCTGCCTCTGAAACTGGGGCTTTGTGCTTTCCTTCCTAATGAAAAGGACTGGTCTTCCTGTCCAGGCACCCACAGCCAAAACTGAGATTCCACCTCCAAAATGCCCGATGTCCAAGGAGAGTCCCTAGATGAAAGGTGCCAGGACAGACAGGTCTGGCTGTGTTGGCCTAAGGGTGGCCACCTCTCATCTTCTTCAAAAACACTTAGACTTGTCATTTTTCTTTCCTATTGGTAAAAACCATCCATCCTGACCCGGTGCCCATGGCCAAACCTGGAATTCTATCTCCAAAACTCCATACATCCAAGGATTGCTCCCAAATGAAAGCCAGACAGGTCTAGCTGCCCTTGCCACTTGGGAGCTGTCCCTCACCTGCCTCGAAACACTGTGGTTCAATGCTTTCCTTCCTATGGAAAAGAACCATTCTTCTTCTCAAGGAGCCCAAAGTCAAAATTGAGATTTCTCCTCTGAAATTCCAAATATCCAAGGGCTCCTCCATGACAAAAAGCTGCCATAACAATCAGGTCTGGCTGGCTTGGGAGCCAGGACAGGAGCCACCTGTCTCCTCTTCTGCCTTTGAATCACTTGGGCTCCGTGCTTTCCCTCCTATGAAAAAGAACTGTCATTCTTACCTCCAATGAAATGGCCAAAATTGGGATTCCACCTCCCAAATTCCCTGTATCCAAGGGTTGCTTTCATACAAAAGCAACTAGAACAGAGAGGTCTGGCTGACTTAGGCCTCTGATGGCCACCTTTCGTTTGCCCCTCAAATATTGGTGCTCCCTGCTTTCCTTCCTATGTAAAAGAACCGTCCTTCTCTTCCAGGTGTCCATGTCTGAAATTGGGATTCCACCTCCAAAGTTCTGTATATCCAAGGGTCGATCCCAGGTAAATCTGTCAGTACCGTCAAGTCTGGCTGGCCTTGGCTTCTGGTGGATGCCCATGCAACACTGGGGCTGGGTTCTTTCCTTCCCATGGAGATCCCTGGGACACTGTGGGGACCTCATGCCACCAAGGGGATCATTGTGGCACCACTGGAGCCCATGGAATCAGGGGGCCATGGTGACACAGCGGGGCTTCATGGAACCCAGAGACCATTATGACTCTGTGGGGCCTGATGGAACCATGGAGACCATTGCGACCCTTCAGAGCCTCGTGTCACCAAGGGGCATTATGATACCTCAGGTCCTCATGGAAGCAAGGGACCATTGGGACACTGTGGGGCCCCATGGAACTGAGAGAACAGGGAGCAGGTCTGGCTGCAAGCACTGAGCCCGGCCAGGGTCATGGAACCATCTGCAGGCCCCGGGTGAGATATGAACTCTTTCAGTGCTTCCATCCTCCCTCGAGTGAGAGAAAAGTAAAAAGTGCAGGCACATAGAGGAGCAACATGAAGACACCAAGGTCATGAAGAGGAAGTCGAATCCCAGATGGGAGGGATGAGAAGATGTCCTGATCTTGGGGCTGAAATCCTCTTGTAAAGCTATGGAGAGGGATGTAACTGATACATAAAACACTTTTTCCCTGTATCGCATTGAAAAGTATGGGGACATGACTTGTTCAGCAAAGGCCTCCATGCTCAAGTAGCAAATGTCAAAGTAGCTGTGATCCCATGAGAAGTTTGAACATTGAAAAAGGGAAGCGTGATGAGATCCTGTGCCTTCACAGGGAGAAGAAAAAGATGTCCTCAGAGATGAAGATGATTTCAGAAATAGATGAGGAGAACCTTTGCTCTTACACAGCTCATCTTTGAACTAATACCCCATAAGTTGACATGGCCCACAAACACAACTGTAAAAGAGCTTTGAAAAACTGGGAGGAATGTCACAATTGCAGATTTTTCTGGGCAGTTGCTATTCATGGAAATTGAGAGCGACAAGAGAAGTGTCTCTTCTGGAGAAGTCTCCATAGCATGAAAGAGAGACTCCTCTCCTTAAGTGAACTCAAGAAAGACTATTCTAGTTGGGGTAAACTGACTGAAAATTCTAGGTTTGTCTCTTTATATTGTCAGTAAGAAAGAAAAGGTTGTAGGGAGAGGAGAAGTTTTTTGAAAAATTTGTTCTTATTACTCTTTCTTTTAGTTGCTATTAATGAACTTTTCCTTATACCCTCTGAAAGTTTTGAGCCTGCTTTGCTGTTCTCCTAATCTTATCACACAGGAGGAAATGAGTAAGTATATTCTAGTGAGTGCACTGGTAATTAGCCAACACTGAACCCACAACAATAAACGCTGCATTCTCCAAGAAATCTCAAATTGATGAACCAAAACCACTACAGAAATATTTCTGATGAACTGCACTAGAGCAGAGGAAAATCAAGGCAGAGCCATGGTTTGTCAGGATTTGCTTGATCCTAATAACCCCTATGGTGCATTTGGAGTTGAGCTGTGGAATCTCAGGGCCTGAGAGGAGATTGCACAAACCTTTCCAGGAGTCAAAGTGAGAAGACAACCCCCAAGTGTCTCAAATCATGAATGCATCCCACTGAGGTCCATCCCCTACACAGGCTCCTCATGAACTCCTTGGAGGAGAGAAGTGGAGGCCAGGTAGGCACACAAACTTCTCAGAGACTCAGTGTGGAAAGTAAAATCCAGAGTACCTTAAAAATCCTGAGTATCTCAAAGTATTATTGAGCCCCACTAAATGTCAGTACAAAGCTCTCAAGGGACTCGTTAAAGCAGATAATTATGGCCATGATTGCAGAAACCTCTCTTAGAGTCTGTATTAAAAGGGAAACACCAAGTACCTTAAAATAACTGAAGTACCTTGAAGCATTAATGAGCCCCACTGAATGTTGTTACTGACAAATCCTCTCCAGGGACTAATTACAGCAGATAATTGGAGGCCATGATTGCACAAAGCTCTCAGGGCCTCCAAGGCAAAAGCCAAACCCAAAGTCCTTTGAAAAACTCTGTGAGCATTAAGGAGCCCCCAGGGCCATTGCTGAGCAAGGCTCCCCAGGGACTCCTTCCAGCAGATCCTTGAGGCCACTGGGATGTGGGCTAGGGGGGGATGCTGAGGGCAGGACAAGGGGCTGACAGTGCCCAGCCTGGCTGGGGCTGTGCCAGGAGGCCCCAGGGCCTCAGGACAAGGTGTCTCCTCACTGCCCTTGGTGGCACAGACTCTGCTGCTGTGCCCCAGGGCACAAAGACTTGGCTTCTCTTTGTCCCCACCTGTCATCACTGCCTCCAGTTCTCTGCTCTGCCTGGGGCCTGGGGACACTTTCTCAGTCATGTGCCTCTCTGAGACCCATTAACTGTCCAAGAAACTTTGGAGTTGGATTCTGACTTGGAGTTCTGGAGAGGTTTCTTCAGCTCCCTCTCAGGGACTGATGTCCAGGGCCTGAGCATAAAGCCCCCGAGGCTCATTAAAGTTCTTGTGCTGTGTCTGTGCTGCTGAGCTGGGCTGGGCTCCTGCCACAGAGGCAGGTCCTAGTAAGCAAGAGGAGCTTCAAAAGCACATTTCTCTTGATGAGCAGCACTTCTGCCAGCCCAGCAGGACTGGGGCACTGCCTGCAGCCACCCTGGGCACAGCACAGAGGCACAGAGAGCTTCAATTAGTCAGGGCTGGGAAGGTGCTGAGAAGTGCCTGGGGCACAATCACTGCCAGCCCTTGGCACAGGAACCTCTGGCTGCAGGACAATGCAGCTGCAGCTCCTGGAGCCATCTCCTCAAGCTGGAACATCGCAATGCCTACAGACCCTGTGAGTACATTCTCTGATTGTCTCTTGTGTAGAGCAGCCAGGGGAGCCCAGGGCTGTCGTGCAGAGCAGGGTCCTGCAGCCCAGGGCGCTGTGCTGGGGCAGGGACTCTGCTGCCTGCAAAGGACAGCTCTCAGCCGCCCCGGGCAGCTGCTCCCAGCACTGGGGGACAGGATCTGGGTGGGAGGAGACAGCTGGTAAGGCTTGGAAGTGTTCTCCTTGTGTGGGGAGGATGCTGCATTGTTCATGATTGCTCCCAGCATGGCATTGAACTGCAGAACATTTCCAAGTAGATTGTACAGGGAGCACAGCAAGGAAGGGTCTGCATAAAAGGGAAAAATTTATTAATCTTCTGCTTTGGGATGCTGGGATGTGAAATTGCACGTAGATATTCATCTCTCGGTTCATGCTTAGAAAAAATAAAAAATTTTATCTCAGCTCTGAATAAAGCAGGAAGTGACAGAAATCAGCACAGGCCCCTCACAGGCAGTGTCAATCTCACTTTTCCAGCCTCCTCAGGGTTGCAATGATGTTGCCATCAGAGCCTGCAGAGCCAGAGCTGCCCCTGGGCAGTGCCAGAGCTGGGAGGGGTCTGCAGGGCAGAGCTGAGCCCCCAGGGCTGGGCTGGGCTCTGGCAGCACTGACAGGGCTCAGCCCTGGGTTCAGGGAAGCAGCTGCTGGCAGGGACAGCTCCAGGCAGCAGAGCCCTGGGCAGGCAGTGGGCACAGGATGCCCCCAAGCTGTGCTGGGACATTTAAAGTCCTCTCCAAATCCAACTTTTCCATGGTTACTTTTTTTACAGATCCCCATGTCAAGACACTGCAAATGTCCATCAGCAGCTCCATCAGGCACTTCCTCCTGCTGGCATTGGCAGACACGCGGCAGCTGCAGCTCCTGCACTTCTGCCTCTTGCTGGGCATCTCCCTGGCTGCCCTCCTGGGCAACGGCCTCATCATCAGCGCTGTAGCCTGCGGCCACCACCTGCACACGCCCATGTTCTTCTTCCTGCTCAACCTGGCCCTCACTGACCTGGGCTCCATCTGCATCACTGTCCCCAAAGCCATGCACAATTCCCTCTGGGACACCAGGAACATCTCCTACACGGGATGTGCTGCCCAAGCATTTTTTTTTGTTTTCAATGCTATAACAGAGTATTTCCTTTTGACCGTCATGTGCTATGACCGCTATGTGTCCATCTGCAAACCCCTGCACTATGGGACCCTCCTGGGCAGCAGAGCTTGTGCCCACATGGCAGCAGCTGCCTGGGCCAGTGGCTTCCTCACTGCTCTCGTGCACACGGCCAATACATTTTCCCTGCCTCTCTGTCATGGCAATGCCCTGGGCCAGTTCTTCTGTGAAATCCCACAGATCCTCAAGCTCTCCTGCTCCAAATTCTACCTCAAGGAAGTTGGGCTTCTTGCTGTCACTGTGTGTTCCAATTTCGGTTGTTTTCTGTTTATTGTTTTTTCCTATGTGCAGATCTTCAGGGCTGTGCTTAGGATCCCCTCTGAGCAGGGACGGCACAAAGCCTTTTCCACCTGCCTCCCTCACCTGGCCGTGGTCACTCTGTTCGTCAGCACTGGCATGTTTGCCTACCTGAAGCCCCCCTCCATCTCCTCCCCATCCTTGGATCTGGCCCTGTCAGTTCTGTACTCGGTGGTGCCTCCAGCCCTGAACCCCCTCATCTACAGCCTGAGGAACCAGGAGCTCAAGGCTGCAGTGTGGAGACTGAGGACTGGATGGTTACAGAAACATTAAACTGCTGTTCAATTTCTTCCAATCACTTCTAATAAAAGTCAATTTTGATAATTTTTGTTGGTTTGCTTGAATGTTTTTTTTTCTATATTTTTAATATAGACAAAAAAGAAATGTAATTTTTTGTGCCATATCTCATTTTGTTTCTCTACACCTTCCCTGTACTCACAGACTGTGTCTATGAGGGGCGTTGCTCTCAGTGCCTTTAAATGAACTAAAGGACCTCCCAGCAAAGTTTTCTGCAGAGATGCCCTTTTGTTGCCTTCCCTGGAGCTGCAGCAGCAATGTCTGTGTGCAGAGCTGGGGCAGATCAGTGCTGGCCCGGCAGCTGTGCCCAGCAGCAGCAGCACTTGGTGTTGCCACTGCTGCTGCCGTGGCCCTGCCCCACTGCCCTGGTGGCCCTGGTGTTGCTGCAGGGCCTGAGTGCTCTCAGGGCCGGGCACAGCCCTGGGGGTGGCAGTGCCGGGGCTGCAGCAGGGACAGGCCATGGGCACTGCTGGGGCAGCGCTGACGCCTCAGCCCAGGGCCTGGGGGCTCCAGGCTCCTTGCCCAGGCTCTCTCAAGAACACACCCAGGCCAATGCTCAGCACAGAAAAGCCCCGTGAGCAGCCCCAGGCTGGCTGTGGGCAGGCTGGAGGCAAACAGCATGGCTGGGGCTCTGCAAGGGCCCTGGGGCAGACGGGAAGGAGCAGCAGAGCAGGGACTGATCCATCCCCAGTGCGCTGCACAGCCCAGGGCAGCGTCCCAGAGCGTCCTGATGGAGCTGCCAACAACATCCCCCCTCTGCAGCCCTGGCCTCTCCCCCAGCTCACACAGGTGCCCCATCCTTGCAGGCACAGACACAGCAGCACTAGCTCAGCAGCCCCTGTTTGCATTGCACAGAGCAGGGGGAGCACCCCCATGCTGTTGCTGTGGGGACACGAACCTGAGGGAGCACAAATGCCATCAGCCCCTGGGGCCAGCAAGGGCTGGGGAACTCCAGGGAAACCACTCAGCTTTGTCCTGGCCTCTGCAGTCAGCCAGAAAGTTTGTTCCCAGCTGGGAGTTTCCTGTGCCACTGCAGATGCTGTTGCTCAGAGCCAGGGCTGCCTGGCAGCCACTCCCAAACTGCACTGAGCATTTCCTTTTCTTTACCTTTGCTTTCTTTACTCCTTCTGCTTCATATTTCTTCCTCTTGGCCACCCTAGCGGGCCCAGAACTGGTCCCAGCACTCGAGGTGCTGCCCAACCAGTGCCCAGCACAGGGGAGGAATCACTGCCCTGCTCCTGCTGGCCACACCATTCCTGAGCCAGGCCAGGAGCCATTGGCCTTCTTGCCCACCTGGGCACACTGCTGGCTCATGTCCAGCCTGCTGTCCATCAGTCCCAGCAGGTCCCTTTCTGTCTGGCTGCTGTCCCGCCGTGCTGTCCCCAGCCTGTAACGCTGTGGCCAAAGTGCAGGATCCCAGACTTGGACTTGTTAAACCACACTTTGTGTGATCTGGACCCTGGATCCAGCCTGTGCAGAGCCCTGTGCAGAGCCCTCCTGTCCTCCAGCAGATCCACACTCACACTCAGCTTGGTGTCATCTGCAAAGATGTCCTTGTTTCCATGGGGCCCCTCAGTGTCACAATGGCCTCTTTGTAACATCACGCCCTGCACCTGATGTCCACCTGACAATGACACCTGTCACACTGGTGTCCTTGGATCCATGAGACCGTGCTGAGCAACAATGGTTCCATGGGGCCCCAAAATGTGACAATGTTCTTCTTGGTTCCATGGGGCTTCACAGTGTCACAATGTACTCATTGGTGCTGCAGTTTCACAGTGGCCCCTTGTTTGCATGAGGTCCCAGAGTGTCACAATGGCCCCATGGTTACATGAGGTCCCACACTGTCACCATGGTCTCTGGAGTTCCACAAGTCCCCTCAGTGTCACAATGGACTCCTTGTTTCCCCAAGGCCAAAGAGTGTCACAATGTTCTTCCAGATCCCTTGAGGCCTCCTCATGTCACAGTGGTCCCTTGGTTGCACAGCATCCTGCAGTGTCACAATGTCCCCTTGGTTCCATGAGGTCCCTCAGTGTCAGAACAGCCCCTTGGTTCCACTGGGTCCTGGAGTCTCCCAAAGGTCTCCTTGGTTTTGCAGTGTCAAATGGTGAAACCCCTCGGTTACTAAAGGCTCTGCAGTGTCAAAATGGTGAAACCCCTTGGTTACACAAGGCCCTGCAGTGTCACAATGGCCTCTGTGGTTCCATGAGGACCCAGAGTGTCACGATGCACTCCCTGCTTCCATTTGGCCCCAGAGCACAACAATGTACCCCTGGTTCTGTGGGGCTGCAGGATGTCACCATGGTCCTCTAAGTTCCACAAGGCCCTGCAGTGTCACAATGGCCCCAGAGTGTCCCAATTATCACAGAATAACAGAATTAAATAGGCTGGAAAAGACCTTTGGGATTATCAAGTCCAACCAATGCCCTAATACTGCCTTGTCACCCAGACCATGCCACTAAGTGCCACTGGAGAGGGACAGTGACTCTGCCACCTCCCCCCTGGCACACCCATTCCAATGCCCACTCACCCTTTCTGTGAAGAACTTTTTCCTATTGTCCAGCCTACACAGCCTCGTGCAGCTTAAGGCTGTGTCTTCTTTACGTGACCTCCAGCAGATCCAAATTCACACCCAGCTTGATGCCATCTGCAATTTGTGAATGGTGGACTCGATCCCCTCCCCCAGATCATCAGTGAAGATATTAAACAGGACTGGGCCCAGCACAGATCCCTGGGGGTCACCACCAGTGCCTGGACACCAGCTGGGTGCAGCACCATCCCCACCACTCTCTGGGCCCAGCCTCCAGCCAGCTCTTAAATCTCCCAGCGAGGAGGGAACCTGCCCAAGCTGTGGGCTGCATCTTTTCCAGGGAGTGCTGTCACAGAGTGTCAAAGGCTTTGCTGAATTCCAGGCACACAACATCCACAGCCTTTCCTGCATCCACAGGTGGGTCACCAGGTCATAAAAGGAGACTAGTTTGGTCAGGCAGGACCTACCACCCCTAAATCCACGCTGGCTGGCTCTGACTCCTCGGCCATCCTGTGGGCGCCCTGTGATGGCACTCAAGGTGATCTGTTCCATAACCTTGCTGGGCACCCAGGTCAGGCTGACAGGCCTGGAGTTCCCCAGCTCCTCCTTCCAGCCCTTCTTGGGGATGGGCTCACACTGGCACCTCCAGTCCTCTGGGACCTCCCTGGCGAGCCAGCACTGATGGTAAATGATGATGAGCAGCTTGGGGAGCTCATCCACAGCTCCCTCATCCCCCTGGGATGGATCCCATCTGATTCCATACACCTGTGAGCCTCTGAGTGGCTCAGCAGGTCCCCAGCTGCTTCCTCCTGGATTACAGGGGGGCTGTTCTGCTCCCTGTGCCCACCTACCAGCTCAGGAGAACACTTGTCCTGAGGACAGCCTGTCCTAATATTGAAAAGTTAGGCAAATAAGGTGTTAAGTAGTTCAGCCTTTTCCTTATCTTTAGTTTCTATATTCTCCAGTGCATCCAATAAAGAGTAGAGGTTCTCCTTATCCAATTGTTTGCTATTAATTTATTTATAGAAATATTTTCTATTATTTTTCATGGAAGTGTCCTGGTTAATCTCTAATACAGCTTTCACATCTCAACTTTTCTTTCAGCATGACCTAACAACGTCCTGAAACACTTCCTAAGTGTCCTGACCTTCTGTCTAAAAGTGATGCTCCATCTTTTTTCCCTTGACTTCCCACAAAAGCTCCATGGGCAGTCAGGCAAGTAATTTTTTTCACCAGCTTATCTTTTGCCACACTGGGACAGGCTGCTCCTTCCCCCTTAAGATTACTTTCTTGAAATGTGCCCATCCTTCCTGGACCCCTTTGTTTTTAAGGGCTGTTTCCCTTCAAAAAAATCAGTACCTGATTTGATACTCCCCAGTCAGCATCCTAAATAGGCCAAAGTCTGCCCTTCCTAATTCCAGTGCAGAAGTTTTGTTGCTGCCCCTCCTTCTTTCACAGAACATTGAAAACTTGATTATTTCATGGTCACTCTGTCCCAGGCAGCCTGCGAGCCCAACATCAGCCACCAGACCTTCTCTGTTTGTAAACATCAGGAGACAGAGCTTTCCTTGGCAGTGGGAGTGTCACCAAAAATTTGGTAAAACAGAAAACTCTTTAACCCCAATGTAGCATTAAGAAGCAGCATTCTTTATTCAGATGGATGCACGGGGGATAGCTCCACCCAAAGCCGTGCAAGGTGAGTACAGGAAAGTTTTTGTTAATTTTCTGTATTTTGCACACATATTCATTGATTTTCCCAGACTAAACATAAATATGATAATGGTTTCCCCAAAATCATTAACATATTTCCCCTCTTCTTTACCCATGCATTCTTCTGTCCTGGAGGTCTCTCTTGTAGTCCCTGGTGGTTGTGGACCCCAATGTTCCTGTGGGCCTGGCTGTGACATGGTGTCCTGGGGTGACGTTATGATGCTTGTATCCCCATTCATATGTCACAAGGGTTGCAGGAGAAGAGAGAGGCGAGAATGTTGATCCATGATCAGAAGGCTTGATTTATTATTTTATGGTATATATACTACATTATAACTATACGAAAATAAATAGAAGAAAAAGGTTCTCAGAAGGCTAGCTAAGCTAAGAATAGAAAAAGAAAGAATTAATAACAAAGATCTGTGTCTCAGTGAGAGCCAGCTCTGCCATGACTGGTCAGTAAATCCAAACATCCACAGGAGACCAATCACGGATCCACCTGTTGCATTCCACAGCAGCAGATAACCATTGTTTACATTGGTTGCTGAAACTTCCCAGCTTCAGCTGGAAAAATCCTAATGAAAGGATTTTAATGAAAAGATGTCTGTGACACCTGGCTGAGCTGGCAGGACACTGAGGCTGGTGAACTTCCAGTTCCCCTTCTTACACAATGGGCATTGTGTGGTTTCCATAGGTCTGGGGTTTTGGAGAAAAAGCTCCAAGTGTCAGCAAACCTGGTGTACACAATTGATCATCTGGTAACATGAGGCCACAGAGTGGGTTATGTGAGGTCATCAAGAACTATGACATCATAGAACTGCATCTGTGACATCACATGGCAGAGGTATGACATCACAGAGCAGTCTGAGACATCCCAGAGGGGCTGTGTGACATCCCGGCAGGGCTGTGTCAGGTCACTGGGTTGGTCACTCTGCCCCAGCTCCCCCTCACAGTTTCTCCCAACAAGTCCAATGCTGTTCATGCCCAGAAGGGTCCCTGTCCCCCGGGATCGCCCCGGCCCCACCTGGAGCCATAGCCTCCACCAAAGGATGTTCCACAGGATCCACCCCAGAGCCTGACAGGGGACAAGGGGCCAGGGCTGTGTGACCAGGACATCAAGGACAGGGATTATCCAGGTCACTGTGGCCTGGTTTGGGTTCCCCAGGGCAGGAAAGATGTCTGGCAGCTGGAGCAGGGTCTGGGAAGGGCCTCCAAGGTGGGGCTGGAGCCCTTGGGCTGTGAGCAGAGGCTGAAGGAGCTGGGCTGGTCCAGCCTGGAGCAGGGAAGGCTGAGGGGCTCCTCATCCCAGCCTGGCAGTGCCAGTGAGCAGGGGATGGGGAACACAGAGCCGGGCTCTTCACCGGGGGCTGGGGGGAGACAAAAGCCAATGGGTAGAAGGGTTGGATGACGAAAGTGTTGGAGAGGGGGGAGGGGCAAAGTGTGATTGATTGTCAGTGATGAGGAGTCTTGATTTTCATATCTGTTCAAAATGCATTAGAAGGTGGTGGGGGCCAATATAAATTGGACATTGCTGATATCAACCTAAACTGGAAAAGACAACTGAACAGGACAAAACAGTTCTCTCTTCATTGTTTTCAATATGGTATATTCATTTTGAATGCACTTCTGAAATGTGACTAATTAACCTCTGAAGAATTAAAAACTTGAATGATTCCCAGAGACTTGTCTTGTTTTGGTATTCTGAACAAATATTTATGAGCTTTTCTAACTGAATTCCTGAACTGAGAAGCTCAAGAAAGAAGAGGCCTCTGGAGCAGTAAAATTCATCATCGGCCTCCAAGTGGCTCAAGATCCATCCCCATCAGAGCAGCAATGAACACAAATGGGCACAGCTTTGTGGCTGCCCCAGCTCTGGGATGGGCTCTGAGCCTGGAGCAGGACCAGCTCCATAGAGCCCCAAGATTGGGGCTCTTATACTGCCCTGGGCAGATGGGATGGCAGCAGGAGCTGCAGAGCTCTCAGCACCTCAGGCAGAGAGGAGCAGTGCAGCCAGGGAGCCTCCTTTGGCCTTGGCCAAGCACCTTCCCCCATGGCCTGGGGCTGAGTCCTGTGGTAGCTGCAGCTGCGGCTGTGCCCTTGCCAGGGGCTGAGGCCGTGGGACAGTGCCCCGAGCAGCCTGGCCTGAGCAGAGCTGTGGGGCCAGAGCTGGCTGGGCTGGGCTGGGGAGAGGCCCTTGGTGCTGCCCAGAGCTCAGGGCAGCTGGCAGAGCTTGCAGGGAGCTGGGCAGGGCTCCGAGAGCCTGGCCCAGAAACCATCAGTGTCTATCTCAGCCTGGCTGAGCGTGCAGGGGCAGGACTCAGGCCAGGCCTTGTGGGGCAGGGCCAGCGCCTGTGCAAGGCATTGCAAACAGGCAAGTGGCCCAGAGAGAAGGCTGCTCTGTGCCCTTGGTGGCATGGACAGAGCAGGGAGGGGGCCCAGGACATTTGTCAGTACCAGCCTCTGTGCCCATGCATTGGCAGCCCTGGCTGCTGAGCCCTGCTTTGGCCTGGGCTGAGTTTGGCTGTGGCCCAGCTCCATCCTCCTGCAGGGCCCAGGGCCTGTTCCCTGCCATGGCCAGCCCTGGCTGCCTCTCTGCTGGCCCAGAGGCTGGCAGAGCCCGGGGCAGGGCTGTCTGTGCAGCCCCACAGGTGCCAGGGGCTCTGCAGGAGCTGGCAGAGGCTGCCCAGTAGGGAGGCCATGGGGCACACCTCAGGGCAACAAGTGGCACTGCCTGTTCATGGGCACACAACTGATGTCTGCCTGGAAAGGGCCACAGGTTTTAACACCACTGGTCTCATAATATACAAGCATATTTTTATTATCTAGGTCATTTAAATACTTTTAAGAAATGGCAATTTTTTCCTGCCTGGAACAGGAATTTTCTGGATCTACTGGATCCTTTTAGTGATGGCAGGAGAAGAAATACTGATCTTCCCCTCTGCCTTTGCCATCCAATATTCAGTCTAATATTTCATGACACTCCTTCTTTCAGATGTTTCCAGGTCTCCTGGATAAATGGCCATGTCGAAGGACATCACTTGACCAGCTGGACCTATTTCCCTTCCATTTCTCTCAGATTTCCTCCTCCAGATGCTTTCTGGTCGTTTGAGTGCCTCGCAACTGATTGGGTTCATGCTTTGAACTTCAGGACGTTCCTCAATATTTCTGAAATTGAAATAAATATCACATTACTCAAAATCCTAATTAAATTTATAACTATACTGCAATTGCTTTTCCTATGTCTTTGTCTAAAACTCTTCCTATACAGAAATCCCTGGGGGATGGTGGACATGTCAGAAGCTGCTGAGACATCAAAGAGAGCTGAGGGAAAGCTGTGATGGTTATTAAACTCTTCTAATGTTCAACTTGTAGTTGTTGGCAATAAACTTTTCTGTGCCTCTGAGTGTCACCAGGCCCTGACCCCAAAGGACACAAACCTGATGGGTTGTGGTTCCCACTGCAGGGGCTGCACTTGCACCTTGGCTCATCACAGGAGAGCTCTTCATCCCCTTTCTCTCTTTTTCTCCCTCTGGGCATGGAGGGAGCTCCTGACTTCAGCCTGTGACTTGTGTGTGCAAAAAGCAAATCTGGGCAGAATTGGGGCGGGGAGGGTTTGGGGGCACCTTGGGATCTGAGCTGAGCTCAGAAGGTGTTTTCCATTGCTCTGAGACTGTCTGCTGTGGAAAGTGGATTAATATCCAGCAGAGAAATGACTTTTGCGTTTGATGGAGCTGTGCCTTCCCTTGGCTTTGTTGGCTGTAAAGAAATGAACATCCCTCTGTGCCTTGGGCAGCTCCTTCTCCAAGGAAAGCAGGTGGGAGTTGGAGCCAAGGAGCTGAAAGCTGCAGGTGCAGCCTGGGCTGGAGGGAGCTCAGATTTGCACAAGGCTGCTCTGAGTGCCAGGGCTTGGATGGGGGAAATGGTGGGGTGGGGGTCGGGACAGAGTCTGATTGTCAGCCATGGAGGGTCTTGATTTTCATATCTATTCAAACTGCATGAGGAGATACTTGGATTCTGTGTCAACTGGACATTGTTATTAACAAAGGAAAAAAAAATGGAAACAGGACCTAAAAAATGTTTTCTCAGTGTCTTTTTAAATAGAACATATTCAGTTGAATGCACTTTTGAAATCTCTGTCAGTAACCACAAAGGATTAGGAAACTGAAATCAAATGATTCCCAGAGGCTTGGCTTGCTAAGGTGTTCTGAATGTTAATGAGCCCTGGGACACTGAATTCCTGCACTCAAGAGCTGAAGGCTGAACAAGCCTCTGGAGCAGGAAAATTCAGCAGCAGCCTCCAAGGTGCTGAGGATGTCAGCAGCCCCCACTGAGGCCATCCCTGCCCAGAGACCGTGGGGGAATGGGCAGACAAGGAGAGCGTCCCTGGGGCTGGGGCAGCACAACTCAGAGGCACCAGGGGCTCCAGCTGGGCAATGGAGTGTGGAATGTGGCTGGGAAAGCCCTGCCTGGGCTGTGCCAAGCAGGACACACAAGCCCTGACCCCTAAACGCCAAACAATTCTCTCAAGGAGACATTTAAAAAGAACTACAATTGCTTGTGTACTGTGAGTTGGACTCCCTAGAGATATACCAACTGGAGATTCTCAGGAACTCAAAATAACAAAACAGCCTTTACTGGCAACTTTAGAAAATCAGAGAAACTTTGGCAAAATGTTTTTTATGACACTATAGTGCCTTTGTTTGTTAATATAGATCTTTCTAATCTTGAGATTAAGTAATGTACTGATGAGTATGTTGGTTTTAGTGCTGGTTTATTATTTATGTATTTATCTTGTTGTGAGATAGGATTACAAGAAAGGTATAGTAGGCTTGAAAATTTAAAAGGGTATAAGTAAAAATATATTAAAAGTAAAATTAAATAAAAGGTAGTAAGAATTAAAATAAATTTTTTCGAATACTTTTTTTTTCTTTACATCTTTTTCATTTTACTGAAAATGTAAAGAAACTAAACTAGAAATTGTTATTTCACTATTTCTAGAATCGATTTTTTTTTGTTTACTGTGGGGAGAAGTATTTCTTGTTAAGTTTATAGAGAGTTTTTTACAAGAGGAAAAATAGTTTGTTTTTTGTTCTTAGTTTTGTCATGGATAACAGTTGTCTGGGGATCTTTGTTATTGTGATGTTTTTTTATTGCTACAAGCTTTTTTACAGCTTGTTGATAAGTCATGTCAATTTAAGGGGTATTGTTTTAAAGATGAGCTGTTTAAAGGTAAATGTTTTTATTACTTTCTTTTAAAATTATTTTTATCTTTGACAATAGAGATCTTCTCTTGGGGATACTGGATTACTTTTTTTTCCCCCTGTTTAAACTCTTTGTAAAATTACAGTTATTTTAGCATTTATTTATTTAACATCCAGGTTTTTCTTTGATTAATTTGTAATATTTTTATTAATTTTAATTTTTTTATAGTTTTATACGTTATAAAGAAAAAGAGATATTTTATTATAGTTTATAAGAAGATTTTAGTTTTAAGATTAAGGTATTTTTTTCTTCTTTTTGGTGGGAGGAATTTAACTTTTTACTGACTTTTATGGTTTTATGGGTTTTTTTAATATTTTTTTTTTTTTTTTAATTGAGGGAGGATTGAAGTATTGAAAGGATTTACACCTGACCCGCTGATAACTTGTGGAGGAAGTTGTGGTTGAGTTGTATTAGGATTGCTTTTATGACTGCTTTGGGACTTTTTATTGTGTTTAATATTAGTTGTAGGGTTATTTTGTATGGGTTGTAGGTTGTAGGAGTTTTTAGTTTTAATTGTGTTGGGGGAGGGGACTTGATGGTAAGATTTTAATTCCTGTGGCCAGCTTTGTTCTGGTTGGGGTTTTGTGGCCTCTTTTGTTTTCCTGTTTGGAAGTTGTTGGGGTTTGGTTTGGTTAGAATGGGGCTGGTGGGGGAGATGGCCTGTGGATGGGGGAAGGGGCTCGGCCCACAGCAGGGTTGCTTGGTTTGGTTGGGTTTTGTTTGGTTAGGTTTGGTTTGGTTGGGTTTGGTTGGGTTTGGTTTGGTTTGGTTTGGTTTGGTTTGGTTTGGTTGGGTTTGGTTTGGTTTGGTTTGGTTGAGATGGGGGCCGCTGCTTCTTTGTTGACTGGAAAAGAAAGAGGAGGTTCCTGGTTTTTTTTTCATCTTTAACATATGTGTTTAACAGAGGCATTTTCAGTATCTTTGTCGTTTAACAGATTGTCAGTTACACAAAATTTTTGTATTACTTTTAAAAATTCTTCTCATGTCAAACTACAACAGACATTCAATCAACAAAAACCACATCTCAGAGCATTGACTCGGCCCATTTGACTTCACAAACTCTAAGCCTGTTCAATTTCATGTTATTCAAAATCTGCAGGAGCAAAGAAACATAAGAAGACATGGAAAAAGAGAAAGACAAAAAAGATTTAGAGAAGCACACACAGAGCTACCAAGCCCTGGATTCCAGCAGTGTTCAGATGGAAATTCCAAGAGGACCCAGGGTCAAGATGTGTGCTTGCCTTGTGGTCAGCCTCAAATACCCCTTGGTGTTCCTGGGCCCCTCCCCCAGATGGGATTTGGGCTCATTTGGTGCCTCAGGAGCTGGGCTGGGCACTGCAGAGGTGGCTGTGGAGCATTGCCTGTGCTGTGCCAGGGACTGGCAGCCACTGCTGGGCTGGGATAGAGGCTCTGGGGGGATTGGGGCTCCAGGGCAGGGCCTGGAGCTGCCCCTTCCTCCCGTCACACATGAAAAGTTTTGATCCAACAATCTCCTCCAGTCTTTCACAACAGGCAATGTTAGAGGGGGAACCCCAATTCTGGCCACGGGCACCTGGCTGAGAAAGACAGATCCATAAGAAGGAAAGCACAGAGACCCAGTGTTTGGAAAGCAGCTGAAAGGCTCACTAGGCCAAGGCCAGCCAGACTTGTCAGGAATGGCAGATTTTGTCGGGAAGCAGTCTTTGGATCTAGGGAGTTGTGGAGGTGGAGCACCAATCTCACCCATGGACACCTAGAGAAGCAGCACAATTCTTTCCCGCAGAAAGGAAAACACAGAGCCTTCCCCAGTGTTTTGGGGAAAGATGATAGGTGACCCTTGCAAAACCACTGCCAGAAAAACTTGTCCTGGCAATATTCCTATGGGAACAATCCCTGGATAAAAGAAAGTTTGGAGGTGAAATCTCCATTCAGGCCATGGGTGCCTGGAGAAGAAGGAGAGTTCTTTTCCATCAAAAGGAAAGCACAGAGCCCCAGTATTTCAGCAGCAGATGAGAAGCGACCTTCAACATGCCAAGTTGGACCAGTCAGGCAGTCCATGGGAGGTAAAACCAGCCAGACCTGCTCTGTGTTCCCTTGGCTTTATGGTGCTCCATAGTGTCACACTGGCCCCTTGGTTCCATAAGGCCCCATAATGTCACAATGGTCCCAATGATTTCATGAGTCCCTGCAGTGTCACAATGGTCTCTGTGGTTCCCTGTCAGGACCCAGGACATCCCTCTGGCTGTCCTGAGCAGCCAAGACCCCTGTCAGGGGTCTCAGAGACCCTGACACAGAGCCCAAAATGCCCCTGTGGTTTTGATTATGACCCGTGGAGCAAATTACCAACCTTGTATGAAGATCAGCAAGCCACAACAGTTTAAATAGAATATTAGTGAAGTTATCACAGGGTGGAAAAGTAGATTTTTGCGTTTTTGGTATGGGGGTTCAGGAGGCAGGATGGAGGGAACTAAGTGTGTCCAGCCTTTCTCCTTCTTCTTGGCTTCCATCTTCTGCTGTGGTGTTGGCACTTGCAGAGTGGTTTAGAGTAGAAGCTCACTGTCTAACATAGGTGATAGGTTTTGGAAAGTAATTGTAAACATTGTATACATAGTTTTTGTATAAAGACATAACACTGCCCTGTGGGCAGGCAGAATGCCTCGGACTCTCTTTGTGAGCTGACCTCGGCAGGGCACTAGAAAATTTTTAATAAATAAGATAAAATAAACAACCTTGAGACTGAGAAATGAAGAGCCCTGACTCCTTCTTCAAGCGCCGGGCTGGGAAAAGAGACTTTCGAACTTTTCTCGGGGTCACTCTGATAAGCTAATGGTCCCGACAGTTCCCCAGGCCCCACAATGACATGTGACTCCTCTGTTCCAAGCAGCTTGCAATGTTACAATGGACCTTTGGATCCTGGGGGTTTGTGGTATCACAGTGGTCTCCCTTTGGCTGCACAGTAGTGTCACAATGGACAATTGATAACAGGAGGCCACTCTGTGTCACCCTGGAGCTTTGGTTCCATGCAGCCCTGCAGTGTCACAATGAACCCTTGGTTCAATGGAGTTCCACAATGTCACCATGGCCCCTCTGTTCTATGCAGCCCTGCAGTGTTACAATGGTCTCCTTTGGTTGCCCAGTGTAACAATGGACCACTGTGTCCATTGTTGCTGTCATGGGGCCTTGCAATATCACCCTGGACCTTTGGTTCCATGCAGCCCTGCAGTGTCACAAAGGCCTCTTGGTTTCACAAGGCCCCACAGTATCACAATGGTCTTCTTGGTTCTGTGAGGATCCCCAGGGTCAGAATGGTCTCACTGGTTCCATGAGCTCCAGAGTGTCACAATGCTTTCCTTATTCCATAGGGCCTCACAGTGTCCCAATGATTCTATGAGTTTCAATGATTCTTGAATTCCCTCAGTGTCAAAATGGACCTTGGTTCCATGAGGCTCTGCAGTGCCCAAATGGTCTCTCCATTAGGTTCTATGAGGTCTTGCAATGTCACAATGGATCTTTGGCTCCATGGGGTCTTGCAGTGTCAAAATGGCCCCTTGGTTTGATGGGGCCTCTCAGTGTCACAATGATCCCTACATACCATGGAGCCACAAAGGGTCACTACTGTCCCTTTGGTTCCATGAGGCTCAGAAATGTCACAGTGCTCTCCATGATTCCATGAGGCCTCACAGTGTCACAACGGCCCCTTGGTCTCATGAGGTCCCACAGTGTCACAATCGTCTCTTGGTCTCACGGGGCCCCACAGTGCCTCAATGGTCCCTTGGTTCCATGGGCCCTGTGCTGCTGCATTCCCCCCTCCCCTTCTCAGCCCACCCTGACAGCTGAGAAATGCTCCGTGGGGCTCGGCCTTGGCCAACATCCCCTGGGCTCAGCTCCTCTGCAGCTCATCACAAACACTGTCTGCTCCAGCCACTGCTGCTGCCCAACCAGCTCCTGGTTCCTTTAGCAGCAGCCCTGGGAACTGTTTTTGTTCCCTCAGTGGCACAATATCCCTGTTCTCACACTGCCAAAGAAAGCTGTTGGTGCCAAGTGTGGCCAGGATGAGCCATTGCTGGAACTGAAGCCCCTCTCTTGGGGCCCTGCAAACAGCGCTCCAAAAGGAGCCCTTGGAGCTCTCCTGGGCCAGCGACTCCCTCTGAGTGGGACCTCTCCCAGCCAGGAACTCTCCCATTTGCTGCACTCGGGGATCCTGAACAACGACGAAGCCTGGGCTGATCCCCCCACTCCTCCAGGCTCAGCCCATTGCCCTTTGCTGGGGAGATGCCAAAGGATCCACAGGGAGCATTTCCTGCCCTCAGGGGAATTGCTCACAGGTGCCTGGCACTGACTCTTTGTGTCTGTGTGCACACAGGAGTGCCTGTGCTGGGGAAATGTGGCAGAAGATTGTGACAAGAAATGTGACAAGAACAGACTGTCCCTGTGTGCCAAAAGATCAGTCAATGGGGTAAATATCCAGCCTGGCTGGGCAAGGAGGTTTTGGAGGAACTTAAGAATGAAAAGAGGATGTATCAGAGTTGGAAAGAGGGTCAGGTCTCTAAGGTAGTGTTCAAGAAGGCTGCTAGAGCATGCAGACAAAAAATTAGGCAGCCCAAAGCTCAATTTGAACTTAGAATGGCGATTTCTGTAAAGGATAATAAAAAATGTCTTAACAAATACATTAATGCTACAAGGAAGGGTTTGACCAGCCTTTGTTCTTTATTGGACAAGGGAGGGAACTTAGTATCTGCAGATGAGGAGAAGGCAGAAGTGCTTAATGCCTACTTTGCCTCAGTTTTTAGTGGGAAGATGACTCGCTCTCAAGACACTTGCCTGCCTGGGCTGGTTGATGGTGTCAGGGAGCAGAATGATCCCCCCATTATCCAAGAGGAGGCAGTCATACAATTACTGAAATGCTTGGATCTTCATAAATCTATGGGATCAGATGGGATCCACCCCAGGGTAATGAGAGAGCTGTCAAATGAGATTGCAAAGCCACTCTCCATCACTTACCAACAGTCCTGGCTCACTGGTGAGGTTCTGGATGACTGGAAGCTGGCCAATGTGATACCCATTCACAAAAAGGGTGCAAAGGAGGATCCTGGTAATTATAGACCAGACAGCCTGACCTCACTATCTGGCAAAATAATGGGACACTTTATATTAAGTGCCACCACTCAGAATTTACAGGATCACCAGGGTATCAGACCCAGCCAGCATGGATTTAGGAGGGGTAGGTCATGTTTGACCAACCTGGTCACCTTTTATGACCAGATAAGCCGCCTAGTGGATGCAGGGAAGGCTTCAGATGTTGTTTACTTGGATTTCAGCAAGGCCTTTGACACTGTCTCCCACAGCATACTCCTAGACAAGCTGGCAGCCCGTGGCTTGGACAGGAGCACTCTTTGCTGGGTTAGGAACTGGCTGCATGGCCAAGCCCAGAGAGTGGTGGTGAATGGTGCTGCATCCAGCTGGTGGCCAGTCACCAGTGGTGTCCCTCAGGGGTCTGTGCTGGGGCCAGTTCTGTTTAATATTTTTATTGTGAACATGGATGAGGGTTTAGAGTCTTTCATTAGCAAATTTTCAGATGACACTAAGCTGGGAGCGTGTGTTGATCTGTTAGAGGGAGGGAGGGCTTTGCAGAGGGATTTGGAACGGTTGGATGTATGGGCAAAATCTAATGGGATGAAGTTCAATAAGTCCAAGTGCCGAGTCCTGCACTTTGGCCACAATAACCCCCTGCAACATTATAGGCTGGGGACGGTGTGGCTGGACAGTGCTCAGGAGGAAAGGGACCCTGGGGGTGCTGGTTGACAGTCGGCTGAACATGAGGCAGCAGAGTGCCGTGGTGGCCAAGAAGGCCAATGGCATCTGTCCGATTTTCGGCTGTTTGGATGGCCTGGAAAGGCCCGGGGTGGCCTTGAGGCAGCCCGCGCTTCAAAGGACGAGAAGAGGCTTCAAATCTTTTCTTGGTCTCGGTGTTTATTAATTGCTTATCTAAAAGATTTTCTCTCGGCCCGACAGAGGTCTGCTCAGCAGCCAGCCATGAGCACACACCCCCGGGGCGGTCACCTATCTTTATACTCAAAGTTACGTATACAATATTTATCATTTTTCCCCAATACCTTTTACCCTTATTAACCAGTGCACTTTTAGTAATGATCAATCCCAAAGTGCCACCATCACCACAGAAGATGGAGGAGAAGAAGAAGAAGAAGAAGGACAGGACACGCCCCAATTCCTCCATCTTACTTCTCTAAACCCCCCTGTACAGAAATCCTAAACCCTGTGTTTCACTCTCTAATTAACTTATCCCTTCACCATTCACTCCGGTGAAATCCTCCTATCCTCATACAAGTGTCGTCTCCTGTGTAGGATCAAAGTCCAGCCACCAG
Organism: Zonotrichia albicollis; assembly: GCF_047830755.1. Classification (NCBI taxonomy): domain Eukaryota; kingdom Metazoa; phylum Chordata; class Aves; order Passeriformes; family Passerellidae; genus Zonotrichia; species Zonotrichia albicollis. Next base: position 5,749,239 of record NW_027428428.1, on the reverse strand, counting down.
ACACTTCTGGCAACATTCCAGGACTCCCGAGCCCTCCAAGGGTGGTCTCGGTGACTCGGCACCTCAGTCCTGAGGTGCTGAGATCCCACAGCATCCTGGCCAGTATCAGGAATGGTGTGGCCAGTGGGAGAAGGGAGGTCATTCTTCCCCTGTACTCGGCACTGGTGAGGCCACACCTTGAGTATTGCATCCAGTTCTGGGCCCCTCAGCTTAGGAGGGATGTTGAGATGCTTGAGCGTGTCCAAAGGAGAGCAACAAGGCTGGTGAGGGGCTTGGAGCACAAGCCGTATGAATAACGACTGAGGGAGATGGGGTTGTTCAGCCTGGAGAAAAGGAGACTCAGAGGTGATCTTATCACCCTCTTCAACTTCCTGAAGGGTGGCTGTGGTGAGCTGGGGGTCGGTGTCTTTCTCGGGGCAACAACAGACAGAACAAGAGGACACAGTCTCAAGTTGCGCCAAGAGAGATACAGGCTAGAATTAAGGAGGAAATTTTTCACAGAAAGAGTGGCAATACTGGAATCATCTAGCCAGGGAGGTGGTGGAGTCACCATCCCTCCATGTGTTTAAGGGAAGACTGGATGTGGCACTTGATGCCATGCTCTAGTTGAAGTGTTAGAACATGGGTTGGACTCGATGATCTTCAAGGTCTCTTCCAACTTAGAAATTCTGTCATTCTATGATTCATGGAACCAAGGATCCACTGTGACACTTCAGGGCCTTGGGGGACCAAGGGCCATTGTGACACTGCAGGGCTAAAGATCCAAGGGACTTTGTGACACCAAAGGGTCCTATGGAACCAAAGGGACATTGTGACACTGGAAGGCCCCATGGAACCATGGAGACCATTGGGGCACTCTGGGGAACCGTGCTGACACAAAGTTGAGTGTGAGTTTAATCTGCTGGAGGGTAGGAGGGCTCTGCACAGGGCCCTGGACAGGCTGGATCCAGGGCCCAAATCCAGCAAGGTGAGGTTGAACAAGACCAAGTGCTGGGTCCTGCACTTTGGCCACAACAACCCCTGCAGCACTACAGGCTGGGGACAGAGTGGCTGGAGAGTGGCCAGGCAGAAAGGGACCTGCAGGGACTGATGGACAGCAGGCTGGACATGAGCCAGCAGAGTGCCCAGGTGGGCAAGAAGGACAATGGCTCCTGGTCTGGATCAGGAATGGTGTGGCCAGCAGGAGCAGGGCAGGGATTCTTCCCCTGTGCTCAGCACTGCTTGGGCAGCACCTCGAGTGCTGTGTACAGTTCTGGGTCCCCCTGTTTAGGAAGGACATGGAGGGGCTGGAGTGTGTCCAGAGAAGGGCAACAAGGCTGGTGAGAGGTCTGGAGCACAAGTGCTGTGAGGAGCGGGTGAGGGCCCTGATAGATGTTCAAGTTCTCCAGCCCTTGCTGGCCCCAGGGGCTGATGGCATTTGTGCTCCCTCAGGTTCATGTCCCCACACCAACAGCATGGGGGTGCTCCCCCTGCTGTGTGCAATGCAAACAGGGGCTGCTGAGCCAGTGCTGCCGTGTCTGTGCCTGCAAGGATGGGGCACCTGTGTGAGCTGGGGGAGAGGCCAGGGCTGCAGAGGGGGGATGTTGTTGGCAGCTCCATCAGGACGCTCTGGGATACTGCCCTCGGCTGTGCAGCGCAATGGGGATGTGTTGTGGTGTGTTGCAATATCCTGTTTTACCTTCTCCCTTCCCCCTCGCCCCTCGCTGAGTGTGCCCTGTCAATCAGGCTAACATACCAGCAAGGCGTCGTGTGATAGGTGACCCTAGTACCTGGAGACCCTGCCCCTTCACCTGGTTGGTGACTCACCTGTCCCCTCCCCTTCCCCTGTCCTGAGCTTAAAATGTGAATGAGACCATGCGGCCTTTATTCTGTTATCAGCAGTAGCCCAGTGCAGACATATCTGTGCTCATGGAATAAACATCTGGCTACCTTCTAGCAGAATCCGCTCCCTTCTTTTCTTCACCATCGCCAGAAGCTCTCCCCTGAGGAGAACGGAGTCCTGTCTTGTGCCCCGCTGCACTCTGCCGCCAGCCAAGGTATCTTTGAAGTAAAACACCGCAGAGCTGCCTGTGGCCCAGCAGCGAAGGTCAGAACTGGCCTGGGCACCATCTAACTGGTTATATTGGGATACATATTCCAATATATTGGCGTCCCTGTGGGTGGCTCGACCCTGAGCCGGAAAACGGACTCGCAGTTCCTCAGAGAAGCTTCTGCCAGCCGTGCATCCAGCTGAAAGGAGCCTGGCTTCAAGACTCCCAGCTAGAGACTTTGGGAATACTCCCAGAAAAAGTTTCGTGGACTGTTCGGCGCCTTTGGAAAGCCCTGCTTCATTGTGGTGAACAGATTTTCCAGAGGAAGAAAAGGGCAGCCTCTCTTGCACCCAGAGAGAAGTCCTTTTCCGGTGGAGACCTGCCTGTACCCAGCCTACAGCTTCCATTTCACGTGAGTATCTCTGCTTTCGGTAGAGCAGAAGCTCAAAAACAGACTCTGCCGCGAGTTCTGTTCCTTTTTGCCTTTGCATTTTGGCTGCGCAGCCCCACAGACGAGAATTCATAGCGTTCTAGTGTTAGCTTTCCTGCTGCGTGTTTCACTGTTTTTTAGAATTCGCGCCGGAGCGGGATCGCTCTCTGCCCTTCCCCCCCCGGCTCAGCAGCGTGCCCAGACACGTGTTAGGAGATTTTCTTTCTCTTTCTCTTTGCGGGGGAGGGGGGGGCTCTCTTTCCACGTGGCCGGGGGACCTGCGGGGTCGGGAGTGCTCTGCACACGAGGCGTCGGGGGGGGGGGCGTCCCGGTTTCGGCTGCCACGTGGAGTAGTTGCTGTCTCTGCTCCGCGGGGGTGCTGCATTCCACCGCGGGGGAGGCTTTGTGTCTGCCTCTGTTCGGCAGGGCGTGCCCTGCTGCTGCTGCCCGGGAATTTTAAAAGCAGTATATACAGCTGCATTGTGAAGCTTTTGTCTGCTCGTTATCGCTTTCTATCTGTGGTTTTTTTAGAAATTGGTAGCTGATTTTAGCTTTGTTTTTGGTCAGGCGGGATTAAGTACTTTGCTTTTTAACATGGGTTCCAAACTTAGCATTGTACAAAGGGGAGTGTATTATCATATTGTTAGCATTTTAATCAAGAGTAATGTGAAATTCTCTAAAGGAAAATTGAAACAGTTTTTAAGATGGCTTTTTCTGCAGTTCCCAAACATTTCCCCTGAAGAAATCCACAATATTCAATTCTGGGATAAAGTTGGGAATGAATTGATAACCTTAGGACAATCTGGCAAATTACCCTCAGCTAAATTTGTGTTCTGGAGTTTGCAAATTCGAACAGCATTGCTCAAACAAAAGGAAATGGAGAAAAAGCCAAATGTAAAGCCATGTGCCTCTGCTCTCCCTGTTCCTCCCTCTCCCTCTAAAACCCCTAAACCTCTTTCCCCAAAAAAATCCCGAGCACGTGTTAGTTTTTCGGAGAGCAGTGATGTCCAAAATGGCCCCCAGTCCCTAGGGGGTGCACAAGGTGGTGGGTGCCACGTGGCATCTTCCCAAACCTGGTCTTCTTCTTCCCAAAATCCTCTTAAGCATTCCAAAATTCCATCCCCATCCCCCTCTCCTCCTGTTCCTCGTGACACCTTTCCCCCTCCCCCCGCCTTTCCTGCAGTACCCTCAGCTCCGCCCCTCTACTCCTCCCAGGGGGCGGCTGCTGACGTGATGTCACCAGGTGACCCCGCCCCCTGCCAGCCCCTTGACCCCGCCCCCTGTTCCCACGGTTTCCCCGCCCCTTGCCGGCTCCCTTTCCCCGCCCCCTCCCCGGGTTCCCACGGTGGGGACACACCCACTGCCTGTCCCCAAACCCGTAGCTGTGATCCCAATGCTTCTGATTCAAGGGATACAGAGCAGGGGACAGCAGACCCAATGCATGGTGCCATGTTGTCGCTAGCTCCTGTTACGTTTCAGCCTGCAGCTCAAGCAGGAGCAGCCCCAACTGCTAATTGGAGTTCTTTTGGACGACAATTGATTAAAGAGATCTGTAAATCTCATAAAGAATATGGTCCACACAGTCCATATTTCCGTGGCCTTTTAAATTCTGAATTAAGTAGGACTATTGCAGTTCCACATGATTTAAAACAACTGTTTTCATGTCTCATGACATCCACTGAATTCAAATTATGGGAATCAGCATTGAAACAACTGCTAAAAGATGCTCTCCCAGGCTTACAGGCTGATCCAAACACAGCAAAAGACAACAATGGTAACCCCATTACTATTGACCACCTCTGTGGTGAGGGTCAATGGTCTTCTCCCTCAGTCCAAGCTGCTGCAATTCCTGCAGAAACACTTGAGAAAGTAAAGGAGGCAGCTGAAAAGGCATTCTTTTCCCTCCAACCTGAGGGGCCTTTGGAGCCCTATAGTAAAATCAAACAACTACCATCAGAGCCTTTTGTGAAATTTGTAGAAAGGCTAACTAGAGCCATTGAAATACAAGTTAAAAAAGAAAATGCAAGGGAAGCAATTTTAGAAGAAATAGCGTTTACAAATGCAAATGAACAGTGTCGAGCGGCAATCCTGAGCCTTCCTATGGAACCTTCCCCTACATTAAAGGATATGCTTCTAGTCTGTAACAGGAAAGTGCCTCTGATGACTGTAGCTGAAGACACCAGACCAAGGCTGCTGCCAAGACCACTTCAGCGTGTTGCTGTTGCCAGCCCTGCACCTTCTCTTTCAGCACAGCAGTACCCTGGGCAGCAGCGGAGACCAGCAATGGTTGAGCCCACTAAACCATGCCTGCTTTGTAATAAGCTAGGGCACTGGAGTAACCAGTGCCCCCTGAAAAGGGAATTTGATGAATTTAAAAATAGCAGGGGAGGAGAACTGCAAGCCCTCCCTAGGGGTCAACAACAAAAAAACGAAGAATAAAGCGCCAGCCTGCCAGGCGTGCAGACATAAAAGGAGCAGGCCAAGAGAATAAGGGTAGCAAAACAAATCAAGCGCGCGATAATATTAACATTTGTGTAAGTGAAGCAGGTGCTTCAAAGACCAAGTCTGCTAGTCCACTGTTGAAAGTGAAACAAAATAACCTTTGTTGTGATTTAAGTGATTCTGTATTAACCGCATCTTCTGTCAATGAGCCTTACAGGTTGCAGCTGACAGAGTCACTCCACCTGAAGGACACTGACTGGCATATTGTCTCTGTAAATCCTGAACAGAAAGGTACTTGGAACCAAATTCGTTGTAAGTACATCATCACTGGGGACAAAAACACACCACAAGAGATCGAAATTGCTCCGGGAATAACAACATCAGATCCCAAGCAATTTGTTCTCAGCCTGCACTGTTTCCTCCCACCCCTGTTTCTTCCCAAGGGACAAATTGTTGCTCAAGCTATCCCTGTGCCATCTTTACCTGAAAATGTCGATAAACAAGGGCCCACAGTCGCCCGGGTCCAAGTTATTGGGACAGATAAACCCAAATTGTGGTGCAATGTCAGTGGGGGTGGGGAGTCTAAACGCATTGAGATGCTTGTAGACACAGGTGCAGACTGCACAGTGATTCCAGTACAAGACTGGCCAGCACACTGGCCTTTACAAAATGTTGCTGGTCACCTTCGAGGTGTAGGAGGTCTGCAATTGGCAAGGCAATCCAAAAGCATTATTCAATTCGAGGGTCCACACGGACAATTGGCAAATATCCGTCCATTTGTGTTAGATTATTCAGAACCTTTGTTAGGGAGAGATTTAATGGCCCAGTGGGGTGTCACAATTAATATTCCAGACTCTCCACAGCATTTTTGTGCAGCAGTCATTAAACAACAGCGCCCCATCCAAAAACTTAAGTGGAAAACAGACGAACCAGTTGATGTGAAACAGTGGCCACTCAGTAAACAAAAAATAAAAGTGCTTGAGGAACTAGTAGAAGAGCAACTAAAAAAGGGCCACATTGTGGAGACCATGTCCCCATGGAACTCTCCAGTGTTTGTCATCCAAAAAGCTGACAAAAAGAGGTGGAGACTCCTCTGTGACCTCCGACAAATTAATAATGTAATTGAAGATATGGGTTCTCCCCAACCTGGTATGCCATCCCCAACAATGCTTCCTCAAGATTGGGAATTAGCTGTTATTGATATTAAAGATTGCTTTTTCCAAATCCCATTGCACCCTGACGATGCACCGCGTTTGGCATTCTCTGTCCCTTCTATCAATTCAGAAGCTCCTATGAAAAGGTACCATTGGACCGTTCTTCCTCAGGGCCTAAAGGTATCTCCAGCTATCTGCCAGTGGTATGTCTCTTCCCTGCTTTCCCCAGTTCGTGCAGCCGCAGAGAAGGCCATCATCTACCATTATATGGATGATATCCTTGTGTGTGCCCCCAATGATGATTTACTCACACATGCGCTTGACCTAACGATCGATGCATTGATTGTTGCAGGGTTCGAGCTCCAGGAAAAGAAAATTCAAAAGATGCCACCTTGGAAGTATTTGGGCTTAGAAATTGGAAATAGGACCATTGTTCCTCAAAAACTAGAAATCAATCCAAGGATCAAGACCCTTGCGGATGTCCACAAGTTGTGTGGGTCTTTGAATTGGGTAAGACCATGGCTTGGTCTGACTAATGAAGACCTTGCCCCTCTTTTCAATTTATTGAAAGGGGGAGAGGACCCAGGTGCTCCTAGGTCTATTACCCCAGAGGCACGGAAAGCTCTAGAAAAGGTTCAGATTGCAATGTCCACAAGACAGGCCCACCGATGCCGGCCTGATCTGCCATTCAAATTCATCATCCTAGGTAAGTTGCCACACCTCCATGGAATTATTTTCCAGTGGGAGGAAAAACAAACACCTAAGGCAAAGGACACACCAAAAAAGGACCGGGACCAGAGGGACTCTCTCTTGATCATAGAATGGGTTTTCCTCAGTCACAAAAGGTCCAAGAGACTGACAAAGCCTCAGGAACTGGTAGCAGAACTGATCCGGAAAGCAAGGACCCGGATCAGGGAGTTAGCAGGATGTGATTTTAAGTGCATTCACATTCCAGTTGAGTTAAAATCAGGTCAAAATACTATGAAAATACTGGAACAATTGTTTCAAGAAAATGAAGTGTTGCAGTTTGCTCTGGATTCCTACTCAGGACAATTTTCGGTAGCACGGCCCGCTTGCAAATTGTTTGAACAAGATGTTCAATTTACTTTAAAATTAAGAACTGCTCTAAGTAGGAGACCTTTAAAAAGGGCTCTAACTGTCTTTACAGATGCGTCCGGGAGGTCACACAAGTCTGTTATGACTTGGAAAGATCCTCAAACCCAGCAGTGGGAGACGGACATTGCTGAGGTGGAAGGTTCACCTCAGGTTGCTGAATTGGCTGCGGTTGTTAGGGCTTTTGAAAGGTTCTCAGAACCATTTAATCTGATTACAGACTCTGCATACGTGGCAGGAGTAGTATCCAGAGCAGATCAAGCAATACTGCAAGATGTATCTAACATTGCACTTTTTGAATTGCTCTCAAAACTGGTAAAGTTAGTCACTCACCGAGAGCAACCCTTTTATGTGATGCATGTCAGGTCACACACTGACTTGCCAGGGTTTATCGCTGAAGGCAACAGAAGGGCAGATGCTCTTGCTGCGCCTGCAGTGATGGCCACTCTCCCAAATGTTTTTGAACAGGCAAAAATCAGCCACCAGCTTTTCCACCAAAATGCACCTGGCCTGGTTCGCCAGTTTAACATCACTCGAGAACAGGCCAAAGCGATTGTGGCCACGTGCCCAAATTGTCAACAACATGCACTCCCTACAGTGAGTACGGGAGCAAACCCAAGGGGACTGAACAGTTGTGAACTGTGGCAAACAGATGTAACACACATACAGGCTTTTGGACGGCAGAAATATGTTCATGTTAGTGTAGATACCTTTTCTGGAGCGGTCTATGCTTCTGCCCACACAGGAGAATCATCTATTGATGCTATTAAGCACCTCTTACAGGCTTTCTCTTTCATGGGCATCCCCAAGGAGCTGAAAACTGATAATGGGCCTGCTTATAAATCCAAGGAATTCGGGAGCTTCCTGCAGCAATGGGGAGTAGAGCACAAAACTGGCATCCCCTACTCCCCTACAGGTCAAGCCATTGTAGAAAGAACTCACCGTGATATTAAAAGGGTCCTGGACCAGCAACAACAGGTTCTGAAGGTAGAACCTCCCCACATCCGGTTATCCAGGGCACTATTCACAATCAATTTTCTGAATTGTTCTTTTGACAGCCTGAACCCACCCATCCTACGCCACTTTGGGGGGAACAGTCACAGGTTGATGAAAGAAAAACCTCCAGTTTTAGTAAAGGACCCTGAGACTTGGAAAATGGTGGGACCTTACAAATTGGTTACTTGGGGACGTGGATACGCCTGTGTATCCACCCCCTCTGGTTTAAGGTGGGTTCCTTCCAAATGGGTAAAGCCCTATGTTCCCAAAGTCTCAGAGAAATCTGCAGAAGCACCCCAGGTTGCTCATGCTGCCTGGAGAAGAAAACGCCGCGCACGTTCTCTGGAGGAAATTCCATTTAAGCCTCCTATCTGGAATAGTTTGTAATATATGTTTGTCTCAAGTTTTTGTACCAGTTTAGATCCCACTGTTCGTGTGTAGCCTCGAGACGTCATGAGACCGAGCCTGCTTCCCGTCCTACTCGTGATCATCCCACCTGCAATCTCCTACATAGTACCGCGGCCCAAACCACATATGGACTACCTCGATAAAAGTTCTCAGACATCAACAGAGAAACTGACAACGAGCTGAATGGACTTTTCAATGGCTGGGGACTCTCGGGCTGGTTGGGATCTATTCTGAAAACTGTAATTTTAGTGCTGTTTATTTTAGTTGTAGTTATTGTAGTTTTTAGCATTGTTTTTGGAGTAATCAAACGCATGGTTCTCAAGCTAATCTCAAGCTCATCTCCCCCTCCTGAGGTCTACCATTTGGAAGCCCTCAGTGCTCCAGTGGATGACCTGGAAGCCTCAGTAGAATCATTCTGCACCATAAACACAGTCCTCTTCTTTTTAAACAAAACTAGGGGGAGGTGTTGTGGTGTGTTGCAATATCCTGTTTTACCTTCTCCCTTCCCCCTCGCCCCTCGCTGAGTGTGCCCTGTCAATCAGGCTAACATACCAGCAAGGCGTCGTGTGATAGGTGTCCCTAGTACCTTGAGACCCTGCCCCTTCACCTGGTTGGTGACTCACCTGTCCCCTCCCCTTCCCCTGTCCTGAGCTTAAAATGTGAATGAGACCATGCGGCCTTTATTCTGTTATCAGCAGTAGCCCAGTGCAGACATATCTGTGCTCATGGAATAAACATCTGGCTACCTTCTAGCAGAATCCGCTCCCTTCTTTTCTTCACCATCGCCAGAAGCTCTCCCCTGAGGTAAACGGAGTCCTGTCTTGTGCCCCGCTGCACTCTGCCGCCAGCCAAGGTATCGCTGGGGTGAACACCGCAGTGCTGCCTCTGGCCCAGCAGCGAAGGTCAGAACTGGCCTGGGCACCATCTAACTGGTTATATTGGGATACATATTCCAATAGGGATGCATCAGCCCCTGCTCTGCTGCTCCTTCCCGTCTGCCCCAGGGCCCTTGCAGAGCCCCAGCCATGCTGTTTGCCCCCAGCCTGCCCACGCCCAGCCTGGGGCTTCTCACAGGGATTTTCTGTGCTGAGCATTGGCCTGGGTGTGTTCTTGAGAGAGCCTGGGCAAGGAGCCTGGAGCCCCCAGGCCCTGGGCTGAGGCGTCAGCGCTGCCCCAGCAGTGCCCATGGCCTGTCCCTGCTGCAGCCCTGGCACTGCCACCCCCAGGTGGCACAAGCATTTATATTTCTTTGTGGATAATAGGAAAAATTAAAACAAGAGAAAAAAGACCCCAGAACCAAACAACATGAAACATCGTATACAACTTTAATTATTAGTGAGTTGCAGAAATTGGCCAGCAGTTTAATGTTTCTGAAAGCCTCCAGTCATCAGCCTCCACACTGCAGCCTTGAGCTCCTGGTTCCTCAGGCTGTAAATGAGGGGGGTTCAGGGCTGGAGGCACCACCGAGTAAAGAACTGACAGGCCCAGATCCAGGGATGGGGAGGACATGGAGGGAGGCTTCAAGTGAGCAAAGACAACCGTGCTGAGGAACAGAGAGACCACAGCCAGGTGAGGGAGGCAGGTGGAAAAGGCTTTGTGCCGTCCCTGCTCAGAGGGGATCCTCAGCACAGCCCTGAAGATCTGCACATAGGAGAAAATCATGAACACAAAACAGCCAAGTGATAAACAGATGGAGAAAACAAGAAGCCCAAGTTCCCTGAGGTAGGATGTGGAGCAGGAGAGCTGCAGGATCTGTGGAATTTCACAGAATAACTGGCCCTGGGCATTGCCGTGGCACAGGGGCAGGGAAAATGTATTGGCCGTGTGCATGAGAGCACTGAGAAAGGCACTGGCCCAGGCAGCTGCTGCCATGTGGGCACAAGCTCTGCTGCCCAGGAGGGTCCCGTAGTGCAGGGGTTTGCAGATGGACACGTAGCGGTCATAGCACATGATGGTCAGGAGGGAAAGCTCTGATCCAAGGAAGAAATAAATCAGAAATAGCTGTGTGGCACATCCTGTGTAGGAGATGTTCCCGGTGTCCCAGAGGGAATTGTGCATGGCTTTGGGGACAGTGGTGCAGATGGAGCCCAGGTCGCTGAGGGCCAGGTTGAGCAGGAAGAAGAACATGGGCGTGTGCAGGTGGTGGCCGCAGGCTACGGCGCTGATGATGAGGCCGTTGCCCAGGAGGGCAGCCAGGGAGATGCCCAGCAAGAGGCAGAAGTGCAGGAGCTGCAGCTGCCGCGTGTCTGCCAATGCCAGCAGGAGGAAGTGCCTGATGGAGCTGCTGTTGGACATTTGCTGTCTCTTGCCATGGGTATCTGTTCATGCATAAAGGACAGGGAAGAGTTGGAGGAGATATCTGTAACCAAAATTAAAATAATTTCCCATACTCCCTTTTCTGTAACACACACAGATTTTCTTCTGTGTTTAAGTGTTCTGAGGTTTTCTTTTTGATGTCCCCCCATGTGTCTCCTGGTATTCTTGGATATCAGAAACCCTCAACATTCTTTCTGCAATCAGGAAGAGCAGCAAGTTCTGTGAGGCAAAGAGATGAGAGGAGAGTGAGTGGAGATGATCTGGCATTCTGACCTGTTCAGATTTTTTGTGGGCTTTAAACTTGCCCAGGTAGATTTCAATCAATTTCCCATGTTTTCCTCAAAAATGTCACCAGGTATTGCTATGAGCAGATGGATCCCCCACAGCCCAGCTCCACATTTGTAGCCAAGGACTCACATTGATTGCTTCACCAACCAAGAATAGTTTTCTGTGTCAGAACACCTCTCCCTTTCCCCATCAATTTTATAACTGAGAGATGCTATAGGACAGGTTTGCACCCTGGATTGAAGCTCCCAGCTTGGACTGAAATCTCAGGGACACTTCCAAATGTCCTTATGATGGCATTGGATGAAGGGAGATGCAGCTCCTTCCCTGGCTGCACTGACAGCATTGCCCAGAGCCGGGCACTGGGGACAGCGTCACCCTGAGCCAGCTGTGCCCCCTGCCAGAGCCCCCAGGGCCGGGCAGCTGCTCCCAGCCCTGTGCTCTGCAGAGGGAACTGGGCCCGGGGCTGCAGAGCTGCCCCACGGCTCTGCTGCAGCTCTGCCTGCACAGGAGGGGCTGCACGCCTTGGAGCCCCGGCCCTGAGGGAAGAGGCTGGGCTGGGGGCACAGGAGGGAGGGGGCTTGTTCAGAGGGAGGGGCTGCACTGGAGGGGATCCTGTGGGCATCTCTAAACTCTCCCTACCACAGCAATTCTGGATTTTGTTTTCTCTCCTTGCCTGATCTTCTCTCTGCTTCCTGGAGATTACCCTTCTGCAGGTGTTTCCCTGTGCCTGTTCTCTCCGTGCCAGCTCTCACAGACCCCAAATCTCTGTGCCTTCTCCTTGGCCTGACAGAAACCCGTCTGTTTGCAGGGCACTGCCTGGGGGCAGGTTCTGTTTGCAGCTTGGGGAAAGGACAGCTCAGACTGAGTCTGATGACTCCAGTAAAGGTGATGCTGGTGCTGTCCATGGGCAGAGTGGATGCAAGAATATTAGGGATCTCCTGTGAACCTACTGATCATGAAAAGTAACAGTTCAGAAGTCTCAGGCACTTGACTAAATTAATAACTAATAATTCCTTATACGTTTATTAGTTAACCCTCCCTTTCTGACATTCTCCAATAGTAGGAAACTGAACACAAAGTCCTATGAAATTTCCTCATTTTTATCAAAGCCATTGTCTTGGTAATATTTTATGACTGATTAGAACGCCTCAGCATGTCAGAACTTCATGAGCATTTCACCTTCCTTGCACCAGAAATAGCCAGCATTGTACTCACAGACTCTGTAGGCATTGGGATGTTCCAGCTTTAGGAGATGGCTCCAGGAGCTGCAGCTGCTTTCTCCGGCAGCCAGAGGTTCCAGTGCCAAGGGCTGGCAGTGATTCTGCCCCAGGCACTTCTCAGCACCTTCCCAGCCCTGACTGATTGAAGCTCTCTGTGCCTCTGTGCTGTGCCCAGGGTGGCTGCAGGCAGTGCCCCAGCCCTGCTGGGCTGGAGAAAAGCTGCTCATTGAGAGAAATGTGCTTTTGAATCTCTTCTTGGTTACCAGGAGCTGCCTCTGTGCCAGGAGCCCAGCCCAGCTCAGCAGCACAGACACAGCACAAGGACTTTAATGAGTCTCTAGGGCTTTGTGCTCAGGCCCTGAACATCAGTCCCTGAGAGGGAGCTGAAGAAACCTCTCCAGAACTCCAAGCCAGGATCCAACTCCAAAGTTTCTTGGACAGTTAATGGGTCCCACTGAGGTTAACGACTGAGAAAGTGTCCCCAGACCCCAGGCAGAGCAGAGAACTGCAGGCAGTGATGACAGGTGGGGACAAAGAGAAGGCAAGTCTTGGTGCCCTGGGGCACAACAGCAGGGTCTGTGCCACCAAGGGCTGTGAGGAGACACCTTGTCCTGAGGCTCTGGGGCCTCCTGGCACAGCCCCAGCCAGGCTGGGCACTGTCAGCCCCTTGTCCTGCCCTCATCATTCCCCCCTAGCCCACATCCCATTGGCCTCAAGGATCTGCTGGAAGGAGTCCCTGGAGAGCCTTGCTCACCAATGGCCCTGGGGGCTCCTGAATGCTCCCTGTAGGGACTGCAGGTTTTTGAAAGGACTTTGGGTTTTGCTTTTGCTTTGGAGTCTCTGAGAGGTTTGTGCAATCATGGCCTCCAATTATCTGCTGTAATTAGTCCCTGGAGAGGCTTTGTCAGTAACAACACTCAGTGGGGCTCATTAATACTACAGGGCACTTCAGTTATTTTAAGGTATTTGGTATTTCCCTTTTGATACACACTGTGTGAGAGGATTGTGCAATCATAGCCCAAATTATCTGTCTGCATGAGTCCCTGGAGAGCTTTGTTCTGACACTCAGTGGGGCTCATTAATGCCTTGAGATACTAAAGGTTTTTAAGGTACTTTATAGATTTTAGTATACTTTTAGGTACTTTTAAGGAATTTCCTTCCAAAATTGAGTGTCTGAGAGGTTTTTGTGCCATCCTGACCTCCAGTTCTCTTGTCCAAGGCCTCCATGAAGATCCTTTGGTTGGGTATCTTCCCTCTTTCTCTTTTACAACAAATATGGAACTGAAAGAATTTTGTAAGTCTTTCTAAAAGCATCCAAACAAACATGGGACAATTAAGAATACAGCAACAACCACTAAGAGAATTAATAGTCCTCTTTCAGCTAGACATCATCCAACCTTTTAGTCCCTTGGATTGGAAGAGTTTATTGAACCAGTCCTTGTTTTCCACTTGAAGCTTCTTGAACTCTTCATTCAGTACCTGAATGCTCTTGTGGATTGACTCGCTGTGGCTGGAGAGGTTCATGCAACACATCCCTCAGAGTCTACACAGCCATGTCCATGTGCCCAGAGTAAAAACTCTATCGCTGTTCTGCAAGGTAGCATGTCTGATGGTCTCTATGTCTGAGAGCAGGCCACTCATTGTGAGGGAGGTAGCATTGGTTTGCTTACTTAAGAGGCACCCAAGATGGTCTAATGGTCTTAAAGCTTTAGCTGCAGCCACCCAAGGCAGTCCAAATTGGGGGTGCTACCATCTGACACCTGGATTAAAGCTTTCAAAGCTATCTCTTTGATATCATCCAATACTTCTCTGGGCATACCTGCTGCTTGATCATCTTGTTGGCTGTGTTGTCCTTCTCCAGCTTGATGGTTGATTGTCAATTCTGCCTTTGCCTCATTATTAACATAGTCATTGCTATTAATTGATTTAGTATATACTTCCATCCCCCTTCCCACAGGGTGTATTCTGTAGGTGACAACAACATGGTCATAATATATTTTAAATCTTAGTGGGTTAAGATACATGCTGTAAACATGGCCCTCATTAGGCCATTAAAACAAGGTTGGTCCCTCCTATGGTCTTTAGCTGCCCTACACAGATCTGTGATTTCCCTGCAAACCAGTGGCTGATAGCTGGGATTCTGCCCCCTTCTTTCATAACATACAGCGACAATGAGGAATTTTGAGACTATTTGCCAGTCTCGTTCCTTTCCTAGGGATCTTCTGGGGTTGAAGAGTGAGGTGGCTCTGAGGAGTCCAAACTGTCTTCTGGGGAGGAAGAATAACTTGGAGCAGAAACATTCAGATTAGAAATAGTCTGACCATTGGGCGTAGTATCTTTGACCTGTGGGGTTATATTGTTGCCAGAGGGTGAGGCAAGGGGCACTGCTATTTTTTCAGGTATTGGGGAGGAGGGGCCTGGATTTAGGATGGCATACTTCCAGGCTGGCCTTCTGGAAGCATGGCCCAGAGTGAAGGTGGAAGCTGGAATGATTGAAAATGGAGGCGTAGCCTGCAGTCATGGGGGTGGAGTCTGGAGGTTCATTCAGGGTGGAAAGAGAAGGTTGTGGTAGCAGGAAGTGGAGGAGCCAAGATGGAGGGAGGACGGTCAGGCTCAGGGGCATCTGGAAAATTTTTAATCATCCACCTCAAGATTGATTTTAATTTTTTCTTTGCAGTTATTTTGTCATGATCAGTGAGAATTAACTTAAAACATCCGTATACACACCTTTCTACTTTGGACATCTGGCTGCCCATTTTCCTCTTTCTCCACCTTAGGTGGAACAGCCACTGGAACACCCCAAATCAGTTATGGGATGTGGATGCGTATTGTAAAAATACAGTAGCAAAATGGGCAATAATTGTCCTGCATTTCCCCAAACCTACCTGCAATCCTAGGCAGGAGAAACTGTTATTGTTCCCTGTGAATCCTGGCAAAGGTCCCTCAAAATAATGATGAATCTGCTGGCCTGACAGAACCCAAAATCCCAGGGAGCGCTGGCCTATCCATCAGCTAACCCCAGCTGACATGATTTGTCATACAAAGAACAGCACAAATGTCAGGGTCCCTGTTCAGGTGCCAAAAGTCACAATAAGGGTGGCTGTAGCAAACCTTTCTGGTTCCCCAACTTCAGGGCAAGCGTGGTTAAAATGAAAAGGATCAGATGCTGGGGAAGATGAAACAGGAAACACTTATAAATATTATTGCCTGGCAATACATTTTGAGAATATGGAAACTATAAGTGAGATTGAAATGAAAGCAAGCTTTGAGATACCAAGCCTTAGTTACTGAACAACTGGAAAAAAATGGTATGGCTGGCTGAAGGTAATCCCCTTTTGATGAAACAATACCCTCTGCTTGCAGACAAGTTCAAGGGTCAGAGCAGACCCTACTAGCTATGCGGAAGGGGTCCAAAGAGTAGTTTTCAGGGTTTAAAATAAAACACAGTATGGTAATGTAATCATTCTTATAGGCTGTATATAAATGCTATAAGATTTGTATCTTGTATTAGATTGGTTAGTGAAAATTAGAATATGCAGCACAGAAGAAGATTTATTGTAATGGGAACTCCCCTCCTCTTTCAGGCATCCATTTTTGGCACCTCTTTTGAGCTCCTCTTTTGGGCCTGCTCCGAGCTGTGGCTGGCTGCTTCAAACAAGGCCCCTGCACCCACACTCTTTGCAATAAACCACAACTTCCAAGACCTGGCTTCAGACATCTCTTGTCTCTGTCCGTCCCAACCGTCCTAGCCCCCAATGATCCTACAAGCAGGATCAATGGAGTTGCCCAAAAAGAACTTTAGTAACAGGGTGAAAAACAATTAACATAGAGAAGTGTTGTGGTGTGTTTTTAGCTTCCGGGTCCCTTCCTCAGGTGTGCCAATATTCCCTTCTCCCTTCCCCCTCGCCCCTTGCTGAGTGTGCCCTGTCAATCAGGCTTAACATCCCAGCAAGGCGTCGTGTGGTTGGTCACTTTCAAAAGATGCTCCTCAGGCCTGGGGGACATTGGACCGCATAGGTGTCCCTAGTCCCTTGAGACCCTGCCCCTTTCACCTGGTTGGTAGCTCACCTGTCCCCTCCCCTTCCCCTGTCCCGGAGCTTAAAAGGTTAATCAGACCATGCGGCCGCATTCTGTTGGAGCAGTTGCCCCGGTTCAGACCTCTGTAACCATGGAATAAACATCTGGACATAAACCCTCCAGCAGAATCCTCTCCTTCTTCTCTTCACCATCGCCAGAAGCTCTCTCTCCTGAGGTAAACGGAGTCCTGACAAGCCTGGACTTGCACCAGTGCCCTGCTGCAATCTCCAGCAGCCGAGGTATCTCTGGGGTAAAGCACCACAGAAGCCGCCTTTGGCTCAGCAGCGAGGGTCACACTGACCCAGGCACAATCTAACTGGTTGTATTGGGATTCTTATTCCAATAAACAGAAACTTTCCAGCACTCAGCATGCACAGCTTTGGGAGGAGCTATCCACCCAGGCATCTGGCCAAATAAAGCATTCTGCTATTAATGCTACATTGCGGTTATGGAGTTTTAATATTTTGCTGAATTTTGGGTGACACTTCCACTGCCAAGGAAAGCTCTGTCTCTTCTTGTTTACAAACAGAGAAGGGCTGGTGGGAGATATGGTGGTCGGAGGCTGCCTGGGGCACAGTGACCATGAAATAATCAAGTTTACGAAATCCTCTGAAAGAAGGAGGGACATAAACAAAATGTCTACACTGGAATTATGTAGAGCAAACCTTGGCCTATTCAGGATGCAGATTAGGAGAGTACCAAATCAGGTACTGATTTTTTAAGGGAAACAGCCCTTAAAAACAAAGGTGTCCAGGAAGATTGGACACACCTCAAGAAAGTACTCTTAAGGGGGAAGGAGCAGCCTGTCCCTCTGTGCCAAAGTTGAACCAGAGAGGAAAATGACTGTACTGACTGGGCATGAGGGTTTTGTGGGAACTCAGAAAAAATTGGTCAGGGAAATCAGGAAGTGTTTAAGGATGTTGTTTGGTCATGCAGAAAGAAAAGTGGAGAGATGAAAGCTCAATTAGAGCTTCACCTGGCCACTTCTGCAAAAAGTAATAAAGAAAACCTTTTCCAAATAAACTAATAGCAAAAGGAGGAATAAGGAGAACCCCTACTCAATAGTGGATGCACTGGGGAATAGAGTAACTAAGGATAAGGAGAAGACTGAGCTGCTTAACACTTTTTGTATCTCAACTGTCAAAAATAAGACAGGTTTTCCTCTGGACGAGTGTTCTCCTGAGCATTAGATGGACAGAGGCAGCAGAATAGCCCCCCTGTTATCCAGGAAGAAGCAGATGGGCACATACTGAGCCCCTCCCATGCTCACAGGTGTCTCTGGGAGCAGATGGGATCCATCCTAGTGGGATGAGGGAGCTGTGGATGAGCTCCCCAAGCTGCTCTCCATCATTTACCATCAGTGCTGGCTCAGCAGGGAGGGCCCAGAGGACTGGAGGTGCCACTGTGAGCCCATTCCCAAGAAGGGCTGGAAGGAGGGGCTGGGGAACCCCAGGCCTGTCAGCCTGAGCTGGGTGCCCGGCAAGGTTATGGAACAGATCACCCTGAGTGCCATCACAGGGCACCCACAGGATGGTCAAGGGATCAGAGACAGCCAGCGTGGATTTCAATATCTGCATTGATGATCTGGATGAGGGGACTGAGTCCAGCATCAGAAAATTTGCAGATGACACCAAGCTGGGTGTGAGTGTGGATCTGCTGAAGGGTAGGAGGGCTCTGCACACTCCCCTGGACAGGCTGGATCCAGGGCCCAAATCCAACAATGTGAGGTTGAACAAGTCCAAGTTCCAGGTCCTGCACTTTGGCCACAACAACCCCTGCAGTGCTACAGGCTGGGCACAGGGTGGCTGGACAGCAGCCATGCAGAAAGGGACCTGCAGGGACTGATGGACAGCAGGCTGGACATGAGGCAGCAGTGTGCCCAGGTGGCCAAGAAGGCCAATGGCTCCTGGGCTGGATCAGGAATGGTGTGGCCAGCAGGAGCAGGGCTTCTGTGCCAGCACTGATCTGCCCCAAACTCTGCTCACAGACATTGATGCTGCAGCTCCAGAGAAAACAAAAGGGGATCTCAGGTGAAAACTTTACTGGGAGATCCTTTAGTTAATTGAAAGCCACTGGAGCACAGCTCCTCACTGACACAGTTTGGGGCCACAGCAAGAGACAAAAATAAGAAATGGCACAAACAAGGGTTCTATTTTGTGAACAAGATTAATGGACTAAAACAAAGAGAAACAACACCCACAACCAAAAAGAAAAAGAATTATTACAGATTACTCATATTACAATGACTTGCAGAAAATGGCAAGAAGTTTAATGTTTCTGAAACTGTCCAGTCACCAGTGTCCACACCGCAGCCTTGAACTCCCGGTTCCTCAGGCTGTAGATGAGGGGGTTCAGGGCTGGAGGCACCACCGAATACAGAACTGACACTGCCAGATCCAGGGATGGGGAAGAGACCGAAAGTGGTTTCATGTAAGCAAAACCTGCAGTGCTGAGGAACAGGGAGACCACGGCCAGGTGAGGGAGGCAGGTGGAAAAGGCTTTGTGCTGTCTCTGCAGAGAGGGAATCCTCAACACGGCCCTGAAGATCTGCACATAGGAGAAAACAATGAAAACAAAACAACCAAAGGCTAAACTGACAGCAACCAATGAAATCCCAAGTTTTCTGAAGGTGGAGTGTGAGCAGGAGAGCTTGAGGATGTGTGGGATTTCACAGAAGAACTGGCCCAGGGCATTGCCATGGCACAGGGGTAGGGAAAATGTATTGGCTGTTTGCAGCAGAGCAGTGAGAAAGCCACTGGCCCAGGCAGCTGCTGCCATGTGGGCACAAGCTCTGCTGCCCAGGAGGGTCCCGTAGTGCAGGGGTTTGCAGATGGACACGTAGCGGTCGTAGCACATGATGGTCAGGAGGCAAAATTCTGCTGTGATAAAGAAAAGAAAGAAGAAAACCTGAGCAGTACATCCTGAGAAGGAGATGTTCATCGTGTCCCAGAGGGAATTGTGCATGGCTTTGGGGACAGTGGTGCAGATGCAGCCCAGGTCGCTGAGGGCCAGGTTGAGCAGGAAGAAGAACATGGGCGTGTGCAGGTGGTGGCTGCAGGCTATGGCGCTGATGATGAGGCCATTGGCCAGGAGGGCAGCCAGGGAGATGCCCAGCAAGAGGCAGAAGGGCAGGAGCTGCAACTGCTGCATGTCTGCCAATGGCAGCAGGAGGAAGTGCCTGATGGAGCTGCTGTTGGACATTTGCTGTCTCCAGACATTGAAATCTTTTGAAAAAGGAATTACAGTGATAATTGAGGGGAGATTTCTCACAGAAAAGTCAAAGCCCTTTCTCATAGACCTTTTCCTGCCACTGAGCACCTCGCCCTGTCCACGTCTCAGAGACCTTCCTTCACTTTTGTTGCTGGAGCCCTGATTGCTGCTGGCCAATGTTGTGTGTGGAGCTGGACCTTGGCCTGCAGGACACCTGGTAGTCAGCCCTGATCCCAAGTCAGTGCAGGGCAACAGTGAGAGCAGGGGTCAGTCCTGGTGTTTGGACTTGGATAAAGAATGTTACCCTAAAGCAGAAGAGCTGCCTGGTTCAAGGGATGGGGATAACAGAAGGCAGAACGAGAGATTCTGCTGCACCAGGGGAGAACAGAGAGTCCAGGGAGGCAGAAGGATTTTCTGAGGCTTAGTACAGACTGAGGAGAGCTGCTCTGTCCCTCTCTCCTATTCCAGCTGCCCTGCATTTGCACCTTTCTGAGATCCACTCCTGCGTTAGCCTAAACAGCCAGGAGACACAGCTGAGAGCAGAGGGATCCCTGGCACACAAAGTGGCTCCTGCCTTTCCCAGAGTCTGGAGAGTGGGCTCATTGCCAGCCTCCCAGGCTGCCCTGCCCAGAGCTGCCCGGGCACAGGGAGCTGGGACACCCCATTGCTGCGCTCAGCCTGCACAGGAGGAGCCCAAGGGCTGGGCCTGGCCCTGCAGCTGGAACTGCCATTGCACAGAGCCCCTCAGCAATGCCAGCAGCACCTGGGCAAGGCAGGGAGAGAGAGGGAGCCAGGCCTGAGGAAAAGCCTTTCTCTGGCCAGCCCTGCCCAGCCTCTGCCAGGCAGCAGCAGGGCAGGACAGTGGCCCTCAGGCCCTGGTCAGCAGGGAATGGGCACATGGCCGCAGAGATGCCCTTCATCTCTGGGGCTGCTCTGCCGGCCCAGGAGGCACTGAGGGCCCCGAGCCCCCGGGCTGAGGGCTGTGCTGGCTGTTAGGGGACACAAGAGCTGTGCTGCTCAGGGCAGTGTGTGCCCTGCAGGGCAGGCACGGCAGGTGCCACATGTGCCCTGCAGCAGGGCTTCCCTCAGCACTGCCTCCCTCCCTCCCTGCCCACGGCTCTGCTGCTGGAGCTGTCCCAGCCCCAGCTGCTCCTGTGGCCCCGGGCTCCTTCCCTGCCAGAGCTGCCAGAGCCCAGCCCAGCCCCTGGGCCAGCCCTGCCCTGCAGCTGCTGGGCCCTGCAGGGATTAAAAACAGCACCCCCAGCCCGGGCACCATGGAAAGGTGATGCTGCATGGATCTTGAGGCTGGGAAGGTGCAGGCACTTGCTGAGGTGCCCAGGAATCCTCATGGTGATGGTTTAAGAGCCTCAGCCCCTGCTCTACCCTGCACAGAGGAGTTTCCATTGCCACCAAGCTGACACCGGGTAAAGTTGGAGCACAGATTCAGGAAAGCAGAGACCCGAGCAGGAAACTCCTGCCCTGAATGAGTTCATGACAAGTCCTCTCAGAAATAAGCAGGGCATGAGCTGGAGCTCTGGGCAGCCCTGGATGCAGCCCCAGCTTCAGCCCTTGCAGCCGTCCCGGGCAGCAGGTGCCATCCTGCCCTGTCCCTCTGACGGTGCCCAGGGCAGACCTGCTCTGCAGCTCATCCTCCTCCTCCTCCTCCTCCTCTTCCTGTGCTGACAGAGAAACTGGGAGAGTTCTCATGCCACATCCCCCAGGCTGTGGGGTGTGCTGGCTTCAGGAGATCCCTCCAGGAGCACAGGGGACATTGCCCTGCACCCACACACTCACCATGCACAGGGCTGTGAAGATCTTTCCCCAAGTGAAGTCTCAGCTGAATGTCTTCCCAATCCTGATTGCCTTCAGCCTGTCTCTGCCTGGCTCCTGTCCCCTCAGTGCCTGCAGGCAGAGCCCTCAGCCCTGCTGGGCTGGGAGAGGAGCTGGCCCTGGGAAGAGCTGTTCCTTTAAAGCTCAGCAGCACAGACACAGCACAAGGACCTTAATGAGCCTCTAGGGGATTTGGTGTTGTTTACTTCAGACTCAGTCCCTGAGAGAGTGCTCAAAAAACTTCTCAAGAACTCAAATTTAAAATGAAACTCAGAAGTTTCTTGAAGTTTTAATGAGTCCCACAGATGGACACAACTGGGAAAGTGTCCCCAGGTTCCAGTTAGTGCAGAACACTGGAGGCAGTGATGACAGCTGGGGACAAACAAGGCAAAGGTGTCTCTGGTGCTGAGCAAAGCTGGATGTGTTTGAGGAATGCAGAGGGCCAAGGCCTGAGCCCCAGCCCCTGGCCAGGCAGATCCTGTCCCTCCCTCCTTGCTCAGGGCTCTTCCCGGGATGGGCACTGGCATGTGGGGATGTGCAATGGCAAGGGCAGGAGCATGGGGCGGCCCCTGCCAGGCTGCTGAGCAGGGACAAGGAGGCAATGAGGCCCCAGGCCTGCAAGGGTCACTTGTCTCCTGCTCCTGCCTCAGGCCCAGGCCCAGCAGCCATGGCCAAAGTGCTGCCCAAGTTGGCTCTGGCAGGGCTGTCTTGCAGCTGCTGCCCATCCCTGTGCCCTGTGCAGCCCAGGCTGTCCCACGGTGTCTCTGCCCTGCGCCTCTGTCCCTGCAGGCTGTCAGCATCCCCCGGCTGCCCCACCTGGCTGGGCCCTTCCTTTGCTGACAGCTCTGCCTCCTGCCTGCCTCTGCCTGTCCACACAAAGCCTTGGGCTGACCCAGGCTCCTTCTGGGGGATGTGTTGCACCACAGCCCTGCCCTGGGAGGGAAATTTTCATCTCGTCATGTCCAGTCTTGGTCTCTCCTTCTGCATTTGTGGTATAATTTCTCTATCTGGCTGTTTCCCATTATGGAGAAAAAAGCTCCACCGTTTCCTAATCCACTCTTCCAGCCCTTCCAGGCCACTGCTGTTCTATCCTCAGTCTCTTCACAGGTGAGCCCTGGCACATCAGCCTCCATACATGAGTTATGTTCTTGAGGCCTGCAAATCCCAGCCTGGGAGATATTTCCGCCTTCTCCAAGGTTTTTCCAGATGAAAACATTCTGCTCATAGTCTTAGAATATCACCAGAGGCCAAGACCAGGCAGAGCTGTCTATCTGGCCAGCTTTTGTCTGGGAGCAATCCCGGGATAGATGGAATTTTGGCAACCAAATTCCAATTTTTGCCATGGCCCCTGGACAAGGCCAGTTCTTTTCCATAGGAAGGAAGGCACAGAGCCCTGGTGCTTCCAAGGAAGATGAGATGTGACCACCAGAAGCCCAGGCCAGGCAGATCTGGCAGGTTTTTCTTTTGCGAATACCCTTGCATACAGGAAATTTTTAGTGGGGAATACCAATTTTGTCCATGGGGTTCTGAAAAGAGAGACAGTTCTTTCCATAGGAAGGAAAGCATGGAGCCCCAGTGTTTCATGGGCAGATGAGAGGCAGTCCTTGACATTCCAAGATCTGCCAGACCTGTCAGGTCCCCCCTGGGAGGCCAAATCAGCCAGAGTTGTTCCATTTCCCCCTGGTTCTATGAGGCCCCACAATGTCCCAGTGGCTCCGTTGCTTCCATGAGTCCCTGAGGTGTCCCAATGGCCCCATGGTTACACGAGGCCCTGAAGGGTCCTAATGGTCTCCATGGTCCCACGAGGCCCCACAGAGCCATGGTGGTCTCTTGGTTCCATCAGGCCCTGGTGTCACCATGGTATCTCAAAGTGTCATAATGGTCTCCATGGTTCCACCAGGTCCTCACAGTGTCCCAGTGGTGTCCATAGGAAGGAAACAACCAAGCCCCAGTGTTCCAGGGGCAGGTGAGGGGCAGCCACCAGAGGCCAAGGACAGCCAGATTAGATGGGTCTGGCAGATTTTGTCTGGGAGCACTCTCTGCATATAGGGAATTGTAGAGGTGGAATACCAGTTTTGGACATTGATGCCTGGAGAAGAAGGACAGTTCTTTTCCATGGTAAGGAAAGCATGGAACACTGGTGTTTCAGGGCCAGATGAAAGGCGGCCATCAGAGGCCAAGGCAAGCCAGAGCTCTCTGTCCTGGCAGCTTCGATCTGAAAGCAGCCCTTGGATATAGGGAATTTTGCAGGTGGAATCCCAATTTTGGCCATTTCTGCATATATCTATGATATCTAGGATGGTTTTTTTCCACAGGAAGGAAAGCACAGAGCCCAAGTGTTTCAAGGGCAGAAGCAGAGAGAGAAGGCTCCTGAGAGGCCAACTCAGCCAGACCTTTCTCTCCTGGCACCTTTCATGTGGGGAAAATCCTTCGATATAGGGAATTTTGGAGGTGGACTCTCAGATTTGGCCATGGGCACCAGGATAGGAAGAAGAGTTCTTTTCATTAAGATGGAAAGTACAGAGCCCCAGTGTTTCAAAGGCAGATGAGAGACAGCTCTTCAGAAACCAAGGCCAGCCAGACCTGTCTCTCCTGGCAGCTTTTGTGTGGGAAAAATCCTTGGATATAGGGAATTCTGGAGGTGTATTCCCAACTTTGGTCATGGGTGCCTGGATGTGAAAGGTGCTTTTTTCCCATAAGAAAGAAAAGCACATTGACCCTGTTGCCTTCTCAAGGCGTGGCAACCTGGTTCTTAGTCCGGCATGGTGGCCCAAACCCCAGGGTCACTCGGTCCATATGCTCCTGACACCAACGTGGTGGACAGCAAATGGCATTTATTGAGGGGTCACAAGGGTTTTTATAGCTTGGGCAGTCAGTGTCCTTTCCTTCTGCTCACGTCCGGCTGGGTGCGGCCAGGTACGGAGCAAAGGTCTGACTGCAGGGGGGAGGATGTCCTGACTGACTGTACAGCCTGATTTCTTCCGCACGCAGATCCCTAACTCTCCACAGCATCCACACTGGAAAGAGGCCCGACGAGTGTCTCCAGTGTGGGAAGAGGCTTCACACCAGCTCCAATCTCTTCCGGCACCAGCAGATTCACACAGAGGAGATGCCCTTACAATGCCCCGACTGCGGGAAGGGATTCAGAGACAACTCCACCCTCGTCACCCACCGGCGCATCCACACTGGGGAGAGGCCCTACATGGGGCCCCAGTGTGGGAAGAGTGTCCCCAGTGTGGGAAGAGCTTCACCCACAGCTCTCACTTTACCAAACACCAACCGAGGCACTGGTAAGGGAAGCCCTGGAAATGCTACAATTGCAGGAAGAGCTTCATGTACCACTCCAGCTTCATCCCCCATGGGAGGATCCACGTTGGGCAGAGCCCTGCTGACCCACATTCAGTGATCTGTGCTGGGAGGACACCTGGCTGGTTATCCTTTTGGTTTAGCCCCAATTTCCTCTTGATTTTTCTTTAACACTTAAAAACACCTGGAATAGGACTACGAAGAAAAATTTATCAAAGATGTCTAAAGTTCCATCAGTTAACAGATACTTGAGCAGCAATTTATCATTTTGGGACATATTCTGGAAGATTTGTGGGTTCTTGGGGGATTTCAGGAAGTGTTCTCCCTATCTTTGCACTCCAAAAGTCAAGATGGATTGATCTTTCACCTCAAAATGACTCAGTCCCACTGAAAACACCTCAATCTTACCCTCAAGGGGCTCAATCCCATTATAAATTGCCTTGTTCCCACTTCAAAAAAACTCAGTCCCATGCTAAAATTACTCAATTCCACAGCCCCCAGGCTGAGATGGGATTGCATACAGACTGGGAGAAGTGGCATCCAAATTTGAGGGTGTGGGATCGGGATTGTGGTGGGCTGGGTGTGTGGGATGTATTTTGATAGTAAATAAAATTTTCAGAACTATTAGTTTCTGTCTCATTCATTTTCCATCAGTTCCAGTTCTGTTTTTCAGAGTGTCACCTTCTCAGCTGATTGTGTTTGTGTCCTCCTTTCTCTCCTGCCTCTCTTTGCCTGCTCTGTTTAAATCTCAGTGTCTCCCTTGAGCCAGGGCAGCTCCCACCAAAGACCCTGCCCTGATTTAATTCCCAATCCAGGAGCTACAACAATGGTGGGTGAGGTTATGAAGGCTGGCAGTGAAATGTCACTGTAAGATCTTGCTCCACTTGGATTTGGGCTCCTTTTAAGGCCTTTGCGTCCCAGGGCAGGAACATCTTTTCCTGGCTGTAAACTGGAATTCCAGGCCCTGGCAGTGTGTGCTGTGGATTCCAGGGGGGTATTCTCGAGGCTCCCAGGGTGCTGCTCCTGCCGTGCCTCCCAAGGAGCTGTGCAGGGCCAGGGCACAAGGTCCAGCAGCTCTGTTGGTTCTGCAGTGCCACAAGGGCCCCTGGTTCCATGAGTTTCCCTACTGTTCCTTGGTTCCCATGATGCCCTGCTGTGTCACCATGGATATTTAGTGCCATGAAATTCTTCAGTGTCACAATGGCCTCCCTCGCTCCACAAGCTTCGACAGTGTCACAATGGACTCCTTGGACGGGCAGTGTCACCATGGACCATTGGCTCCATGCAGCCCCGCTGGGACGCCATGGACTCCTTGGTTCCATCAGGTTCCGGGAGTGTCTCCATGGTCTCCTTGGATCCACAGTGTCACAATGGTCCATTGGATCCACATGGCCCTGCTGTGTCACCATGGGCCCTTGGTTCTATGGGACCCCAGGGTCACAATTGACTCCTTGCTTCCATGTCACCTTTTTAGTGTCAAAATGGTCCCTTCATTCCATGATGAATACAAAAGTTTTGTAGAAACATTGAGCAAATCCTGCTTAATAAAACTGGGAACATCTGTTTGCATTCAAGAGAGAGGTTAAAGGTGAGCATGGCACCAGCAGCTTCCATCTGCAACAGAGATCCAGGGAAAGGACAGGGGCAGAGAATTCAGCTGCAAGACTCAGAGAATTCTGCTCCCAGAGATCATTTCTGCTCACACTGTCCCTCGTAGAAAGGTGACACCATTCCAGGCAGCCTGGACTGAGCAGGTGGCTCCTGAGTGGGGTTTGTTGTTCAGGAAACCTGCTCAGGCTTTTCCATTTTTTCTAGTTTGAAAGCAAAACCAGTGAGAGACTCCAAGTCAGAATTACGAATTATTAGGAAAAGAAAAAAATAAAAACCAAAATGCATTCAATAATACAAAAGAAAAAACATTGACTAAGTCAGAATACAACCTGACACCATGTTGGTCAGGGTGTTGTTAGCAGTCCAGTTGGAATGGTGGCTGCAGTCCTCCTGGAGTGGCAGATGTGGTTTTGTTGGAGCAGTGATCCTGTAGAAGGGTAGTCTTCCTCTGAAGATCCAATGGAAATGGCAGCTGTTCCCTGGGAAATCCAGTGGAAAGGCAGCTTGTTCAGTCCCAAACCCCAGATTATATCCAGCTGGGGATGCTTAGCTCCTCCCCACTGGGTGGAGCATCGCACAATGAGCTAAAATCATTCTATAAGTCATGGGGTGGGTCCAGAAATGGCTCCCAGAGGGAGTTATCTCTGAGTCACATGGCAAGGCATTAATCAGCCCATTCACAGGAGATAAGGAAAAAACAATGCCCTTCCTGCTTTCAACAACTCTTGAGGATTGGAATAGAATACATCTTTACATTGTAACCTAGGACATCTATCACTGATGGAAGGGTGGGATGGAATAACTTCATATTTGGTGTCATTTTGTGCTCTGCTGGGAGTTTCCCGAGGTCTGGTAGTGCTGTTGGCTTCAGGAACAGTTTGGGCAATTGCTCTGGGACTGAGGGCTGGGTGACAAATGAGAATGGTTGTTAGTCTTGTATTTACAGTCTTTTGCTATATGTCCAGTTTTCTCGCAGTTATAACAGTTTCCACTGCCTTTATTACATTCTGTATTATGGGGAAGCACATTTGCTGCAACCAGTTCTTCCATTGTACCCTGGCCTGTGGCCTTGGCTAGGCTGGAGTCACGGTCTGAGACAGCTTGGCAAATGCAAGCATCAACCATCTGAGCGGTGGTCGGCTCATGGACAAGGCGGAGGGTGTCCAGAACCTTGCTGCAGTCAATACTGGCATTACAGAAAGCTAATTTGCTAAAAAGATAATCCCAGACTTTTGATCGTCTACCTGTTTTTCCAGCACTTTATTAAGGTGATCGACAAACTTGATATAGCTCTCATCCAGGCCCTGGCAAATGTCAGTGAAGTCAATGTGGGATGTAGAAGTGTCAGGTGGAGGAGGGTAGACCATGGCAGACCATGCTTTGAGATCTTCCAGTATTGACCAGGGGAGGACTTCAGCCTGATATTGCAGTCTAGTATAGTCTCCTTCCCTGGTAACACAGTCCGTTGTGAGGTGTTGTCACCGTTCTTCCTCAACATAACCTTTTGGTAATTCATTAAATTTATTTATCCAAAGTTGTTTCCACAAAATAAACTCAGCAGGTGACAATATAATTTTTATACACTCTATTAAATTTTATGGTACCATTGTGTGGGCAGTGCTGGTGCATCCAGCAAATTCTTAAAATAGGGAGAACTCCTCCCATAGTCCTTTGCAGCCTTAACTAAGTCCTTAATTTCCCTATGGAGGTAGAGAATCCAAGATTCAGATGGCACCTGTGCAGTATAAGCAGGGGCCAAAACCTAAATGGGAATCCATAGGGAATAGATTTAGGTTTTGGCCCCTGCTTATACTGCACAGGTGCCACCTGAATCTTGGATACCACCTCCCAGTCCCCCTCCTTTGCAGCTTTTCTCTGCATCCTCTGCCAAGAATCCTTGGGCTCATCCTCACTCTCAGATAAGCTATCGTTCTCTTCCTGTGTGGAGGAAGCAGGTCTGCTGGGAGGGGCGCAGGGCATTCAGCCAACTGGCAACACACCGTGTTGAAGGCCTTTGGCAGCCAAAATGGCTTCCTTCCAGTTGGCCCCATGTCCAGTTCCGGGGTCGTAACTCAACGTCAAGGTGGGGCCCGTCACAGGGGAGGTACGTGGAGCAAAGGCAGGAAATGGGGATGAAGGCCGAAGGGAATCTAAAATGGCGGTCTCTCTAACAGGAGCATTGCCATCTTGTGATTTATAGGAAGGGGGATTAGGATCAGGAGATGAAGGAATATGGGTGAGGGAATATCTCAGGGCAGCATGGCCACTACCACCCTGAGGAGAGGACAGAAAAGGAGGGAAGACGGTAGGCGACAGATGGCTTGTCTGTGCCAAAAACAGACATCTCCCATCCTGTTCTCAGGGAACATGGGTTCAGGAACCTGGGGGGAGGATTGAATAAACAAGGACAATGGGTTGGAACCATGAACTCGTTACATGATCCCATAAATTGAATGAAACAACAGATAGAATTTCCCAACTTTTAAAAACCCTTGTGTTTGTAAAATATAAAGCTTTTTCCCAACAGCATCCCAAAATGGCAACTGATAGATAGAATCAACAGAGATATCAGGAAACTCCTCAAATAACCATGAACAATACCTTTTAAACTCCCCTCAGAAAATGAACTCCCCTCTAAATTTAAAACTCTCCAAAACTTAACAAAAACATCCTTTGCAGCTTGGGACTGATTATTTCCCATAGCTGCACCCAATGAAAGACGAAATGCCCATCCACAGGAATGGAAAATCAAAAGACCAAGCCCCTGGGAGCTCTCTACCACTAAATCACTCAGTCTCACAGGCACAATCTTCAGCCAAAGTGGGGCTTGTGGGGCTGTCAGCAAAGCTGGTCCCACAAATGTTGAGGGGATTGTGTGGTAGATAGAGACAGGTGATCAGAAGATCAGGCGATGTGACGGAAAGCCGTAGGACTACTTTTCCCCTAATCCCCTGAGATAAGAGATCACTCTAGGAATGTAACTAGGAATGCAGCCCCCCTAACGATAGTAATGCTGGTAACTTTCCACTCCTTACTAACCATAGATAGTACTGCAGACCCTCTCTGACGTAGAGAAACCCTTTAGACTATAAAACCCCACAAGATGAGACAATAAAGGCCTTTGACCGTCTACCACATTGGTGTCTGCGTGCTCTTTGGCCCGACTGACCCTGGTGAGTTTGGGTTGCTGTGCTGCTCCTCGAAACCAGGTCGCTTTGCCTTATATCAAAAGGCAACAAACTGGTGCCAAAAACCAGGGAGGGAGCTCTGGTAACGAGATTCGCCTGGATGAGAGACAGCGGCTGCAGCGGCAGGACCGTCTGCAGTGGGGGGGACGCCCCCGGACCCGCGTGGACCATGGAAGCCATAGCGAAGGTCGTAAGTCAGATGCATGCACAATGGGGTATTGAGTGTAAGCTTAAAGACCTATGTCTTGCATTACCGAGAGTGATTAAGCTTTGGGCCATAGAAAGCCCAATAGAAATTCTCCATCCGGAGGCTTGGAATAATCGTACAAAAGACCTGGCCGAGGAAGCCATGTCCTCAGGCTCAGGGAAAGCCCTAAAATCGTGGGGCAGAGTTATCCAGGCTCTGCAAAAAGCTCTACAAGAGCAAGAAACCTGGAAAGCCGCGCAAACTTGTTTATTAGCCACGCTGCAGTTGGGGGTGGGCGCGGCAACGCAAACCACAGAGAACTTTAACCCAGGCAAGCGCGCGGAGGCGCGAACGCCGGAACCCCCTCAGCGAGCGGACTCACCATCAGAGCGGGGTGAACATGCGCGGCGTTGTGGCAGGGGCTCGCGGAGGAGGTGCGGAATGCGGCCAGATTGTCGGACGACGTAGGGATCGATAAAAACGCCCCCCCACCCTATGCATTTGAAAATGGCGCCGAACCATGTGTTCAGGGCGGAAAAGATGATGCCGAGGGTGGAAATGCAGTCAGCCTGCTTAACAACGCATGCGCGGGCGAGCGGGGAGAAGGGGCGTCCCCCGCAGTGGAGCGTAAGACAAATCAGAGCGCTCAGTTCACATTAGGTCCTTATAGGGCAAGGACCTCCCCCAGCAGGAGGCGGGGGGACCCCAGGGAGAGGGAACGGCCGGACCCCTGCAAGAAGGGACGGGGTCGGAGCCCGGGAAAATGACAGAGCAGCCCGGAAACGTCCGGCCAGTCGACTCCTGGCTTGGACTCGGACTCGGACTCAAGCTCGAGAGGGGATCGGAGGATTTTGACTCGGATTCTAGTTTTAACAGAAAGAGAGCAGCAGCATGTAAGGTCACTAGCCACAGCGCTCCCGCCTGGGTGAAGGGGTTATCAGAGAAAGACCGAACCCCACTTACAGACTGGCGGAAAATAAAAATTGCTAATGTGCAGAATGGGCTCCGTTGGCGACACTGGTGTTTTCGGTCCAGGTGGGGGGAGCAGGCGGAAACCAAAGGACCTATTGCCTGGTAAACCCAAAAGATGTACAGGCAATTATTAAAGCGATTGCAGACAGGGGAATAAATTCTGCAATGGTTTCCACACTCATTGACAGCGTTTTTGGAGGGAATGACATGCTACCTTTTGATATTAAGCAGACTTGCAGGATGATTTTCGATGGGGCAGAGATGATCGTTTTTAAACAGGAATGGGAGGACAACTGTATAAAACAGTCAGCCTTGGTAACGGGAGCAGACCTCCACCGCAGCGGCAGTATGGCAGTCAGGAGAGCAGTGGCAATGTGTCAAGGCAATCGACCCCACGCTTTCAGTCCAACAGCTTGAAGCAGCAGCCGTAGTGCTAGCGTGCGGACTGTTTCCAGAAGAACACCTTAACATTGTGACTGACTCCATATTAGTGGCCAAGCTCTGCCTAGCCACGTCCGGACCAGGTGTGTCTTGTCTACAGTGGCAACGATGATGGAGGAAGCACTCTATTAACAGAAAGGCACCATATCAGTCATCCATGTCAACAGCCATGACTTGATCAAAGGATTCTACCAAATTGGCAACAACAAGGCTGACGCCGCCGCAAAGGAGGTATGGACACTGGTGGTCCAAGAATTCGCCTTGAAATGGAACATCACCTTGGTGCATGGCATCCCATAC
The DNA here is from genome assembly GCF_047830755.1 of Zonotrichia albicollis. Lineage (NCBI taxonomy): Eukaryota > Metazoa > Chordata > Aves > Passeriformes > Passerellidae > Zonotrichia > Zonotrichia albicollis. The sequence goes on along the minus strand of NW_027428428.1, from coordinate 5,717,720 downwards.
AACAGCACCGGACAAGCCATCGTCTAAAGAGCAAACCAGCCTCTGAAAACTAAGCTGGAAGTATTAGCAAACGCAGAAGGCTTCACGAATGCCATTCCCGTGAGTGATAGGGCGCGCATAACTGGCAACCGCGCTGCTAGCGTTAAATCAATTCCCTAGGGGGTATGAAACATACTGTCCAGCCCAGAGACACTGGGCCACTCGAGCACTAGAGGAAGGCCCACAGGTTGTGATCAAAAACGAACTAGGGGAGTGGGAACAGGGTTGGAGACTAATGCTCACAGGCTGGGGGTATGCGGCCGTTAAAAAGGATGTGGACGTTAAATGGTGTCCGCTCAAATCTATTAAACCAGACCTTCAAAGAGAAACTCATGAGAATTGTGAGACTTTGTTTGCAGGACTGGATCTTTGGACGCCCCTGCAACCTATATGCCCCACTACCAGAAAAGAGAGAGAGGCCATCGAGCGACCAGAAATCCCCTGAGAAGCTCGCACCATCAAAATCAAAGCAGTAACGGTATCTCTGTGTGATCTTGTTTCTAGGGTTAGTAGGCGGAGGACAGGCAGACACAAAATATTACCCTCACCGGCCATTCAGGTGGGTCATCTCTCAGGTGAGGGGGCCATCAAAGAAACTGTTACAGATGACAGGGAACCCTAGATTTCAGGTCAGACAATCCACACCAATGCAGATGGGACACCCCCCGGAGAGGCATTACCCTAAGTCAGGTTACGGGCCAGGGCAGATGCTTTGGCAATGATACCCTAGCTAGGCGGAAAGGCAACGTCTGCACCAAAGTTGTAAAGCCCGACAGGAAAAACAATAAGTGAGTAGTCCCATCCGCATCTGGGATGTGGGTTGCCAGCGATCTGGAGTGAGTCCCTGTGTGTTCCTTGCCAAATTCAATGACTCTAACGACTTTTGTGTCCAAGTTCTGATTGTTCCTAGGGTCCTGTACCACTCAGATGAAGAAGTGTACCACCTTTTTGAGGAATCCAGCCGGCTCCACAAAAGAGAAATAATAACCTGTATAATTATCGCAATGCTACTTGGCCTAGGAACAGCCGGAACGGCCACGGGTGTCTCAGCCCTAGAGACCCAACATCAAGGACTGTCCCAGCTTCAAATGACCATTGATGAAGACCTGCAAAGGATCGAGAAATCCATTTCCTTTCTAGAGAAGTCAGTCTCCTCACTCTCAGAAGTGGTCTTGCAGAACCGGCGAGGACTGGACCTCTTGTACATGCAGCAAGGGGGCCTGTTTGCCGCCTTGAAAGAGGAATGCTGCTTTTGTGCAGACCACACTGGAGTTGTCAGAGACTCCATGGCCGAACTGAGAAATCGGCTAAACCTAAGAAAAGTGGATAGAGAAGCTCAACAGGGCCGCTTCGAGTCGTGGTTCAACCGGTCCCCATGGCTCACCACCCTGATTTCTACCCTAATAGGCCCAGTCACTATAATCTTACTAACCCTAATCTTTGGGCCTTGCACATTAAACAAACTGGTGCTGTTGTTTAAAAGGCATTTAGAAACGGCTAACATTTTTTTTCTCAAGTGCTGACAATTACTTTAAGGCGTGCCAGTTACTAACACACTTGCAATTTTACACTAATTCTACTAAACCATGAAATTTTGTAACCTCTACATTTTATAGGTTTGCAAGATTTTTACTAATCATGAGGGGGGGGGGGGAAATGTGGAGAGTCAGGGACAAGCGTGCGGAAGAATTTGGGCTGTACGGTTATAGGACACGTCCCACCCTGCAGTCAGACCCTTGCTCCGTGCCTGGCCGCACCCAGCCGGATGTGAGCAGAAGGAAATTACGCTGACTGCCCAAGCCATTATAAACCCCTGAGACCCCTCAATAAACGCCATTGGCTGTCCACCACATTGGTGTCGGGAGCACATGGACCAAGTGACCCTGGGCTTTGGGCCACCGTGCCGGACTTAGAACCAGGTCGCCACGCCTTGAAGGCAACACAGCTGGAGAAGGATGGCACAGCCTACCAGATGATCAAGCAGCAAGTATCCCCAGAGAAGTATTGGATGATATCAAAGAGATGGCTTTGAAAGCTTTAATCCAGGTATTGGATGGTAGCACCCCCAATTTGGACTGCCTTGGGTGGCTGCAGCTAAAGCTTTAGGACAATTAGACCATCTTGGGTGCCTGTTAAGTAAGCAAACCAATGCTACCTCCGTCACATTGATTGGCCTAATGTCATGGTTTGACCCGGAAACACGATTTCTGGGATGCTGTGTGGATGGGGCCAATGAGTGCTCAGATTTGCATATTGCCATCTGGCCCAACCACTGGGCAATGGGACAATGGGATCCACCTCCGAGAACACAGGGTAAAAGCAGGGCTCTCCCCCTGGCACTTTCTCTTTGGATTTCCAGCGGTGAAGGAGTTGAGTCTCTCCCCCGGCCCACTTGCTGGCTGGGCTGGGGGAGGGGAAAAGCCATGCAGCCTGGCCCGGGAGAGGTAGGCCTGCCCCCCCCCAAGGGTGGAAGGAAGAAGTAAAGAAATGCCGGGAAGCAATGGGCAGCCTTTTCCCCCCCACCTTGGAGACAGACAGAGAGAGTGCAGCCAGTGTTTGTGTGCCGTTACCTTGAAAGCAGTAAACATGTGCTGGCAGCAGGCAGCCCGGCTGAGGAGATGGTGGGGGGGGTGCAGCCAGGAGTCCAGCCGCTTGGAGGAGTTTTTTAACCCTTTTTTTTTTGGACAATGAAAACTTCACAGAACATTAACCCTTCCTAGATGAGCGATAAGAGTGGAGGAGGACGAAGGAAATGAGCGAGTGATAAAGGTCTGGACCAGAGAGAGAGAGAGTGAGATATGTTAGAAAGATGGAGAAGAGGGAGTGGCATTTTATGCTGGACTCTTTTGTGTAGCCATGGACAGAGCTATGTTTCCCTGGAATACAGAGAGTGAGTCCAGGGGGAGAAATGTCCCAGAGCCAAAGAAGATTCAGTGTGGGTACCCCTCGGCCCCAGGGGGTATATAAAATATCGGGGGACAGATGTCCCAGAAGTGAGAGATTGAGCTTCTCTGGAACTGGACACAGCCTCCTTAAAAGGATAACCCTGGAAGCAGCCCTGATTCTGGTCCGGTGGTGAAAGCACCGGAACAAGGACGGAAAAGGCCACCATGACACATGGAAGGACTCCTTTTCCTCTTGAGGAACTGAAGCTGAGCATTCTAAAGGGTGGTGCTGGACCCAGAATTGATTTTGGATTGTATTGCATTGAAAATTTGGGGGGGAGGAGGAGGAGAGTGTTTTTGTGAGGTTTCATTTTCCTTGGTTTTTTTCCTTCTTTTTCTTCCTTTTGTGTGTAGTTTAGTAATTGTTTTTGTAGTTTAGCTAATAAACTTTTCTTCTTTTTCAAGTGAGAGCCTGCTTTGTTTATTCCTGGTCAAAATCTCACAGCAGACACCAGAGAAGGTGTATTTTCATGTGGGCATTCGGCCTTGTGCCAATGTCAAACCAGAACACACGGGGACAGCGGGCGGGGGCCCTGGGGGTGGCACAGGGGGACAGGGACCCCCCAGCAGCATCCCCGTGTCCCCCAGGGCCAGAGCCTGGGCCAGGGCTCCTTCACCCTGTTACCAATGAAGGGCTTGAGAGTGCTGAAAAAGTCCCCAGCAAGGGATCAGCAAAAACCAGATTTGATATTAAGGGACAGCAGCACAAATTTCATTGGCAAGAGTCGCTCTGCTCCTGACTGGACACTTTAGGCGCACCAAGGAAACAAAGTAACAACAAAACCAAATCAAATCCAGGCAATAAAACCAGAAATGAACTGAGAACTGTCCCTCTGTGTGTGTGTGTGGCACAAGTACAGTGAGAGCAAGGATAAAAGGAATATGGGCCAAAAGCTGACAGAGATCAAACTTAACAGGACTTAACCTTAAATGATACCTTCAACTTCACAATTTAGGAAAAGAACAGCACTTAACATTATTTGACTTTACTTAAAACCTATGACTTAGAAATTTAACGGAGGAATAACACTTTAAAATATTTAACTTCGCTAATAACTTAAACTTAACAACTTAGCAATAGAGCAACTCTTAGCAGCATTTAACTTAACTTAGGCCATGTGACTTAACCTTATTTACCGGCCTGACTGTGTCAGCTATCCACGGCACTCAAGCCCCTCAGAGAGCAGCATTTCTGCCACATTTCCCCAGCACAGGCACTCCTGTGTGCACACAGACACAAAGAGTCAGTGCAAGGCACCTGTGAGAAATTCCCCTGAGGGCAGGAAATGCTCCCTGTGGATCCTTTGGCATCTCCCCAGGGGGCAAAGGGTTGAGTCTGTAGGAGTGGGGGGATTGGCCCAGGCTCTGTCATTGTTGGGGATCCCCGAGTGCAGCAAACGGGAGAGTTCCCGGCTGGGAGAGACCCCACTCAGAGGGAGTCACAGGCCCAAGAGTGTCACTCTAGGACACAAAGGAACACAAGCTCACACCATTGTTCTCAAAGTGAAGAAAAAAGGGGAAGTTCATTTTCTGACTACAACATTTATAGTTTTCCAAAAGTGAGAGGGGATTGGAGGGTGACAGTGACACCTCTGCAATGACACTGGTCAAACCAATAGTCCATCACCTCTCTCCTCCTCCATAAAAGAATGCAAAACAATGAGTTATTTACAGAAAGTGTGTGAGAAAGTTCACCACAAGAATGTCATCATCAGAAGGCTTAGAAAATCTTAAAAAAGCCAGGGCAACATATCACCCTTTTCCGTTTAAAAAAGAAAAAGAGAAAAGAATATGAGCAATATGAAAAAGAAAACATGAACAATGTTTACTGTCAATTTGCGGAGGAATCATCAGAGCGATCACTCTCATCATCTGCATCCGAGTCATCACTCAATGATTCACCCGCTTGATGCCTTTCAGATTGGTCACGATTTCCATCTTGCTCATCAGCTGGATTCTGTCTCTGCGGTCGCAGGTCAGGGCAAACACATTTTGAAGGTATCCAGCGTACCCCAGTATGTGTGGATACACAAGCATACCTGTGCCCTGAAGCGATAAGGTCATAGGGACCTTCCCACTGTTTGGTGACTAAATTCTGCACCTGAACCTTTGCTCGAGGCTGATGTGCCTCGTCCGCAGCCTGCAACGAGAGATGGTGATTCAAAATGACAGGGTTATTTGAGTTCTGTGGCACAGTGAGATGATTGATTGTGCACAAAGCTTTTGCCAACTGACTGTGCGGGGTTTCACCCTGCATTCCCCATTTTGCTTTTTGAAGAACCCGCTTCAGAGTACCATGAGCGTGTTCTACAATAGCTTGACCAGTCGGAGAATGAGGGATACCAAACTTGTGCGAGACACCCCACAACTGCAGGAACTGCCACACCTTTTGCAATGCACAAGCAGGATCATTGGTGGTTTTCACAGCAGAAGGTATGCCCAGAACGGCAAAGGCCTGCCTCCAGTGGGCAAGGACATCACGGGCCTTCTCCCCAGTGTGAGCCAAAGCCCACATTGCAGAGGAGATCATGTCCACAGTGACATGCACATACATGAGCCAGCCAAACTCGGCAATCTGGGTGACATCGGTCTGCCAAAGCTCCAAGGCCTGAAGGCCTCTGGGATTTACCCCAGCCAGCAAAGGCAGAGCAAGTTCGTGGCAGTCATCACATGATCCAACAATGTCACAAGCCTCAGTTGGCGTCAGTTGAAACTGCTTCTGCAAGGCATGTGCGTTTTGGTGGAAAAACTCATGGGATGCCTTGGTCTGCACAAGTGTATCAGGCTGAGGCGCTACCCACGCTGGGTTAGCCAACTTGTCAGCCCTCGCATTACCTTTCTCTATAAAGCCTGGCAAATTGGTGTGACTCCTCACACGCAGAACATAAAATGGATGAACCCGGGCCTGAATGGCACACCACAAGGTCTTCAGCAAATGAAACAAGGCAGGATTACTCACCTCCTTCAAAACCGAATGACCCAACCTCTATGTGGTATTGGCCACATAGGCGGAATCCATGACCAAGTTAAAAGGTTCCTGGGAAAATTTCCCAAATGCCATGACAGCAGTCCTCAGTTACAACCAATTGGGCTGACCCATCCTCATGACCTTCCAGAACCTGCAGCTCAGATCCGTCCCTCCAAGTAACAATGCCCTTTCCTGTTTTCCTTGAACCATCAGTGAAGGCGGTGGGTCCTTGCATGGGTTCCTGGCTATTTTTGGGCCGCAAAGAGATTTGTGTAAATTTCGGCATATGCAGTAGCCTGTGACTGGGCAGATGATAAATGATCTGCACTGAAAAGTTTTCCAGAGCACTCTGCAGGGACACACTGTTTGCACAGCTCCAGTTAAATCCTCCCATTGCACCGGGAGTATGATCTATGCAGGATCCGTACTCACCAATTTCAAACACCATTGCCAGCATTGGATTATCAAGTGAGCAATCAGCTCAAACAATGCAGTTGCCATCTTCTGCGCCTGATGGGGCAGAAAAACCCATTCCAACACATGCAAGGAATCGAACCATTTGTCACTCAATTTGCCAATGATGCTCATTGGATGCGAATCTGGAGTGGTGATGAACACAGTGACATCAACAGGGAGATCAATGCGAAGAACTTGGCAAGCTGAAACAGCTTGCTGAACCACCTCCAACACCTTAGGCACCTCAGGGGTCAGTGTGTGAGGTGACTTTAGATCAGAGTCTCCTTTCAACAAATAATACAGAGGAGACAGCTGTGCATCGGTTAGCCCCAAGTACGGACGTAAGCAAGTGATGACACCTATCAATTTCTGAGCATCATTCAGTGTCTTCACAGAATGCACAAATTGCACCTCCTGGTGACGGATTGTCCCTTCCAGAATTTTGACCCCCAAGTACTTCGAAGGTGGTTGTTGTTGAACCTTTTCTGGAGCCACCTGTAGTCCATGAGCATGCAAAGCATCGAGCAACCGAGGCTGAATCCTCAGCAGCTCATCCTGGGTGGACACAGCCACCAAAATGTCATCCATATAATGATACAGACGTGCATCAGGAAACTGCTTGCGAACTCCACACAAGGCAGGAGAATTGCGCATGCCCTGGGGCAATGTCTTCCATTGATATCTCTGTGCAGGCTCAGCCTCATTAATCATTGGCATAGAGAAGGCAAACTTTGGTCTATCATTGGGTTGCAAAGGAATTGTAAAGAAACAATCCTTCAGATCCACAATGAGGACCGGCCAGTCTGGGGGAAGCATGGTAGGTGATAGCATGCCCTTCTGCAATGTTCCCATGCTTTCCAACACGGCATTAACCTTTCAGAGGTCTTGCAACAACCTCAATTTCCCAGATTTCTTTTTGATGCAGAAGACAGGAGTGTTCCACAGACTGGTAGAAGGCTCCAGATGACCCTGTGTGGGAATCCACAAAATTAGAGGATTTGGAGAAAGCTGCAAGATTCAGGCCTCGGAGACAGCAGAACTGTGAGCAGAGCTATGCAGCAGTCATGAGCTAGGTCAGCAGAAAAATTATTTAAACTGTAGACAAGCAAGGGCAAATAGAACAATGGTCTGTGTGTCAACGCTTGTCTAGAATATCTCTCTAAGCTACAGAAAGTTTATCTAGCAAGATATTAGGAAGTTTGAAGCTTAATAATGGAGCTCTGTGCACTGTGTTTTAAGGCTTACAAGTAGGTATTTTATTCAAAATAAGAAAGCATTGTTTTAACCAAAGGCACATGTGCTTATGGTGATTGGATAGAACTACTGTCTTTGTGCTTTTGCTTTGTGTGATTGGTCAAGAAACTTATAAAGTAAGTTGTAACATTAAGCTCCTGGTCTGCTGCCTGGAATGTGAGCTGCTGGCATCTTCCCATTGTCATAATCCTGTAAGGAGACTGATGCTGAAAAATAAAGCAGCTTGAGGCACGTTCTATAGCAGCCCTGTCTGGTTTGTGGTTTGTACAAAGCCCCCCTGCCGGCTTCACCCTAGTCCAACATCTCCTGCACCAGATTCTGAAGGGGAACCAATTTATCTTGAGGGGGGGGCCACTGCTTCTCCCAGACAGATTTGTCCTTCAGCCACCGAATAGGAGGTGTAGGACACTCTGCGCCCTTCAGCGCCGCGGCCCACATCAAAAACCCGTCCTGGTGTGCACCCCCCAGACAGACAGAACATCCCTCCCCCAGAGGTTGGGAGGAGTAGAAGCAACAGGAGGCCTGACCCAGGCCATCTGTCCCTCCAGATTCGTGACCAGCACAGGCCGTCGGCTCACATAGCATTGTGCCGTCCCTCCCAGGCCCACAACAGACATCTCCACCGGATCCAGGGGCCACTCTGGGGGCAAGGTGGCAAGGGAGAGAACCAGGATGTCAGCACTGCTGTCGAGATGCCCACGGAGGTGGATTTCTGATGGCGTCGCACCAGGAACAGACAGGGTGCACAGCATCCCAGGACAGTCCTTTGTCAGGACAGCAGTCCAGCGAACATGAGGCGGCCCAGTGGATCCAAAGCCACCAGCTCCACGTGACCGGTCAGCTGTCCTGCGAACAGAGGACTTAAAAGGCACAAGTTGAGCAAGTTGCATCCCTTTCGGGATCGTGACGGGAGGGGGTGGGTGTGGAGACCATGGCACAAATCTGCCCTGTGAAATCTGCATCAATGAGCCCCAGGTGCACAATGATGCCCTGAAGGGTGGCACTAGACCTCCCCATAAGGAGAGCACTCATGCCCCCGCCCAAGGGATCAAAGGAATCCAGGGCAACCTTGTGTATTTTACAAGATTCTAAAACAAATGTTGCTGCAATGCAGACATCAACACCTGCTGATCTGTGGGTGCTGGCTGCAAGCCGGCAAAGGAGACCTCCATCGGCTCCAGGGTCTTGAGAGAAGCTTGTGTCTGGGTGCATCCCTACTGCGCACTCCGATTGACATTTCCTGAGCCCAGTAAAGCCTGGCCATTAACATGAACAGTCGCCTTGCAGACATTGGACATGTGATTCAACCTACCACACCGACCACATAAGAACATGGGAAATCTGAACTTCTGTGCTTTCTTCACTTGCTTCTTGCCAGCCTGCGCAGTCCCCTGCTGTGGCCCGCCCTGCGGTGCTGCCCAGACTGGCTGCACAGCGGCAGCCACGGCAGCCAACTTCCAACCCGAGGGGATGATGTCCGCACAGGCCTCCACCATATGGGAGACAGTAGGAACACCAGGCACAGCCGCTATGACCCTCCTGCAAGCATCATTGCAATGACACCTCACAAGGTCTACAATCACAATTCTCTTTGCCACAGGATCAGGCACCTGCCTCTCCACAGATGCAGTCAGCCTTGCCACAAATGCCATGAAAGACTCATCAAATCAACCCCCTGGACAATGGTCACAAACGGCTGCCTCGGAGCAGCCATTTCCAGGATCTGAACAATCGCTGCCATGCCCAGTGGGTGGCACTGGTCAAGCACAAGGGAATCAAGGCCAACCTGTCCCCGAACATTTTCATAAAGCCCCATGCCCAACAGCATGTCAGAGACAACCCCACACCTGGGGTCCTGTGGCGCCAGTGCAGCATTCTGCACCACCGCGTGGGCCGCCAAAAGAGCCCACTTGGTCTGAAAAACACCAAATTGCACAGGGTCAAAAAGAGAATGTGCCACATGATGGAGGTCATGAGGCACCAGCACATCCAAAGCAACCCTCCGGAGAGTCTGCATAACCTCAGCAGACCACAAACCATGCTGTGAGATGCAAAGCTGTGTTTTGTGTCAGGTACAAACAGGTGACGTGTTTACTTGTGAATATGAAATGTATGGACACCGACAATGAGATAGTTGTGAATTCTAATAATAACTGAGGAAAATAAAGCATGGAAAAAGGCCTTTGAACCTATCTTTTGCTTGCAATTAACCCGCTTTGATTTAGGAGCATTGGAATTAAGGTATTAAGGATGTTGCTTTTTGCTTGCATTTAATCCATAAAAAGCTCTGCAATAATAACCTTTTAAAGTATAATTATAGAATATTACTTGTATCCTTGAAACTATAGCTTTGGAATTTATATAAAGGAAATATGCTTATCTCACACCTTATTGAAGCAGAGAGAAATATCTTGAGAGAGGAAGATGAACATCACCTCAAGGATTTCTGGTTTTGACCAAAGGGAAGCTGGACATCACTGTTATGAGATTTATAGTCTCTGCAATTAAAAGGTAGACACACATCTGGGGATCTGGACCCCACCAGATGGGATTCGTCTTTCTTCTTTTGGAAACTGGGCCGTCACCATCTGGGGATACTCCTTTGAGAAACACCCTGAGAAATTAAAATCACGATAGTGTATAGAATTGTGATGTAATAAATTGGATAAAAAATTGCTGATGAGTAAAAAATTGGAAATAGAAACTGCTGAAAGAAAAAAAGGTAAGTACCCCTATAAATACCTGTAAGCCTCAATTATCGGAGTGCAGCTGGAGGGAAAACATCCCCCACTGTACCCAGCGCTGTATTGCTCATCCTTTACCATATTAAATAATAAATTGATTGCTGCTTGAATATTGGCCTAGTCAAGCTTCTTATTCATAACAATGCTGAGCAACCACATCACAAACTTCTCTCTCCAGCTTACGTGAAGAGGGTTCATGGGTATTAGGAGTAAAACCCCTGAGCACAGGGAAAGCCTGGGAACCCCCTGGCAAAGCCATCGCACCTGCTGTGTCCCGGTCCTTGGGCCCCACAGAGACAAGAGGAGATGATTGACTGGGAGCCAACTCAACACCACTCGTCCCTGCACCACCGGCAGCACCGGCAGAGCCAGAGGAGCCCACTCTGCGATCCTGCGCATGCCACAAGGAGACAGGCTCATTCATCTTGTCAGTCTTAGTTTTGGCTTCTCGCCAGAAACACACGGGGTCCCTCGGACACACAGTCACCTGGCACAAGGGAAGTGTCCACAAATTCGACGAGGAAGCGCCACAGCTCCGGGAACCCACCGGCCTCCTGCTGGCCATGTCAGCAGTCGCGCTAAAGGTAAATACCTCAGCGCCCTGTCGTGCCACAGCCCTGGCAGGGGACGCCTTGGCGGGCACAGGTTCCAGCATGGCCTGCAAACCCAGTGTGGACTGGTATGATGTGACCGTGGTCACAAGGGTTTCAGGATGAGAGAGAGACGAGAATGCTGACTCCATGATCAGAAGGCTTGATTTATTATTTTATTATATATATACTACATTATAACTATACTAAAAAGAAGTAGAAAGCAAAAGGTTCCTCAGAAGGCTAAGCTAAAAATAGAATCAAAAGGAATGAATAACAAAGATCTGTGTCTCGTCAGAGAGCAAGAGCAGCTCTGCCGTGAGTGGTCAGTAAATCCAAACATCCACAGGAGACCAATCACGGATCCACATGTTGAATTCCACAGCAGCAGATAACCATTGTTTACACTTTGTTGCTGAAATTTCTCATCTTCAGCAGGAAAAATCCTAATGAAAGGATTTTAATGAAAAGATGTCTGCAACAGGACGAGACCGGTGCAGGGCCCCTGTCCCCGACAAGGAGGAGGGGAGGGGTGCTGAGAGAGGTGCAGCCCCTGGACCCGCATCACTGAAGAGCGGCACAAGGGAGCCTGGCACAGCCAAATCCACCCCGGGGGAACCATCGCCATCACCCGTGTTGGAGCCGTCCCTCAGCATACCATCCCAGGGTGGGGAGAGAGCTCCATATTGCACAGAAACTCAAACTTCTCCTCGCCCATGTCCGAGACAGAAGGGCTCCACTGGGAACTCCGAGGGGTACAAGAGCCAGACCCCTGCCAAAGCTCTTCACACTTTTTCCACTGCACCAGCAGTGATCCCACATCTACGGTGCAATCATCAAAGAGGGCCTCCATGAGGCGGACCCCCACAATATACCACTCCTCCTTGGAGAACAGCTTTGCAGAGTCCAAAAAGAGCCCTTGCTCTCGAGTCCACAGAACAATCTCTCAAAACCATTCCAGGAAATACAAACCTGTTTCCACTCCAGGACCCCCTCCAGAGATCCAAAATGAGAGAATCCTCCTTGAAACCCACAGCAGTTGCCATTACCCCAAGAACAGCAGGAAAAGCACCAAAGAGGGGGGACAATATGGGCAATCCAGACTCTGTCTCAGCCTAGGCTGCAGTACACTTTGACAGTCACCAGAAGTCAATAGAGGACAGGAAAGAACAGAAGCACACATCGCTGTTCTCAAGGTGAAGAAAAAATGTGAAGTTTATATTCTGACTCCAACATTTATAGTTTTCCAAAAGTGACAGCGGATTGGAGGGTTACAGTGCCACCCCTCCAATGACACTGATCAAACCAACAGCCCTTCAACTCTCTCCTCCTCCATAAAGGAATGCAAAACAATTAGTTATTTACAGAAAGTGTGTGAGAAAGTTCACTACAAGAATGTCGACATCAAAAGGCTTAGAAAATCTTAAAAAAACAGGATGACACAAGTCTGGCTAAACTTGGCCTCTGGTGACTGCTTCTCTGGTGACTACCCCTACACCACTGGGGCTCACTTGTTTCCTTCCTATGGAGACCATTGTGACACTGTGGGGCATTGTGGAACCAATGGGCCATGGTGACACTTAGGGACTTGTGGAAACAAGGGGGACATTGTGATCCGGCAGGGTACCATGGATCCCAGGAGCCACAATGACACTCTGGGGCCTTGTGGAACTAAGAACATCTTTCTGTTCTCTTCGAACCAAGAACATGTGGCCCAGCTGGGCTTCACGGTCCCAAGGGGCCTGTGTGAAGCAGCAGGGCTTTGTGGAACCAAGAGTCCATTGCTGCATTTCAGGGTCTTGTGGAGACAAAGGGCCATTGTGATCCTGCAGGGCACTGTGGGTCCATAGAGAGCATTGTGGCATTGCAAGGCCCCATGGAATCAGGGAGACCATTGTGACCCTGCAGGATCTCATGGAAGGAAGGGGCCATTGTGACACTATGGGAAGTTGTGGAACCGAGGGAATCATTGTTGCACTACTGGGCCCCAATGGAACCAAGGGGCCATTGGACAAAGTGGGACTTCATGGAACCAACAGACCATTATGGCACTGTGGGGCCTTGTGGAACCATGGAGACCATTAAGATCCTTAAGGACCTGTGTAATGAAGTGACCGTTATGACACCTGAGGGCCTTATGGAAGCAAGGAGCCATTGTGACACTGCAGGGCCCTGTGGAAGGAAGGGAACATGAAATAGGTTTGACTGCCTTGGCCTCCCAGGGGTCACCTGACAAGTCAGGCTGACCTCAGAATGTGGAAGGCTGTTCTCATTAGCCCCTGAAACACTGGGGATCTGGGCTTTTCTTTTTATGGAAAAGAACTGCCCATTTTTTCCAGGCATCTATGGCCAAAATTCCGATTCCACTTCCAAACTTCTGTGTATTCGAGGATTGCTGCCAGACTAAAGCTGCCAGGCCAGACAAGTCTGGCTGGTCATTGACTCCTGAGTGGCAGCACTCATCTATTTTCCAAACACTGGAAAGGGCTCTGTGTTTTTCTTTGTATGGAAAAAAATAAAATGCCTCTTTTCCAGGCACAAATGTTCTAAATTAGGACTCTGCATTCGTGATTTCAAATACCCAAGGGTTGCTCCAAGCAAACCTGCCAGGACAGACAGGTCAGGCTTGCCTTGGCCTCTGATGGCTGCCGTTCATCCGCTCCTGAAAACATGAGAGCTCCGTGGTTTCCTTCCTATGGAGACCAATGTGACATTTGAGAGCCTTGTGAAATGAAGGGGCCATTGTGACACTGCAGAGCCTTGTGGAACCAAGGACAGCATTGTGGCTCTGTTTGACCGCATGGTCCCAAGGGGCCAGTGCAAAGCAACAATTGAGAGTTAGCCCAGCTGCAACTCAGTCAGCCAGATTTTACCCTGGAAGAACTGGGCGTGAGTTTCAAGTTCTAGGAATCATTCGATTTACTTAGGGTGAGCTTGAGACTTTTCCCATAAGCCTTTAGTGTTGTTATGCTAAGTTGTCCAAGTTCTACTCCTGTATTGGTTTATTGGTTACTTGTTTCTTCTATATGGGTATTGTTCTAGTTTTCTAGCCCCAAGTGTCTATGTTGTGACTTCCTCTTTGTCTCAGGTTTTAGGATACCACCCCTCGTACTGTGCTCGACTTCTCCATGTTTATTGTTTTTCACCCTGTAATTAAAGTTCTTTTTGGGAAACTCCATCGAACCCACTCCTTTTCATTTTTGCCACACTCATCGTGCTGAAGTCAGGAACTCAGAGAGATTTGTCGCAGCCACCCCCATTGTGACATTTGGCACCCGAACAGGCACCATGACATTCAGGGCTCCCTGTGTCAGTCACGTGAGCTGGGGTTAGCTGATGGATAGGTCAGCGCTCCCTGGGATTTTGGATTGTGCCAGGCCTGGCAGATTCATTGTTGCTTCGAGGGACCTCGATACGGGATCGGCAGAGGCAAAAACGGTTTCACCGGCATAGGATTGCAAGTGGGTTTGGGGAAATGCAAGACATTTATTGCCCATTTTGCAACTGTGTTTTTACAATATGCACCCAAGTCCTGTTATTTATTTGGTGTGTTCTGGTGGCTGTTGCCCCTAAGGTGGAGAAGGACAAAAATGGGCAGCCAGATGTCCAAAGTACAAAGGAGCATATATGAATGCTTTAAGTTAATTCTAAGAGATCGTGACAAAATATTTTCAAAGAACAAATTAAAATCAATCATGAGGTGGATCATTAAAAATTTTCCAGATGCCTCTGCTGATGAAATCCATACCACTGAATTTTAGGACTCAGTGGGAGTTAAACTGTACAACCTTTCGATCAAAAGGGAGCCCATTGCAGCCCACATGCTCCCCATCTTCCACAACATCCTTGAGACCCTTCACCAGCAAGCAATGTCTCAAAAACTCAATCTGTTGGTCACTCCTAACTCAGGACCTCCCCTCAAACATGCCTTTCTCAGACCTTCCACAATGGTCCAAGATGGCAATGGCCACATGGTCTTGGAATATCCTGCCCTGGAGACTCAAGATGGAAGGAGCCTGAATGAGGCTTGGGAGCCGGATCATCATCCCTCCATCTTGGCTCCTCCACTTCCTGCAACCACAACCATCTCTTCCGCCCTGAACAAACCTCCGGACTCCGTCCCCACAACTGTGGGTCATGTCCCTACTGTCAATCATTCCATCTTCACTCTGGGCAATGCCTCCAGAACTCTACCCTGGAAGTCCGCCATCGGCAATCACGGCCCTTCCTCCCCAACACTTGACAAAATGGCAGTGCCCTTTGCCTCACCCTCCAGCAATAATATAACCCCATGGTCACAGATGCTAAGCTCAACTGTCACACTATTTCTAATCTAAATGTTTCTCCTCCAAGTTATTCTTCCTCCCCGGAAGACAGTTTGGATTCCCCAGAGCCACCTTTCCCCTCAACCCCAGAAGGTCCCTAGGAAAGGATTCCGAAGGAAGCAGTTAGGGAAGGACACTGGCAAAGAGTCTCAAAACCCCTCATTTTCCCCATATGTTATGAAAGAAGGGGGCAGAATCCCAGGTATCAGCCATTGGTTTGAGGGGAAATCAAGGATGTGTGTAGGGCAGATAAAGACCATAGTAAGGACTTACCTTGTTTTAATGGCTGAATGAGGGCCATGTTTACAGCACATCATAACTCCCTATGATTTAAAATGTATTATGACCATGTTGCCGCCTACAGGATACAACCTGTGGGAAGGGGGGATGGAAGTGTTTACTAAATCAATTAATAGCAGACTATGCTAATAATGAGGCAAGGGTGGAATTGACAATCAACCATCCAGCGGGAGAAGGACAGCACAGCCTACCAGATGATCAAGTTGCAGGTATCCCCAGAGAAGTATTGGATGATATCAAAGAGATGGCTTTGAAAGCTTCAATCCAGGTATTGGATTGGTAGCACCCCCAATTTGGACTGCCTTGGGTGGCTGCAGCTAAATCTTTAGGACAATCAGACCATCTTGGGTGCCTGTTAAGTAAGCAAACCAATGCTACCTCCCTCACATTGAGTGGCTCTCAGATATAGAGACCATCAGACATGCCACCTTGCAGAACAGCGAAAGAGTTTTTATTCTGGGCACATGGACATGGCTGTGTAGACTCTGAGGGCATGTGTTGCATGAACATCTCCAGCCACAGAGAGTCAATCCACAAGAGCATTCAGGTACTGAATGAAGAGTTCAAGAAGCTTCAAGTGGAAAACAAAGACTGGTTCAATAAACTCTTCCAATCCAAGTAACTAAAAGGTTGGATGATGTGTAGCTAAAACAGGACATTTAATTATCTTAGCTGTTGTTGTATTGTAAATTGTCTCATGTTTGTTTGGATGCTTTTAGAAAGTCTTACAAAATTCTTTCGGTTCCATCTTTGTTGTAAAACAGAAAGAGGGAAGATACCCAACACAGGCTCCTCATGGACTGCTTGGAGGAGAGAACTGGAGGTCAGGATGGCACAAAAATCTCTCAGAGACTCAGTGTGGGCAAGGAAATCCTTAAAAGTACCTAAAAGTATTCTTAAATCCATAAAGTACATAAAAACCTTGAGTATCTAAAGCCATTAATGAGCCCCACTGAGTGTCAGTACAAAGCTCTCCTGGGACTCGTTAAAGCAGATAATTAGGGTCATGATTGCACAAGCCTCTCACAGACTCTGTATCAAAAGGGAAACATCAAGTACCTTAAAATAGCTGAAGTAACCTGAAGTACTGATGAGCCCCAATGAGTGTTGTTACTGACAAAGCCTCTCCAGGGACTAATTTAGCAGATAATTTGAGGCCATCATTGCACAAACCTCTCAGAGACTCCAAGACAAAAGCCAAACCCAAAGTTTTTTTTAAAAACCTGCAGTCCCTGCAGGGAGCATTAGGGATTGCCCAGGCCATTCCTGAGCAAGGCTCCCCAGGGACTCCTTCCAGCAGATCCTTGAGGCCACTGGGATGTGGGCTAGGGGGGGATGCTGAGGGCAGGACAAGGGGCTGACAGTGCCCAGCCTGGCTGGGGCTGTGCCAGGAGGCCCCAGGGCCTCAGGACAAGGTGTCTCCTCCCAGCCCTTGGTGGCACAGACCCTGCTGTACCCCAGGGCACCAAGACTTGCCTTCTCTTTGTCCCCACTTGTCAGCACTTCCTCCAATTCTCTGCTCTGCCTGGGGCCTGGGGACACTTTCTCAATCATGTCCTTCAGTGAGACTCATTAAATGTCCAAGAAAGTTTGGAATTGGATTCTGACTTGGAGTTCTGGAGAGGTTTCTTCAGCTCCCTCTCAGGGACTGATGGTCAGGGCCTGAGCACAAAGCCACAGAGGCTCATTAAAGTCCTTGTGCTGTGTCTGTGCTGCTGAGCTGGGCTGGGCTCCTGGCACAGAGGCAGCTCCTGGTAACCAAGAAGAGTTTCAAAAGCACATTTCTCTCGATGACCAGCTTTTCTCCAGCCCAGCAGGGCTGGGGCACTGCCTGCAGCCAGCCCGGGCACAGCACAGAGGCACAGAGAGCTTCAATCAGTCAGGGCTGGGAAGGTGCTGAGAAGTGCCTGGGGCAGAATCACTGCCAGCCCTTGGCACAGGAACCTCTGGCTGCAGGACAATGCAGCTGCAGCTCCTGGAGCCATCTCCTGAAGCTGGAACATGCCAATGCCTGCAGACCCTGTGAGTACATTCTCTGATTGTCTTTTGTGCAGAGCAGCCAGGGGTGCCCAGGGCTGTCGTGCAGAGCAGGGTCCTGCAGCCCAGGGCGCTGTGCTGGGGCAGGGACTCTGCTGCCTGCCAGGGACAGCTCTCAGCCAGCCCTGGCAGCTGCTCCCAGCACTGGGGGACAAGGTCTGGGTGGGAGGAGACAGCTGGTCAGGCTTTGAAGTGTTTTCTTTGTGTTGTGAGGATGATGCATTGTTCAGGACTGCTCCCATCCCGGCATTTAACTGTAGAATATTTCCAATTAGGTTATACAGGGAGCACAGCAAGGCTGGGGCTGCATAAATTGGAAAATCTTGTTTTTTTAATCTACTACTTTCTGTTGCCAGGATGAAAAATTGCACATTGATATTTATCTCTCAGTTAAGGTTCAGAAAAAGAAAATAACTTTTTCTCAGATCCTACTAACCCAGGCAGTGACAGAAACCTGCACAGGGCCCCCTAGAAGCTGCATCTGCTTTGCTTTTTCAGCCTCCTCAGGGTTGCTCTGACAGAGCCTGCAGAGCCTGGAGAGTCAGAGCTGCCCCCGGGCAGTGCCAGAGCTGGGAGGAGTCTGCAGGGCAAAGCTGAGCCCCCAGGGCTGGGCTGGGCTCTGGCAGCACTGGCAGCCAAACAGCCCTGGGCACAGGGAAGCAGCTGCTGGCAGGGACAGCTCCAGGAAGCAGAGCCCTGGGCAGGCAGTGGGGGGAAAGTTCCCCCAGGCTGTGCTGGGATATTGAAAGTGCTCTCCAAACACAAGTATTCCGTGATTACTTTTCTTACAGATCCCCCTGCCAAGGCACAGCAAATGTCCAACAGCAGCTCCATCAGCCACTTCCTCCTGCTGGCATTGGCAGACACGCGGCAGCTGCAGCTCCTGCACTTCTGCCTCTTGCTGGGCATCTCCCTGGCTGCCCTCCTGGCCAACGGCCTCATCATCAGCGCCGTAGCCTGCGGCCACCATCTGCACACGCCCATGTTCTTCTTCCTGCTCAACCTGGCCCTTACTGAACTGGGCTCCATCTGTACCACGGTCTCCAAAGCGATGCACAATTGCCTCTGGGACACCAGGAACATCTCCTACACAGGATGTGCTGCACAGGTCTTTTTCTTTGTGTTTTTCATCTCAGCAGAGCTTTCCCTTCTGACCATCATGTGCTACGACCGCTATGTGTCCATCTGCAAACCCCTGCACTACAGGACCCTCCTGGGCAGCAGAGCTTGTGCCCACATGGCAGCAGCTGCCTGGGCCAGTGCCTTTCTCAATGCCCTCATGCACACGGCCAATACATTTTCCCTGCCCCTGTGCCACGGCAATGCCCTGGGCCAGTTCTTCTGTGAAATCCCACAGATCCTCAAGCTCTCCTGCTCCAAATCCTACCTCAGGGAGCTTGGGCTCATTGCAGTTAGTGTCTGTTTGGTATTTGGTTGTTTTGTGTTCATTGTTTTCTCCTATGTACAGATCTTCAGGGCTGTGCTGAGGATCCCCTCTGAGGAGGGACGGTACAAAGCTTTTTCCACCTGCCTCCCTCACTTGGCTGTTGTTTTCCTGTTTGTCAGCACTTCCACATTTGCTTACCTGAAGCCCCCCTCCATCTCCTCTCCACCCCTCAATCTGGCCCTGTCAGTTCTGTACTCAGTGATGCCTCCAGCCCTGAACCCGCTCATCTACAGCCTGAGGAACCAGGAGCTCAAGGCTGCAGTGTGGAGACTGATGACTGGATGCTTTCAGGAACATTAAATTGATGGCCAATTGCTGCAAACCACTTCTAAAAGAAGTCATCTTATTGTTGGTTTGATTGTAGGGGCTTTTTTTCCTTTATAGTAGTTTTCTCATGTTGTCCACAAATAAATGTCTTTTTTGTGCCATTTCGCATTTTGTTTCTCTCCAACTTCCCTGTGGCCACAGACTTTGTCAATGAGGGGTTTCGCTCTGGGTGACATTAAAGGAAATAAAGGATGTCCCAGCCAAGTTTTCTGCAGAGATGCCCTTGTGTTGCCTTCTCTGGAGCTGCAGCAGCAATGTCTATGTGCAGAGCTGGGGGCAGATCAGTGCTGGCACAGCAGCTGTGCCCAGCAGCAGCAGCACTTGGTGTTGCCAGTGCTGCTGCCGTGGCCCTGCCCCGCTGCCCTGGTGGCCCTGGTGTTGCTGCAGGGCCTGAGTGCTCTCGGGGCCGGGCACAGCCCTGGATGTGGTAGTGCCCGGGCTGCAGCAGGGACAGGCCAAGAATTATAAATAATTTGTAATATAAATCATCTTTGATAGTTCTTTTGGATTTGTCCTTTTTTTCCCAGTGATTTAGTTTTTATTATTGTCCACAAAGTAAAACCATTGTTAGTGCCATTTCTAATTTTGTTTCTCTGCACTTTCCCTGTGTCCACAGACTGTGTCAATGAGGGGCTGTGCTCTTGGTGTCTTTAAAGGAGCTAAATGATCTCCCAGCAAAGTCTTCTGCAGGGATCCCCTTGTGTTCCCTATTCTGGAGCTGCAGCAGCACTGTCTGAGTGCAGAGCAGGGCCGGATCAGTGCTGAGTCCATCAGCTCTGCTCCTGCTGGCCGCAACATTCCTGATCCAGGCCAGGAGCCATTGGCCTTCTTGCCCACCTGGGCACACTGCTGGCTCATGTCCAGCCTGCTGTCCAACAGTGCCCCAGGTCCCTTTCTGCCTGGCTGCTCTCCAGCCACTCTGTCCCCAGCCTGTAACACTGCAGAGGTTGTTGTGGCCAAAGTGCAGGACTCAGCACTTGGACTTGTTCAACCTCACCTTGCTGGATTTGGGCCCTGGATCCGGCCTGTCCAGGGCCCTCTGCAGAGCCCTCCTACCCTCCAGCAGATCCACACTCACACCCAGCTTAGTGCCATCTGCAAATTTGCTGATGCTGAACTCAGTCTCCTCATGCAGATCATCAGTGCAGATATTGAAATCCACGCTGGCTGGCTCTGACCCCTGGGCCATCCCATGGGTGCCCTGGGATGGCACTCAAGGTGATCTGTTCCATAACCTTGCTGGGCACCCAGGTCAGGCTGACAGGCCTGGAGTTCCCCCGATCCTCCTTCCAGCCCTTCTTGGGGATGGGCTCACAGTGGCACCTCCAGTCCTCTGGGCCCTCCCTGCTGAGCCAGCACTGATGTTGAATGATGGAGAGCAGCTTGGGGAGCTCATCCACCAGCTCCCTCATGCCCCTACGATGGATCCCATCCAATCCTATACACCTGTGAGGATCTGAGAGGCTCAGCAGGTCAGCAACTTCTTCCTCCTGGATTACAGGGGTGGGCTGTTCTGCTCCCTGTGCCCATCTACCAGCTCAGGAGAACACTTGTGCTGAGGACAACCTGTCCTAATATTGAAAATAGAGACAAAAAAGGTGTTAAGTATCTCTGCTTTTTCTTTATCTCTAGTTACTCTATTACCACTGCATCCAATAAAGAGGAGAGGTTCTCCTTTATCCCATGTTTTGCTATTAATTTGTTTTATAGAAACATTTTCTATTATTTTTGCAGAAGTGGCCACGTTAATCTCTAAGTGATCTTTCACCTCTCAACTTTTCTTTCTGCATGACCAAATGACATCCTTAAATACTTCCTAAGTTGCTTGGCCTTCTGTCTAAAATTTATGCACCCTCTTTTTTTGCCTGAATTCCCACAAAAGCTCCATGGGCAGCCAGGCCAGTCGTTCTCCTCACTACATCATCTTTAGCCATACTGGGAAAGGCTGCTCTTTCCCCCTTAAGATTCCTTTTTTGAAATGTGCCCATCCTTCCTGGACCCCTTTGTTTTTAAGGGATGTTTCCCTTCAAAAAATCAGGATCTGATTTGGTACTCCCCAAATCGGCATCCTAAACAGGCCAAAGACTGCCCTTCCTAATTTCAGTGCAGAAGTTTTGTTGCTGCCCCTCGGTATTTCACAGAAGATCACAGAGTGGGCTATGACATTACAGAATGGGGTATATGAGGTCATAGAGCAGCTATGACATCTCAGACTGCCTCTGTGATGTCACAGAGCAGGCTGTGACATCACAGGTTGGAGGTATGACATCACAGGGCAAACTGAGACATCACAGAGCGGGCTGTGACAGCACAGAGGGGCTGTGTGACATCCCGGCAGGGCTGTGTCAGGTCACTGGGTTGGTCACTCTGCCCCAGCTCCCTCTCACAGTTTCTCCCAACAAGTCCAATGCTGTTCGTGCCCAGCAGGGTCCCTGTCCCGCGGGATGCCCCCGGCCCACCTGGAGCCACAGCCTCCACCAAAGGATGTTCCACAGGATCCACCCCAGAGCCTCACATGGGGACAAGGGGCCAGGGCTGTATTACCAGGACACCAAGGATGGATCGTGACACCCAGTCACTGTGGCCAGCTTTGGGTTGCCCAGGGCAGGAACAATGTCTGGCAGCTGGAGCAGGGTCTGGGAAGGGCCTCCAAGGTGGGGCTGGAGCCCTTGGGCTGTGAGCAGAGGCTGAGGGAGCTGGGCTGGTCTAGCCTGGAGCAGGGAAGGCTGAGGGGCTCCTCATCCCAGCCTGGCAGTGCCAGCAAGGAGAGGATGGAGAACACAGAGCCAGGCTCTTCACAGGGGGCTGGGGGAGACAAAAGCCAATGGGTGGAAGGGGAAAGAGGGGAGATCAGCCAGAATAGGAGGAGATGAAATGAATCGGGCTGCTTTCAGAATTTCCTCAACACCAAGAGCAGCCTGACCTCCCTTCTCCATCTACCACTGATAGATTTGGAAATCAGGAATTGTTTGAACTGTTCTGTCCTCAGTCCAGGACAAGAATCCTGATACAAGAACTTAATTGTGTTTATATCTATCAAAGAACCACGTTTGTCAAAAATTAATTTTAGTATGTAAATCAGTTGTGAATAGTGGACTCATCAGACACTGCTGGGACATTGTACATAGCTCAAGGAAAAGTTTGTAGCTGTGTGATTGTTATTTTAATTGTGTAATTTTTATTACGTAGTATCCTGTTCAACTGTGGTCTTTTGGCTAGGTTCAGTGTGGGCTGGAGGGAGCTCAGATTTGCACAAGTCTGCTCTGAGTTCCAGCCATGGATGGGGAAAATGGTGGGGTGGGGGTAGGGACAGAGTCTGATTGATTGTCAGCCATGAAAGGCCTTGATTTTCATACCCAGTCAAACTGCATGAGGAGGTACTTGGATTCACTGTCAATTGGAGATTGCACATATCAATAAATTTACAGGAAAACAAAACTAAACGAAACAGAACAAAAAAAATCTTTTCTGGCTGTCTTTTTAAATATCATGTATTCACTTTGAATACACTACTGAGATCTACTTAAACACAAAGGATTTGAAAATTAAAATCAAATTACTCCCAGAAGCTTGCCTGGTTAAGGTGTTCTGAATGTTAATTAGCCCTCGGACACTGAATTCCTGCACTGAAGAGCTGAAGGCTGAACAAGCCTCTGGGGCAGGAAAATTCAGCAGTAGCCTCCAAGTTGCTGAGGATGTCAGCAGCCCCCACTGAGGCCATCCCTGCCCAGAGACCGTGGGGGAATGGGCAGACAAGGAGAGCGTCCCTGGGGCTGGGGCAGCACAACTCAGAGGCACCAGCGGCTCCAGCTGGGAAATGGAGTGTGGAATGGGGCTGGGAAAGCCCTGCCTGGGCTGGGCCAAGCAGGACACACCAACCCTGACTCCCATTCCCCAGACAACTCTCCCAAGGAGACATTTAAAAGGAATTACAATTGTTTGTGTAGTCTGAGTTAGGCACACTGGAGAAATACCAATACAAGGGAGTCTGAGGAGCACAGAAGAACAAAACAGCCTTTACTGGGTACTTTAGAAAATCAGAGAAACTTTGGCAAAAGGTTTATTTTAGCTTTGTAGTGGTTTTGGTTTGTTAATTTAAGATTTTTCGAATTCTGGGATTTCTTAAGTAATGTATTGATGAGTATGGTGGGTTTTGTTGTCAATTAATTATTTATGAAATAATTTTGTTGTGAGATAGGATTGCGAGAAAGGTACAGTAGGCCTAAAATTTTAAGAGGGTATAAAGAAATTTTTATTTAAATATAAATTTAAAAAGAAAAAAGTAGTAAGAATTAAAATCTTTGGAACATTTTTTTCTTTAAGATATTTTTTTACTGACAATGGAAAGAAACTAAACTTAAAATTTCTAGTTAGGGTACTATTTCTAGAATAGTCGTTTTTAGTTCACTTTGGGAGAGAAGGTTTTCTTGTTAAGATTGTGGAGATTTTTTTACAAGAGGAAAAAGTGGATTTTTTGATGCTTTTAATTCTCTCATGAATAACAGTTGTCTATGGAACTTTGTTATTATGAAGTTACTTTTATTGCTACAAGCTTTCTTACAGCTTGTTGATGGGCCATGTTGACTTATGGGGTATTGCTTTAAGTATGAGTTGTTTAAAGGTAAAAGTTTTTATTATTAAGTTCAAAATTATTTTTATCTCTGGGAATAGAGATCTTCTTTTGAGGATACTGGCTTATTTTTTCTACCCTGTTTAAACTTTTTATGAAATTACAGTTATTTTAACATTTTTTTATTTAAGTATGGAAGTTTTTGTTTGATATTATTTTGATTTTTTTCTGCAGTTTTATGTGTTATAAAGAAAAAGTGTTCTTTCTCTATAGTTTATAAGACAATTTAATTTTAAGATTAGGGATTTTTTTTCTTTTTTTTAATTAGGATTTCAATGCTTCTTTACTTACTTTGGTGGTTTTACATTGTTTCTTTATATACTTGTATTTTGTTTTCCTTTTACTCAAGGGAGGATTGAAGAATTGAAAAGGTTACTGATCTGCCTGTAACTTGTGGTGGAAGTTGTGGTTGGGTTGTGTTAGGATTGGTTTTATGGTTGGTTTGGGGAGGTTTTTTGTGTTTACGTTTTTAGTTGTAGGGCTATTTTCTATGGGTTGTAAGTTGTAGTATTTTTGGTTTTAGCTGTGTTGGGGGGAGGGGGCCTGATGGTAAGATTTTAATAGGTGTGGCTGGTTTTGTACTGGTTGGGGTTTTGTGGCCTCTTTTGTTTTCCTGTTTGGGAGTTGTTGGGGTTTGGTTTGGTTAGAATGGGGCCAAGGGCGGGGGGTGGGGGAAGCCTGGGGAGGGGAGAAGTGGCTCAGCCCACGGCAGGGTTGCTTGGTTTGGTTTGGTTTGGTTTGGTTTGCTTTGCTTTGCTTTGCTTTGCTTTGCTTTGCTTTGCTTTGCTTTGCTTTCCTTTGCTTTCCTTTGCTTTGCTTTGGTTGAGGGGGCCAGGGCTAGGGCCCACTGCTTCTTTGCTGACTTGAAAAGAAAGAGGAGGTTCCTGGGTTTCTTTGTCTTTAATATGCGTGTATCACAGAGGCGTGTTTGGTATCATAGTGGTTTAACAGATTGTCAGTTACACAAAAATTTTTGTATTACTTTTTAAAATTCTTCTCATGTTAAACTGACAGATATTCAATCAACAGAAAACACTTCTCAAAACATTGACTTGGTCCATTCAAATTCACGAACTCTAAGCCTGTTCAATTTAATGTTAATCAAAATCTGCAGGAGCACAGAAACAGAAGACGACACAAAACAGAGAAAGAAAGAAAAGCCAGCACTGTTCCGCCTTCTTTTGTTTTTATGGTGCCCCATTCTGTCACAATGGTGCCTTGGATCCATGGGGCCCTGCAGTGTCATAATGGTGCTTTGATTCCATGGGGTCCAGCAGTGTCACAAGAGACCCTGCTTTCAATTGGATTCCACAGTGTTGCAATGGCCCCAAGGTTCCAGAAGGCCCTGCAGTGTCACAATGGTCCCAATGATTCGATGAGGCCTTGCAGTGCCACGATGATCTCTGTGCTTCCACAAGCCACACAATGTCATGTGACTCCTCTGTTCCATGAGCCCTGCAAAGTCACAATGGACCTTTGGACCCTGGGGGTTTGCAGTGTCACAATGGTCTCCTTTGGCTCCACAGTATCACAATGGACCGTTGATGATAGGAGGCCACTCTGTGTCACCCTGGAGCTTTGGTTCCATGCAGGCCTGCAGGGTCACAATGAACCCTTGGTTCAATGGGGTTCCACAATGTCACCATGGCCCTGATGTTCCAGGCAACCCTGCAGTGTCACAATGATCTCCTTTGGTTCTCCAGTGTCACAATGAAATACTGATGACATCAGGCCGTGCAATGTCACAATGGACCTTTGGTTCCATACAGCCCTGCTGTGTCACAAAGGCCTCTCTGGTTTCACAAGGCCCCACAGTATCACAACGGTCCTCTTGGTTCTTTGGAGACCCCCAGGGTCACAATGGTCTCACTGGTTTCATAAGGCCCTGCAGTGTCACAATGCTTTGCTTATTCCATGGGGCCTCATAGTGTCACAATGGTCTCCATGATTCCATGAGTACCCTCAGTGTCACAATGGCCCTTGGTTCCATGAGGCCTTGCAATGTCACAATGGACCTTTGGATCCATGGGGTCTCACAGTGTCGCAATGGCCTCTTGGTTCCATGACATTCCAAAGTGTCACAATGGTCTCCACAGTTCCATGAGGCCCCATGGTGTCACAATGGACCGTTGGTTTTATGGGGCCTCTCAGTGTCACAATGGTCCCTACATTCCATGGACCCACAGTGTCAGTACAGCCCTCTTGGTTCCATGAGGCCCAGCAATGTCACAGTGCTCTCCATGATTCCATGAGGCCCCACAGTGTCACAATGGTCTCTTGGTCTCACAGGGCCCAACAGTGTCACTATCGTCCCTTGGTCTCACAGGCCCCACAGTGTCACAATGCTCCCTTGGTTCCATGGGCCCTGTGCTGCCCATTCCCCCTCCCCTTCTCAGGCCACCCTGCCAGCTGAGAAATGCTCCTTGGGGCTCGGCCTTGGCCAACAGCCCCTGGGCTCAGCTCCTCTGCAGCTCATCACAAACACTGTCTGCTCCAGCCACTGCTGCTACCCAACCGGCTCCTGGTTTCTGCAGGAGCAGCCCTGGGAGGTGTTTTTGTTCCCTCAGTCGCACAATATCCCTGTTCTCACCCTGCCAAAGAAAGCTGTTGGTGCCAAGTGCAGCCAGGATGAGCCATTGCTGGAACTGAAGCCCCTCTCTTGGGGCCCTGCAAACAGCGCTCCAAAAGGAGCCCTTGGAGCTCTCCTGGGCCAGCAACTCCTTCTGAGTGGGGCCTCTCCCAGCCGGGAACTCTCCCATTTGCTGCACTCGGGGACCCCCAACAATGACAGAGCCTGGGCTGATCCCCCCACTCCTCCAGGCTCAACCCTTTACTCTTTGCTGGGGAGATGCCAAAGGATCCACAGGGAGCATTTCCTGCCCTCAGGCGAATTTCTCACAGGTGCCTTGCACTGACTCTTTGTGTCTGTGTGCACACAGGAGTGCCTGTGCTGGGGAAATGTGGCAGAAATGCTGCTCTCTGAGGGGTTGGAGTGCCTTGGATAGCTGAGTCAGTCAGACGTGTAGGTAAGGTTAAGTCACAAGGTCTAAGTGAAGTTAAATGATGTTAAGAGTTGTTTTTTTGCTAAGTTTTTAAGTTTAATATAAGTTATAAGCTAAGTTAAATATTGTTAAGTGTTATTCCTCTTTTAAATTGCTAAGTCATAGGTTATAATTTAAGGTAAATACTTTTTAACAAGTTTTTTTGCAAACCTTGCAAGGTTTGCAATCACAATCCTCCTTGCCACAGGATCAGGCACCTGCCTCTAATCAGATCCAGTCAGCCTTGCTGCAAATGCCATGAAAGACTCATCAAATCAACTCCCTGGACAATGGTCACAAATGGCTACCTCGGAGCAGCCATTTCCAGGGTCTAAACAATCACTGCCATGCCCAGTGTGTGGCACTGGTCAAGCACAAGGGGATTGAATCCACTCTGCCCCTGAGTATTTTCATAAAGCCCAGTGCCCAACAGCATGTCAGCCACATCCACATGCCTGGGGTTCTGTGGCCCCAGTGCAGCATTCTGCATCACTATGTCAGCTGCCAAACGAGCCCACTTGGTCTCAAAAACATCAAACTGCACAGGGTCAAAAAGAGAGCGCACCACACGACGGAGATCATGAGGCGTCAGCACGTCCATAACAACCCTCCAGAGAGTCAGCATAACCTCAGCAGACCCCAAACCATGCTGAGCAACCGCATCATGGGCTTCCCTCTCCAGCTTATACAAAAGCAGTTAATGGGTGTTATGAGTAAAACCCCTGTGCACAGGGAAAGCCTGGGAACCCCCTGGCAAAGCCATCGCACCTGCTGTGTCCCGGTACTTGGGCCCCACAGGGACAAGAGTAGATGATTGACTGGGTGTCAACTCAACACCCCTTGCCCCTGCACCCCCAGCAGCACCGGCAGAGCCAGAGGAGCCCACTCCGCAACCCTGCAGATGCTGCGAGGAGGCAGGCTCAGTCATCTCATCGGACTTAGTTTTGGCTTCCCACCAGAAACGCACGGGGTCCCTCAGACACATAGTCACCTGGCACGAGGGAAGTGTCCACAAATTCAACAAGGAGGCGCCACAGCCCCGGGAATCTAATGGCCTCCTGCTGGCCATGTCAGCAGTCGCGCTAAAGGTAAATACCTCAGCGCCCTGTCGTGCCACAGCCCTGGCAGGGGACGCCTTGGCGGGCACAGGTGCTGGCACAGCCTGAAAATCCGGTGTGGACTGGGATGATGTGAACAGTGGTCAAAAGGGTTTTCAGGATGAGAGAGAGACAAGAATGTTGACTCCATGATCAGAAGGCTTGATTTATTATTTTTTTATAGATATACTACATTATACCTAAGCTAAAAAGAAATAGAAAGGAAAAGGTTTCTCACAAGGCTAAGCTAAGAATGGAATTGAAAAGAATGAATAGCAAAGATCTGTGTTTTGGCAGAGAGCGAGACCCAGCTCTGCTGTGAGTGGTCAGTAAATCCATACATCCACAGGAGACCAATCACGGATCCACCTATTGCATTCCGCAGCAGCAAAAAAACCATTGTTTACACTTTGTTGCTGAAACT
The DNA here is from genome assembly GCF_047830755.1 of Zonotrichia albicollis. Classification (NCBI taxonomy): domain Eukaryota; kingdom Metazoa; phylum Chordata; class Aves; order Passeriformes; family Passerellidae; genus Zonotrichia; species Zonotrichia albicollis. The sequence continues at coordinate 5,689,096 of NW_027428428.1, read as the reverse complement.
TCTCAGCTTCAGCAGGAAAAATCCAAATGAAAGGATTTTAATGAAAAGATGTCTGTGACAGGACGAGACTGGCGTGGTGCCCCTGTCACCGACAAGGAGGAGGGGAGGGGTGCTGAGAGAGGTGCAGCACGTGGAGCAATGGGGAGTGGGGCCAGAGAGGAAAGGGAAAACAGGGATGGACAGTTCACAGGGAAGGAAAAGGGATGGGCAAGAGGAAGAAATTTGAAGCAGGAAGAATAAAGAAAGCAAAGGTGAAGCCAAGGAAATGCTCAAGGTATTTTGGGGGTGGCTGCCAGGCAGCCCTGGCTCTGAGCAACAGCGTCTCCAGTGGGACAGGAAACTCCCAGCTGATGGGAACAAACGTTCTGGCTGACTGCACGGGCCAGGACAAAGCTGAGTGGTTTCCCTGGTGTCCCCCAGCCCTTGCTGGCCCCAGGGGCTGATGGCATTTGTGCTCCCTCATGTTCATGTCCCCACACCAACAGCATGGGGGTGCTCCCCCTGCTGTGTGCAATGCAAACAGGGGCTGCTGAGCCAGTGCTGCCGTGTCTGTGCCTGCAAGGATGGGGCACCTGTGTGAGCTGGGGGAGAGGCCAGGGCTGCAGAGGGGGGATGTTGTTGGCAGCTCCATGAGGATGCTCTGGGACGCTGCCCTGGGCTGTCCAGCGCACTGGGGATGGATCAGCCCCTGCTCTGCTGCTCCTTCCAATCTGCCCCAGGGCCCTTGCAGAGCCCCAGCCATGCTGTTTGCCCCCAGCCTGCCCATGGCCAGCCTGGGGCTGCTCATGGGGCTTTTCTGTGCTGAGCATTGGCCTGGGTGTGTTCTTGAGAGAGCCTGGGCAAGGAGCCTTGAGCCCCCAGGCCCTGGCCTGAGGCATCAGCACTGCCCCAGCAGTGCCCATGGCCTGTCCCTGCTGCAGCCCCGGCACTGCCACCCCCAGGGCTGTGCCTGGCCCCGAGAGCACTCAGGCCCTGCAGCAACACCAGGGCCACCAGGGCAGCGGGGCAGGGCCACGGCAGCAGCACTGGCAACACCAAGTGCTGCTGCTGCTGGGCACAGCTGCTGTGCCAGCACTGATCTGCCCCCAGCTCTGCACACAGACATTGCTGCGGCAGCTCCAGAGAAGGCAACATAAAGGGATCTCCCATGAAAACTCCACTGGGAGATCCTTTATCTCCTTTAAAGCCACCAAGAGACCAGCTCCTCATTGACACAGTCTGAGGCCAAAGTGAATTTTGGAGAAGCAAAATAAGAAATTGCAGACAAAATGGCCTTGGTTTAGGGAGAATATTAAAAAATGAAAACAGAAGAAAAAAAAAACCAGTCCAACAAGAAGTATCAAACATTACTTTTATTTCAAAACATATGCAGATATTGGCAACCAGTTTAATGTTTCCTAAATGGTCCACTCATCAGTGTCCACACTGCAGCCTTGAGCTCCTGGTTCCTCAGGCTGTAGATGAGGGGGTTCAGGGCCAGAGGCACCACCGAGTACAGAACTGACAGGGCCAGATCCAGGGATGGGGAGGACATGGAGGGGGGCTTCAGATGAGCAAATGTTCCAGTGCTGAGAAACAGGGAGACCACAGCCAGGTGAGGGAGGCAGGTGGAAAAGGCTTTGTGCCGTCCCTGCTCAGAGGGGATCCTCAAAACGGCCCTGAAGATCTGCACATAGGAGAAAACAATGAACAAAAAACAGCTAAATACTAGACAGACAGAAAATACAAGAAGCCCAAGTTCCCTGAGGTAGGATTTGGAGCAGGAGAGATTGAGGATCTGGGGGATTTCACAGAAAAACTGGCCCAGGACATTTCCATGGCACAGGGGCAGGGAAAATGTATTGGCTGTATGCACGAGAGCATTGAGAAAGGCACTAGCCCAGGCAGCTGCTGCCATGTGGGCACAAGCTCTGCTGCCCAGGAGGGTCCCGTAGTGCAGGGGTTTGCAGATGGACACATAGCGGTCGTAACACATGACGGTCAGGAGAGAAAACTCTGCTGACATAAAAAAAAGGAAGAAGAAAACCTGTGCAGCACATCCTGTGTAGGAGATGTTCTTGGTGTCCCAGAGGGAATTGTGCATGGCTTTGGGGACAGTGGTGCAGATGGAGCCCAGGTCAGTGAGGGCCAGGTTGAGCAGGAAGAAGAACATGGGTGTGTGCAGGTGGTGGCCGCAGGCTACGGCGCTGATGATGAGGCCGTTGCCCAGGAGGGCAGCCAGGGAGATGCCCAGCAAGAGGCAGAAGTGCAGGAGCTGCAGCTGCTGCGTGTCTGCCAATGCCAGCAGGAGGAAGTGCCTGATGGAGCTGCTGTTGGACATTTCTTCATTCTGGACATTTTGAGCTGTTAAAAGACAACATTGACAAAGTGTGACCAATTGCTTTGAGTCAATTCTATGTATTTTATTTGGAATCTCTACAAATCACTACTCTTCTTGTGAGGGAATTTTGCTAAAGTTTTTTTGATTTTGCGTTTGTGCTACTGATTTCCTGCTTCATCTTTAGCACTACTCTCAGCCTGAACAGTGGGGACACCAAAGGAAAACAGGGCTCCCTGTGCCCCAGTGCAGTATGTGCTAGTCCCAAAACAGGAGTGCTTTGAATATTACAACTTGTCTATTTAAGGTTGCCTGCAGTTAAAAATTTCTTGAAAAGTAAACTGGACTTTTTGAACATTGCAATTTAAAAATAATTTTCTCCAAACCCTTCTGTCTTTCCCGATGCAGCTGGACATGAAGGGATGCCAAGGGTTGGTCTAGCTCTCTGCTGCCTGGAGTTGTGCCTACTGGGAGCTGTTTCTCTCTATCCAAGCCTTGTCCCTGGCAGTGCTGCCCGAGCCCAGCCCAGCCCTGGGGGCTCAGCTCTGCCCTGCAGACTCCTCCCAGCACAGGGCACTGCCCAGGGGCATCTCCCTGGCAGCAGGGCCTTAAGGGAAGCCCAGACAAACAGAGATGCTGCAAGCCAAGGAGCTGCTGCTGCTGTGTGTAGGGAGAGGAGGCTGAGGAGGCATTTTCTGAGGGAGATGTGAGGCCCATCTGCTGATGCCCAGGGTGACAGTGCAGGAGTGTCAGTGACACAGCCAAAGCTGACAGCCCCTTTCCCTTCCCTTTAGGAGAAAGCTGAGAGCAGCCCTGACCATGTAGCACCATCTCCAGAGCAGGAGGAATCTGCCATGATGGGGGTGGCTCCTTCCACCTCCAACTTCTCCCCTGCAGCGTCCATGGGGAGCTGCCAGGCAGGCTGAGAGCTGCCCCTGGCAGGTGGCACATGCCCTGGGCTGGCCAAGAGCCCTGAGGGCTGCAGGAGCTGCTCTGCAGAACAGCCCTGGGCAGCCCTGGCTGCAGCCCCAGCTTCAGCCCTTGCAGCCGTCCCTGGCAGCAGGAGCCGTCCTGCCCTGTCCCTCTGACGGTGCACAGGGCAGCCCCGCTCTGCAGCACATCCTCCTCCTGCTGCTCCTGTGCCACAGAGAAACTGGGAGAGTCCTGCTGACACATCCCCCAGGCTGTGGGGTGTGCTGGCTTCAGGAGATCCCTCCAGGAGCACAGGGGACATTGCCCTGCACCCACACACTCACCATGCACAGGGCTGTGAAGATCTTTCCCCAAGTGAATTCTCAGCTCAATGTCTTCCCAATCCGATTGCCTTCAGCCTGTCTCTGCCTGGCTCCTGTCCCCTCAGTGCCTGCAGGCAGAGCCCTCAGCCCTGCTGGACTGAGAGAGGAGCTGGCCCTGGGAAGAGCTGTTCCTTTAATGCTCAGCAGCACAGACACAGCACAAGGACTTTAATGAGCCTCTTGGGGATTTGGTGTTGTTTACATCAAACTCAGTCCCTGAGAGAGTGCTCAAAAACTTCTCAAGAACTCAAAATTAAATCGAAACTCTGAAACTTCTTGAAGTTTTAATGGTTCCCACTGAGGAACACGACTGAGAAAGTGTCCCCAGGTTCCAGTTAGAGCAGAATATTGGAGGCAGTGATGACAGCTGGGGACAAACAAGGCAAAGGTGTCTCTGGTGCTGAGCAATGCTGGATGTGTTTCAGGAATGCCAAGGGCCAAGGCCTGAGCCCCAGCCCCTGGCCAGGCAGATCCTGTCCCTCCCTCCTTGCTCAGGGATCTTCCCGGGATGGGCACTGGCATGTGGGGATGTGCAATGGCAAGGGCAGGAGCATGGGGCGGCCCCTGCCAGGCTGCTGAGCAGGGACAAGGAGGCAATGAGGCCCCAGCCCTGCAAGGGTCACTTGTCTCTTGCTCCTGCCTCAGGCCCAGGCCCAGCAGCCATGGCCAAAGTGCTGCCCAGGTTGGCTCTGGCAGGGCTGTCTTGCAGCTGCTGCCCATCCCTGTGCCCTGTGCAGCCCAGGCTGTCCCACGATGTCCCTGCCCTGCGTGTCTGTCCCTGCAGGCTTTCGGCATCCCCCGGCTGCCCCACCTGGCTGGGCCCTTCCTTTGCTGTCAGCTCTGCCTCCTGCCTGCCTCTGCCTGCCCACACAAAGCCTGGGGCTGCTCCAGGCTCTTGCTGGGGACATGCTGCACCACAGCCCTGACTTGGGAGAGAAATTTCGCTCTCGTCGTGCTTTATCTGGGCCTCTCCAGCTGCCCTTGGTGCCCTCATTCCTTTCTCTCGCTGTTTTACACAATGAAGAAAAGCTCCAGCCTCTCTGAAAGCACCCTTCAATCCTTCCCAGGCTACTCCTGTTCTGTCCTCAGTCTCCACACTACTGACCACAGAGTGCTCACCCTCTCCCTACTGCTTATGTGATGAGGCCTCCAAACCCCATCCTGGGAGATTTTTAGTTCCTCTCCAAGGTCTGTGAAAATGGGAAAAAAGTGATCTCAGTTATTTTCTCCCACATCTTGCAGTGATAAAAGGGTCAATATCTTTAAAAGGAATGAGGGCAAATTAGCATTTGTTAGCAGAGGAAATATTTTTCAAGCATGAGGGTGGCACAAAACTGCAACTGTATTTCCATATAAGTGGATTCCCCATTCCAGGAATTGTCCAAGGTCAGGAGCTTTCTGCAACCTGACCCAGTGAAACCCTCTCATCCCCAAGGATGGAGTTTCTGTAGTGTGGGTTCTCTGATGTGCTGGGTGCCCTCACAACGCTTCTGGCCAGAATGTCTGCTGAGGGCAGCCAGGCTGCTGCAGGGGCAGTGGCCTCACAACCATCACCATGGCAGCCCTGTCCCCTGGGCTTGGCTCTGCCCTTTCCTCTGCCCCTGCCTTGTCTCTGCTGCCATGAAGAGTTTTGTCATTAATATCTTGTCCCCAAGGTTCTGGGGCCAATGGCTTCCCAGTCAGGCTCCTGGAGCAGAAGTGGCTTTTCAGAGCCCAGCCAGGAATGAGCCCTGAGGCAGCAGCTCTGCAGTGGTGGCCACCAGGCTGAGCTGCCAAGGGAGGCTTCTGGCCATGGCCTGCAAGCAGCTGCTGCTGCCAAGGTGCCTTTGGTGCCTCAGGCTCTCGCTGGCACAGCTCCCAGCACGGCACTCTGCCCTTGTGCCCGAGGCCTTCCCTGTGCTGGGGCTGGCCTGGGGCTTTTCTTCCAGTGGGACCTGCCCTGCTCATGGCACAGGAAAGGCAGTTCCTGCTGGAGCAGGAGGCTCTGCCTGCAATGGCCTCCAACAACTCCAGCAAGGCCCTGTTTGCAAAGCCCCCAGTGGGAAATGAAGGAGGAGTGTCACACTGCTTTTGGGGTGAATAATGCTGAAACCAGCCTGACTCCTCCATCCCAAAGCTCAGCATCCTCAGAGGGAGCTGAAGCTGTGGCAGAGCTGGAAAAATCCCCAGAGAAAGGAACAACCAAGTGACACCACTAAGAGCTTCTGCTGAGCGACTGAGCTGGCCCAGCCTGGGCACATCTGACTGACAGGGCAGCACCTCAGACTAGAAAATCCCCGTCCCAAATATTAATGGCAGCACTTCTTGACATTTCCCTTCTTGAGGGGTGTGGGAATTCCTCCCAGCGGTGGGGACACCCTCAAGGTCACTGCTTCAGGCTGAGCCAAAGGGATTTGCCCATGGTCATTGGTCTGCAGGAGTGACATCAATCTCTGCTTAATTACAGGTTTTGCTTAATACAGTGTCTTTGAAATAATTTCCTAGTGCCATGTATAATATATTTTACATGTCTTACATCCTGGCATAAATATTTCTGATTAAGGGAATTTTGTCTAATCATTACCATAATAGAGAATACGTATTTATATAAATGTATCTGACCATGACAGGAACCCCTGTGAATGCCTGGGACATCCCAGTTCTTTGGTAGCCTGGGTACTCCTGGGATGTCACCGTGGAGCCCCCATGAGTGCCTGTGACAGATCGGTGCCTTTGCAGCCCAAGGTGCCCTGGGATGTCACCATGGAATGGCTACGACTGCCTCTGACCACAGGGCTCTTCACCATCCCCAGAAAGCCCTGGGAGGTCTCCATGGAGCCCCTGTCTGTGCCTGTGACATTCCAGCTCTGGAACAGCCTGGAGACTCTTGCAAAGTCCCCATGGAACCCCTCTGAGGGCCTGTGGCAAATCTGATCCTTAGCAGGAAACCATCACCAGCCCCCTGTTGCTATGGTCAGTTTCCATGGCAGCTCCATGGATACCCCATGCCAGGGGTGGTTGCCATGGACACCAGTTCAGGCCTGCAGCCAGAGCCCGTTGCAATGGCAACCATTGGCAGCCCCCATCCCCAGGCTCATGGGATCCCAGAACCACAGAATTGGCTGAGCTGGGATGGACCCATCAGGATCCTCCAGTCCAACTGCTGGCCCTGCACAGGACACCCCAACAATGCCAGCCTGGGCCTGGCAGCGTGTCATGGTTTGAGCCTGGCACAGAGCTAGTGCCCCTCATGAAAATGTCTCACTCTGGTGTCTGCTGTGAGATGTGACCAGGAATAAGCAAAACAGGCTCCAACTTAAACATAAAGAACACTTTATTACTTAAACTACAGGAAAATAGGGAAAGACTATAAGGAAAAGAAAAAAAATTGAAAACCTTACAAAAACTACTTTCTCCCCTCTCCACTACCTGACTTTCCCAATCTGATACATTCTCCCAAATCATCAACTGCCCAGCCTTGGCCCCACATTTTAGTATACTCAAACTGCAGTTCATGAAGAGGAAAGGAGTCTTTTTTGTTCTATAGGCTTCTCTTGGAAACACACTGAAACCTCGTGTGCTTCTTTGTCACTTCGGCACCGCCCGGAAAAAGTCTTTTTGCCGCTTGTGACATCTTCTTTCCATGTTCAGTGCTCTCACTACTGACGCATGGCCAGAGCTGTTTTTAGGGTTGTCTTTCAAGGATGCTTTGTCTCACTCTAAAAAGGCATAGTCTCTGCTTTGGGACATCTGTCCCCCCCATATTTTTCTAACCCCCTGGGGCCGGGGGGTTCTCACGAAGAACTCTCCTGGTTTTGAGCCACTGCTTCCTCCTAAATGCAGTCTGTGTCACAGGAACAACTGAGTCTATGGCCACAAGAAAAGTCCAGCTAAAAGGCCACTCCAAATCATCTCTCCTCATTCAATCATCTCCACGTTCTTCGGGCCAGGTTCTTGTCTCATCTCATCTCTTATCTCCCTTCTTATTCAGTTTCGAGGAGGATTAGCATTTTTGCAAGGCCTCAACCATGAAAGAAAGGGTTAAAAGTTTTCAGTCTCTGTCTGTCTCGGGAATGCTGGTACTCCCACAGGTGCTGCTGCTCCGCCGGCCAGGCTGCACTCTTCTCCCCCCTTTTTCCTCTCAGGCTGGCTGCTATCACATTCAGACGCCGGCTCTCCTCTCTCTCCCTCCTGAAGGGGGGAATGGCTGCCCGATGTCTCTTGGGGCTCCCCCACCCTTCTATCCTTGAGAGTTTTCTCACCCTCATCTCTGTCCAGGCCCCGGGCCTACCGCATGGCTGCCCCTCCCCCGCCCAGCAGCAAGGCTGGACAGGGGAGGGTGATCTGACCTCTTCGAAGCGACATCCCAAGAGAGAGTGCCAAGGGCAGTGCCCTGCTTTTTAACCCCTGTGTATTCTCGGAGGTGTGTCCAAACCCCACTGGCTACACCAGGTGCCAGTCTCAAACCCAAAACCTTCATTGGTTTGACCACACCTTCCCAGAATTCTCACTTCTTCCTGGTCAAACCACCACATTCCACCTTTCACCTCCGAGAATACACTTTCTAAAATTATCAACAAAATTACAAAACACTTCTACACAACAATACCCTAGATTCACTATCTATCTACCTTAACTTAGTACATGCTTTTTCTTATTCTTCTTGGTCTCATCTCACAGCTTTATCTCATCATTCTCTCCTAATTCGATTCCCGGTCAGGGAACCAAAAAATGTCATGGTTTGAGCCTGGCACAGAGCTAGTGCCCTTCATGAAAATGTCTCACTCTGGTGTCTGCTGTGAGATGTGACCAGGAATAAGCAAAACAGGCTCCAACTTAAACATAAAGAACACTTTATTACTTAAACTACAGGAAAATAGGGAAAGACTATAAGGAAAAGAAAAAAAATTGAAAACCTTACAAAAACTACTTTCTCCCCTCTCCACTACCTGACTTTCCCAATCTGATACATTCTCCCAAATCATCAACTGCCCAGCCTTGGCCCCACATTTTAGTATACTCAAACTGCAGTTCATGAAGAGGAAAGGAGTCTTTTTTGTTCTATAGGCTTCTCTTGGAAACACACTGAAACCTCGTGTGCTTCTTTGTCACTTCGGCACCGCCCGGAAAAAGTCTTTTTGCCGCTTGTGACATCTTCTTTCCATGTTCAGTGCTCTCACTACTGACGCATGGCCAGAGCTGTTTTTAGGGTTGTCTTTCAAGGATGCTTTGTCTCACTCTAAAAAGGCACAGTCTCTGCTTTGGGACATCTGTCCCCCCCATATTTTTCTAACCCCCTGGAGCCGGGGGGTTCTCACGAAGAACTCTCCTGGTTTTGAGCCACTGCTTCCTCCTAAATGCAGTCTGTGTCACAAGAACAACTGAGTCTATGGCCACAAGAAAAGTCCAGCTAAAAGGCCACTCCAAATCATCTCTCCTCATTCAATCATCTCCACGTTCTTCGGGCCAAGTTCTTGTCTCATCTCATCTCTTATCTCCCTTCTTATTCAGTTTCGAGGAAGATTAGCATTTTTGCAAAGCCTCAATCATGAAAGAAAGAGTTAAAAGTTTTCAGTCTCTGTCTGTCTCGGGAATGCTGGTACTCCCACAAGTGCTGCTGCTCCGCCGGCCAGGCTGCACTCTTCTCCCCCCTTTTTCCTCTCAGGCTGGCTGCTATCACATTCAGACGCCGGCTCTCCTCTCTCTCCCTCCTGAAGGGGGGAATGGCTGCCCAATGTCTCTTAGAGCTCCCCCACCCTTCTATCCTTGAGAGTTTTCTCACCCTCATCTCTGTCCAGGCCCCGGGCCTACCGCATAGCTGCCCCTCCCCCGCCCAGCAGCAAGGCTGGACAGGGGAGGGTGATCTGACCTCTTCGAAGCGACGTCCCAAGAGAGAGTGCCAAGAGCAGTGCCCTGCTTTTTAACCCCTGTGTATTCTCGGAAGTGTGTCCAAACCCCACTGGCTACACCAGGTGCCAGTCTCAAACCCAAAACCTTCATTGGTTTGACCACAGATTCCCAGAATTCTCACTTCTTCCTGGTCAAACCACCACACAGCGCTGTCCAAACGCTGCTGCAGCTCAGAGAGCCCTGGAGCTGGGACCCTTCCCTGGGGAGCCTGGGCAGGGCCCCAGCAGCCTCTGGGCAAAAACCTTTTCCTGACATCCAACCTGATTCTGCCCCAACTCAGCTGCAGCCCTTCCCTCCACTCCTGTCCCTGGGCACCAGAGGAAGAGGTTCCCACAGCCCCAGCCAGGGACCCACTCCCAAGGCTGTTGCCATGGCCACCAGGGCTGGGACCAGCTGAGATACTCGGTTTCCATGGGCCGGGGTTCAGGAATAGGATTCCCCAATTTCCTGCTCCCGCTAAAACCTCGCTGCCCTCGCTGCCCTCCTGCCTCCCATGGAAAGCACAAAAGGCAAAGATCCTGGGCTGGGATAGGAACAATTTATTGGGAAGTGCAACGAGATAAGGAAAAAATGGAACAGAAACAGTATTGATAACAGAAGAGATAAGAAAAGTTATTTACAGGGAAAACTACAACATCAACAGCAGGCTCTTCCTGGCCACATATTTCCCCCTGCCTGGAAAGGACACCCTTCTCCTCTGGGGAGAGAGAGAGTGCCCCTTTCCAGCCCCTGGCAATGACCTGAGGTGGGAGTGAATGCAATGACAGGGCCATGGGAAGACCCTCATGTTTTCACTGCCACATCATGTCATTGGCAGGGGCAGGAAAAGGGACAGCTGTCTTCCCAGCATGGATCACAGGGAACATGGATCACCAGGGCTCTTCCCAACGTGTGACTTCCAATGGGGAAAGAAGCTGGAGCTGGGCATGAAGCTCTTCCTGCAATTGGGGCACTCACAGAACTTCCCTTACTGGTGACTCCATTGGTGTCTGGTCAAGTCCAAGCTCATGGAGAAGCTCTTCTCATGATGTGGGGCACTCGTAGGGCCTCTCCCCAGTATGGATGTGCCGATGGGTGATAAGGGTGGATTTCTTTCTTGAAGCCCTTCCCGCACTCATGGCAGCGGAAGGGCCTCTCCTCTGTGTGATTCCGCTGGTGGCAGAGGAGGTGGGAGCTGGTCTGAAACCTCTTCTGATACTCAGGGCACTCATAGGGCCTCTCCCTAGTGTGGATGCACTGGTGGCGGATCAGGGTATTGCTCTGCCTGAAGCTCTTCCCACACTCCAAGCACTTGTGGGGCTTCTCCCCATCATGAAGCTGCTCATGGACCACCAGCTCTGAGCTCTGGCTGAAGCTCTGTCCACCTTCCTGGCTCAAGGTGGGTCTTTCCTCTTCAGAGCCCCCTGGGCTGGGTTTAGAGCCCCTCTTCCTGTGAGATCTCTGGGGCTTTTCCTCCACATCACATTCCTGTGCTAAGTAGCCGCTCAAAACAGCCTCTTTTACCAGGTTCTGCCATGGGGATTTATCCTCCCTGGTCTCCATGCTCAGCTGCTTTTCTCGAGGAGGAAGGACAAGGAGAGGATGGAATTTGCCTCCGTGCCAGAGGGAAGGGGAAGGAGATCCACCCAGTGCATCCCTGGCAGGACGGCGTTGGCAGCAGGGTTGTGCTGCAGCCAGGGGCAATGCTAGGCTAGGAGATGGAGCAGGACAGAGGGGGAAAGGGGCACTGACTTCGTCCTCACCTGCCTGGGTGTCCTGGAGCATCCTCATCTTCCTCGCAGCTTCCTCTTCCATCTGGTAAAGATTTGGGGATGGGTAATCCTGTTTTGGGAGGAAAACAAGGGATGAGTACACTAAATTTTGTACTGGTTAGAAGGCAAACCGGGAGATGGTCTAAACCAGAATTACTATCTAGCAGACAAGGTGCTCCTGGTGTTAAAAGCCTCAGAATATATCCAGGTAGGAATGCTTGGATCCTCCCCCTGGGCAGAGCATATCACAATGGGATGATGGAATTTTATCAGTCCTGCAGTGACAATCAATGGCCCATTCACAGAAGATATCTCCCCTGGAGGGCATTATCAGGGGTGAGTCATGGAAGAGATAAAGAACATTGCCCCACCTGTTTACAGCAGTTGATGAAGATGGGGATTGAAAACATGCATTTGGTTACATCTTGCATTGCAACCTGAAACAGTGGGGTAATCCATGCTCAGGGGGGTGAACACCACCCCCCTTACCCAAACTGGCTCAGGTGTAAAACTCCCACTCCAGGAAGGCCACACAGGGGACAATGTCACACTTGCTCTGCTCTAGGGGAGGTCTCTGTGCCAGTCACTCTCTTACACAGACTGGGGGGCTTTGCCAAATCTAAGAATAATTTTTCTCTTTGTCCCTGTCACTTTTGTGACAGCTACACAGAGCCTTCCCCTTTCATAATCTGTTTTGGGCCAAATTTCCACTTTTCTTTTATCAGACTGTGCCTGTAGCTGAGCTGGATCTGTGCAGGACCAATGGAACTTGGAATTACCGCAAAATAGTTTTGATTGTCAGTTTATTAAAGTCTGGGATTTGTTTGCATTTCCATCACAAATGACTCGTGGGAAAATCAAATATTCATCAAAGTATTTTGCAGAGTCAACTTTGATATCTACCAAGTTTATTTTGTCCAGTGTTGTCCTGGGACAAGTGTCCAGGGGATGCTCTGTGCCTCTTGCCCTGGGGGATGCATGGGAGGGGTCTGGGGGGGTTGTCCCTGTCCCTGTCAACCCAGGCCATTCTCCAGTGGGTGTTCCTCTTCCTGTCACACCAGGCCATTCCCCAGGGGGTCTCCATCATTCTCACCCCAGGGAATGCCTGGAGGGTCTCCCTCCCTCCCTCTCACCCCTGTGCCAGGGGGTGCTCGGGGCAGTCTCTGTCCCTCTCAGCCCAGGGGATGCTCAGGGGTCTCTGTCCCCTCACTCTTGGGGATGCTCGGGGGGTCTCCATCCCTCTGGCCCCAGGCAATGCCTGTGCAGGGCTGGGGACCAGGGGCTCTGTGTCCCTCTCACCGCTGAGGGTGCTCGGGGCTGGGGGGGCTCTCTGACCTTCTTACACCTGGGGAGGCCGGGGGGGTCTCTGTCCCTCTCAGCCCTGCTGTGACCCCACCCAAACATCATCGGGGTCAGAGGGACAGAGACACCCCCAAGCCCCCAGAAGGGCTGAACCTGGGATTTGGTTTCGGGCTGAGGATTTAGGAAGGGGCTGCAATTGGGGCTGGGCTTGGACTTGGGGCAGAGATTTAGATTAGAGTTGGGATTGGGGTTAAGGCTAGACATGGGATTGGCTTTAGGGCTGGGGTTGGGATTGGGTCTGGAGCTAGACAAGTCTGGGACTGGGATGAGGTTAAATACAGAACTGGGAGTGTGTCTCAACATGGAGTGAGATTGAGACCAGGATCAGGGTCAGGTTTGGGACTGAGCTCACCCAGGGCAGGACAGGGGGGATGTCACTGCAGGATGTCCCTGGCATCGTCCCAGCCCTCCTCAGGCACCTCCAAACATGGGGGGCAGCTGGGTGCTCCAAGATCCAGGTGCTCCCACGCTGCCCCTCAATACCAGGTGAGCGTTCCCTGATGGCAGTGCTGACTGTGACCCTTTAGGGCTCTGGGATCAGCCCTCATATCTCTGTGGGAGCATCTAGAGGCAGGGCGAGAGATTTCTGCCCCCACTCTTCCCTCTGGAAGGATGAAGCCCAGCTGCCCTTTTCTTCTGGTGCATCCTCCTCTCCTTCGGCATGGATATCCAGGGACAGGAGTGGAGGGAACGGCTGCAGCTGAGTCAGGGCAGGCTCAGGTTGGATGTCAGGGAAAGGTTTTTTTCCAGAGGCTGCTGGGGCCCTGCCCAGGCTCCCCAGGGAAGGGTCCCAGCTCCAGGGCTCTCTGAGCTGCAGCAGCGTTTGGACAGCGCTGCCAGGCCCAGGCTGGCATTGTTGGGGTGTCCTGTGCAGGGCCAGCAGTTGGACTGGAGGATCCTGATGGGTCCATCCCAGCTCAGCCAATTCTGTGGTTCTGGGATCCCATGAGCCTGGGGATGGGGGCTGCCAATGGTTGCCATGGCAACGGGCTCTGGCTGCAGGCCTGAGCTGGTGTCCATGGCAACCACCCCTGGCACAGGGTCTCCATGGAGCTGCCAAGGGACTGACCATAGCAACAGGGGGCTGGTGATGGTTGTCATGGAAACTGACCATAGCAACAGGATCCTGGTGATGGTTGCCTGCTAAGGGTCAGATTTGTCAGAGGTCCTCAGAGAGGTTCCATGGGGACGTTCCAAGAGTCTCCACGCTGTTCAAGAGCTGGAATGTCACAGGCACAGACAGGGGCTCCATGGAGACATCCCAGGCATTTCTGGGGGGTGCAAAGGGCCCTGTGGTCAGAGGCAGACACAGCCATTCCATGGTGACATCCCAGGAGACCTTGGGCTGCAAAGGCACTGATCTGTCACAGACACTCACAGGGGCTCCACGGTGACATCCCAGGAGTTCCCAGGCTGCCAAAGAGCTGGGATGTCCCAGACACTCACAGGGGTTCATGTCATGGGCACAGTGGGAGCTTCAGGCAAAGTTTAATAGAGAAGCTCCTGTTGGGTCACAACGTGCAGAAAGGATTCCCAATAGCCCCCATAGATGCCTAAACGCCACCATTGAATCAGAGATGACACAGACTCAGATCAGAAGGCTAAGGGCTAAATGCCACCTTCTTTTTTAATCCTCTTCTTTTATACCTTGGTTTGCTACAGGTGGACCTCACTGGTCCTTTAATCAACACATTTCACATGATTGGCCAATTAAGACAACACTTTTCAGTAAACAATTTTATGGAAAAAAGCCAACTTATTCCAAACATTGTCAGTCAAGTGTTTTCTCAAAAATCCACTCAGATAACACCATTATTGATGTTTGTTTTATGTTGGGCCTTTCTTGGGGGTCCCTGGATGGGGGAATCCCTCCTGTAGCAGTTCTATGCCAAGTAAAAAGAGATGCATGGGACTTTTTCAGTCTTCAGCTTCTTGTTTATTGTTATCTTATCTAAAGTTTTGCATTGCTGTCCACACCAGGCTCAGTGCACTGGAAAAGCACTGCAAAATGGCCCCAAAACGTACAGTTTCAAGCTCTTTTAACATTGTCTCATCCAATAAACACTTGAAAGGTGCATTATTTCTACTTATCTACTAATAACTCATCCCTTGACTGTCCACATAACCTCTGCACTGTGCTTTCCATGACCAATCACCCTGTGCTACCAGCAGTGCAGAAAATAGAGCAGATGAAGAAGACACGGACTACACCCCAATTCCTCCATCTTGCTGCCTATCTACACCATATTAATACCCCAAAACCTAAATTTCTCACCCAAGGAACATAGTATAGTACTCTCTATTACCTATTTCACCCTTTGGTAAATTCTAATCTATCTCAAACTCTTGGAAGTCCTCTCCACGGGCAAATGTTAAAGGAAGTGTTTCTCTGGGCGTCAGGACCCCTCAGAGCAGACAGATAAATATTCCCTTTGTCATGGATTCTCACACATTTAACATAAAATCCTTTAACTCTTAATATGTGAAGTTTCCCAAAAATGTTCCAGGTAAGTAGGATTAGAAGGAGGAGAAAGAGAGAACAACAGAAAGACAGAAGATCCATAGAACAGCACGCACATAGGCACCAACTTCTGGGGTTCCAGCATTGCAAAGAGAGGAACCACAGGAGAAGGCAGGTTCCAGACCCTGGACTGCCCACGTGCCCCAGCTTTTAACCTCCTGGGCCTTCATGGGCCCGCCCCTAGGGTGGGACTGCCAGTTTCATGTCCAATCAGAGCCATGGTAGGCACCAGTGGCAGGTGTGTGATTGATTGACAGCTCAGCCAATCAGAACTATGTTGGCACTGCCCATACAGTGTGATTGACAGCTCTGCCAGGCCAGGGCTAGAGGTGGGGCTCTGTCCCATCACAAACCAAGGCCTGACCCGGCCCTGGCCTCACATGGCCATTCCGAGCATCCCAAGGTGTCTCGGGACATCGATCTCATCCAGCCTCTGACAGCAACCACGATGACAGTACAGAACCTCATGGAATCAAGGGTCAGTTGTGTCCTCATGGTGCCTCATGGAATCAAGGAGACCATTGTGCAACTCAGGGGCAGTATGGATGCAAGGGTCAACAATCAAACACTGGGGTCCATAGAAACAAGGAGCCATTGTGACACAGTGAGGCTGCATGGAGCCAAGGGAACCCTGTGACTCTGTTGGGGCTCCTGAAACCAAGAAGCCATTGTGACACTGCAAGACTTCATGGAATCAAGGAGAATACTGTGACAGTGTGGGGACCCATGAAATCAAGGAACCATGGAACAGGTCTGCCTGCTTTGATCTCCTGGGGGCTGTTTGACAGATCCCACTGAATTTGACATGTCAAGGGCCACTTCTCATCTGACTGTGAAGCACTGGGGCTCTGTGCATTCCTTCCTATGGAAAAGAGCTCTCTTTCTTGTCTAGGCTTCTATGCCTGAAATTAGGATTCCACCTCTAAAATTCCCTATAGGCAAGGGTTTCTCCCAAAAAAATCTGCCAATACAGTCAAGTGTGACGAGACTCAGCCTCTGGTGACTGCCTCTCATCTGCCCCGGTGCTCGGTTGTTTCCTTCCTATGGAGACCATTGTGAAAATGTGGGGGGCTGTGGAGCCAAAGGGCATTGTTACACTGTAGGAACTTGCGGAACCAAGGGAATCATTGTGACACTTTGAGTACCATGGATCCAAGGGGACATTATGACACTGTGGAGTCTTGA
This sequence comes from Zonotrichia albicollis, assembly GCF_047830755.1. Taxonomy (NCBI): domain Eukaryota; kingdom Metazoa; phylum Chordata; class Aves; order Passeriformes; family Passerellidae; genus Zonotrichia; species Zonotrichia albicollis. The sequence goes on along the minus strand of NW_027428428.1, from coordinate 5,672,776 downwards.
GGAACTGTGGGGGCCATTGTGACACTTTGGGGTCTTCTGTAATGCAGGGAACATTGTGACACTGCAGAGAACCACGGATCCAAGGGACCATTGTGACACTGTGGAGCCTCATGGAACCAAGGACATCACTGTGGTTCTGTTGGGCCGCATGGTCCAAAGGGGCCAATGTGAAGCCACGGGGCTTTGTGGAACCAAGAGACAATTGTTGCATTTCAGGGTCTCATGGAGCCAAAGGGTCATTGTGATCCTGCAGGGCACCGTGAATCCGTGGAGAAAATTGTGGCATTGCAAGGCCCCATGGAATGATGGTGACCATTGTGACACTGCAGGGCCTCACGGAACCAAAGGGCCATTGTGACCCTGCAGGGCCTCATGGAGGGAAGGGGCCATTGTGACACTATGGAACTTGTGGAGCCAAGGGGATCATTGTGGTACCACTGGAGCCCATGGAACCAAGGGGCCATGGTGACACAGAGGAGCTTCATGGAACCAATAGATCATTATGATAGCCTGGGCTTTTGGAACCATGGAGACCATTTAGATCCTTAAAGACTTGTGTAACCAAGGGGCCATTATGACACCTGAGGGCATCATGGAAGCAAGAGAACCATTGTGACACTGCAGGGCCCTGTGGAACCAAGGGAACATGAAATAGGTGTGGCTGGCATGGACTCCCAGGGTTCACCTGACAGGTCTGGCCGACCTTGGAATGTGGAAGGCGACTCCCATCTGCCCCTGAAACACTGGGGTTCTGGGCTTTCCTTTGTGTAGAAAAGAACTGTCAATCTTTTCCAGGTATCCATGGCCAAAACTTGGATTCCACCTCCAAATTTCTGTGTATCCAAGGATTACTGCCAGACAAAAGTTGCCAGGACAGACAGGTCTGACTGGTCTTTGACTCCTGAGTGCCAGCACTTACTTGTTTTGCAAACACTGCAAAGGGCTCTGTGATTTTCTTTTTATGGAAGAAAAACATCCATCTTCTCCAGGCACAAATGCCTGAAATTAAGATTCCACATCCATAATTTCAAATATCCAAGGGTTGGACCAAGCAAACCTGCCAGGACAGACAGGTCAGGCTTGCCTTAGCCTTTGGTGGTTGCCACTCATCAGCTTCTGAAACATGGGGGTTCTGTGGTTTCCTTCCTATGGAGACCAATGTGACATTTGGGAGCCTTGTGAAATGAAGGGGCCATTGCGAAACTGTAGAGCACCATGGATCCAAGGGACATTGTGACACTGTAGAGCCTTGTGGAACCAAGGACATCATTGTGGCTCTGTTTGGCCGCATGGTCCCAAGGGACCATTGCAAATCAGCAATGTGAGAGTTAGCCCAGCTGTAACTGAGAGTCAGACAGATTTTACCCCAAAAGAACTGGGCGTGAGTTTCAAGTCCTAGGAATCATTCTTTTAACTTAGGGTGAGCTTGAGAAATCCCCCATAACCCTTTAGTGTTGTTATGATAAGTTGTCCAAGTTCTACTCCCCTATTGGTTTATTGGTTACTTATTTCTTCTATATGTTATTGTTCTAGTTTTCAAGCCCCAAGTATCTATGTTGTTGCTTCCCCCTTGACTCAGGTTTATAATACTGCCCCTTTTACTGTGCTGGACTTCTCCTTGTGTATTGTTTTTCACCCTGTTATTGAAGTTCCTTTTAAACAACTCCATTGATCCTGCTCTTTTCATTTTCACCACCCTCGCCCTGAAGTCAGGGAACCAGAGAGGTTTATTGCAGCCACCCTCATTGGGACATTTGGCGCCCAAACAGGGACCATGACGTTCAGGGCTCCCTGTGTCAGTCATGTCAGCTGGGGTTAGCTGATGGATAGGTCAGAGCTCCCTGGGATTTTGGATTGTGCCAGGCTCAGCAGATTCATCGTTGCTTCAAGGGACTTTGGCCAGGATCAGCAGGGACAATGACGGTTTCACCTGCATAGGATTGCAGGTGGGTTTGGGGAAATGCAAGACATTCATTGCCCATTTAGTCACTGTGTTCTTACAATATGCACCCATGTCCCACAATTAATTTGGAGTGTTCCAGTGGCTCTTCCCCAAAAGGCAGAGAAAGAGAAAAATGGGCAGCCAGATGTTCAAAGTAGAAAGGAGCATATATGGATGCTTTAATTCTCACTGATCATGACAAAATATTTTCAAAGAACAAATTAAAATCAATCATGAGGTGGATCATTAACAATTTTCCAGATGCCTCTGCGGATGAAATCCATACCACTGAATTTTAGGACTCAGTGGGAGTTAAACTGCACAATTTTTGATCAAAAGGGACCGCATTGCACCCTGCGTGCTCCCCATCTTCCACACCACACTATACCAGCAAGCAGTGTGTTGAAAACTCAATCCATTGGTAACTCCTAACTTGGGAACTCCCCTCAAACCTGCCTTTCTCAAACGTTTAATGATGGTCCAAGATGGCAACGGCCATGCTGTCTTGGAGCATCATGCCCTGGAGACTCAAGACAGAACGAGCCAAAATATGGCTCAGGAGCCTGACCACCCTCCCTCCATCTTGGCTCCTCCACTTCCTGCTACCACAACTTTCGTCTCTGCCCTGACAAAAGCGCCAGACGCCACCCACACAACTGCGGGTCCGGCCCTCACTGTCAATCATTCCCTCTCCACCCTGGACCATGCCTCCAGTTAAGGAAGGAGACTGGCAAATAGCCTCAAAATTCCTCATAGCCCCCGTATGTTATGAAAGAAGGGGGCAGAATCCCAGCTATCAGCCACTGGTTTGCAGGGAAATCAAGGATCTTTGTATCTAAAGACCATAAGAAGGACTTACCTTGCTTTAATGACATAATGAAGGCCATGTTTACAGCACATTTCTCAAACACCGATGATTTAAAATATATTATGTTGTTGTCATTTACAGAATACACCCGGTGGGAAGAGGGATGGAAGTGTTTATGATGCAAACAGCAATAACTATGCTAATAATGAGGCAAGGGCGGAATTGACAATCAACCATCTAGCTGGAGAAGGACAACACAGCCTACCAGATGATCAAGCAGCAGGTATCCCCAGAGAAGTATTGGATTATATCAAAGAGATGGCTTTGAAAGCTTTAATCCCGGTATTGGATGGTAGCACCACCAATTTGGACTGCCTTGGGTGGCTGCAGCTAAAGCTTTAGGACAATTAGACCATCTTGGGTGCCTGTTAAGTAAGCAAACCAATGCTACCTCCCTCACACTGAGTGGCCTGCTCTGAGACATAGAGACCATCAGACATGCCACCTTGCAAACAGTGACAAAGTTTTTACTCTGGGCACATGGGCATGGCGGTGTAGACTCTGAGGGCATGTGTTGCATGAATCTCTCCAGCCACAGCGAGTCAATCCACAAGAGCATTCAAGTACTGAATGAAGAGTTCAAGAAGCTTCAAGTGGAAAACAACAACTGGTTCAATAACCTCTTCCAATGCAAGAGACTAAAGGGTTGGATGATGTCTATCTAAAACAGGACTATAAATTAACTTAGCTGTTGTTGTATAGTTAATTGTCTCATGTTTGTTTGGATGCTTTTAGAAAGTCTTACAAAATTCTTTCGTTTCCATCTGTGTTGTAAAACAGAAAGAGGGAAGATACCCAAAACAGGCTCCTCATGGACTCCTTGAAGGAGAGAACTGGAGGTCAGGATGGCACAAAAACCTCTCAGAGACTCAGTGTGGGCAAGAAAATGCCTAAAAGTACCTAAAAGTATTCCTAAATCCATAAAGTACATTAAAAACCATAAGTATCTAAAGCCATTAGTGAGCCCCACTGAGTGTCAGTACAAAGCTCTCCAGGGACTCATTAAAGCAGATAATTGGGGCCATGATTGCACAAACCTCTCACAGAGTCTGTATCAAAAGGGAAACCCCAAGTACCTTAAAATAACTGAAGTATCCTGAAGCATTAATGAGCCCTAATGAGTATTGTTACCGACAAAGCTTCTCCAGGGACTAATTACAGCAGATAAATGGAGGCCATGATTGCACAAACCTCTCAGAGACTCCAAGGCAAAAGCCAAACCCAAAGTCCTTTCAAAAACCTGCAGTCCCTGGGAGCATTCAGGAGCCCCCAGGGCCATTCCTGAGCAAGGCTCCCCAGGGACTCCTTCCAGCAGATCCTTGAGGCCACTGGGATGTGGGCTAGGGGGGGATGCTGAGGGCAGGACAAAGGGCTGACAGTGCCCAGCCTGGCTGGGGCTGTGCCAGGAGGCCCCAGTGCCTCAGGACAAGGTGTCTCCTCACAGCCCTTGGTGGCACAGACTCTGCTGCTGTGCCCCAGGCACTAAGACTTGCCTTCTCTTTGTCCCCACCTGTCATCAGCGCCTCCAGTTCACTACTCTGCCTGGGGCCTGGGGACACTTTCTCAGTGGTGTTCCTCAGTGGGACCCATTAAAAACCCAAGAAAGTTTGGAGTTGGATTCTGACTTGGAGTTCTCGAGAGGTTTCTTCAGCTCCCTCTCAGGGACTGGTGGTCAGGGCCTGAGCACAAAGCCCCAGAGGCTCATTAAAGTCCTTGTGCTGTGTCTGTGCTGCTGAGCTGGGCTGGGCGCCTGGCACAGAGGCAGCTCCTGGTAACCAAGAAGAGCTTCAAAAGCACATTTCCCTTGATGAGCAGCTCTTCTGCCAGCCCAGCAGGACTGGGGCACTGCCTGCAGCCACCCCGGGCACAGCAGAGAGGCACAGAGAGCTTCAATCAGGCAGAGCTGGGAAGGTGCTGAGAAGTGCCTGGGGCACAATCACTGCCAGCCCTTGGCACAGGAACCTCTGGCTGCAGGACAATGCAGCTGCAGCTCCTGGAGCCATCTCCTGAAGCTGGAACATCCCAATGCCTGCAGACCCTGTGAGTACATTCTCTGATTGTCTCTTGTGCAGAGCAGCCAGGGGTGCCCAGGGCTGTCGTGCAGAGCAGGGTCCTGCAGCCCAGGGCACTGTGCTGGGGCAGGGACTCTGCTGCCTGCCAGGGACAGCTCTCAGCCAGCCCTGGCAGCTGCTCCCAGCACTGGGGGACAAGATCTGGGTGGGAGGAGACAGCTGGTCAGGCTTGGAAGTGTTCTCCTTGTGTGGTGAGGATGCTGCAATGTTCAAGACTGCTCCCAGTATGACAATAAACTGCAGAACATTTGCAAATAGAATATACAGGGAGCACAGCAAGGCGGGGGCTGCATAAAAGGGAAAATCGTGCTCTTTATTCTACTAATCTGGGTTGCCCGGATGGTAAGGTGCACATAGATGTTAATCTCTCAGTTCAAATTTATAAAAATAAAAATGTTATCTAGGATGTGAATAAACCAGACACTGACGAAAATCAGCACAGGGCCCCTCACAGGCAGCATCTGATTCACTTTTCCAGCCTCCTCAGGGTTGCTCTGATGTTTCCATCAGAGCCTGCAGAGACAGAGCTGCCCCTGGGCAGTGCCTGAGCTGGGAGGGGTCTGCAGGACAGCACTGGCAGGGCCCAGCCCTGGGCACAGGGAAGCAGCTGCTGGCAGGGACAGCTCCAGGCAGCAGAGCCCTGGGCAGGCAGAGGGGGCAAAGTGCCCCAAAGATGTTCTGGGATATTTAAAGTCCTCCCCAAACCCAAATTCTCCGTGATTGCTTTTCTTACAGATCCCCATGCCAAGGCACAGCAAATGTCCAACAGCAGCTCCATCAGGCAGTTCCTCCTGCTGGCATTGGCAGACACGCGGCAGCTGCAGCTCCTGCACTTCTGCCTCTTGCTGGGCATCTCCCTGGCTGCCCTCCTGGGCAACGGCCTCATCATCAGCGCCGTAGCCTGCAGCCACCACCTGCACACGCCCATGTTCTTCTTCCTGCTCAACCTGGCCCTCAGCGACCTGGGCTCCATCTGCACCACGGTCCCCAAAGCCATGCACAATTCCCTCTGGGACACCAGGAACATCTCCTACACAGGATGTGCTGCTCAGCTCTTTTTCTTTCTGTTCTTCATCTCAGCAGAGTATTTTCTCCTTATCATCATGTGTTACGACCGCTATGTGTCCATCTGCAAACCCCTGCACTACAGGACACTCCTGGGCAGCAGAGCTTGTGCCCACATGGCAGCAGCTGCCTGGGCCAGTGCCTTTCTCAGTGCTCCCATGCACACAGCCAATACATTTTCCCTGCCCCTGTGCCATGGCAATGCCCAGGGCCAGTTATTCTGTGAAATTCCACAGATCCTGCAGCTCTCCTGCTCCACATCCTACCTCAGGGAACTTGGGCTTCTTGTTTTCTCCATCTGTTTATCACTTGGCTGTTTTGTGTTCATGATTTTCTCCTATGTGCAGATCTTCAGGGCTGTGCTGAGGATCCCCTCTGAGCAGGGACGGCACAAAGCCTTTTCCACCTGCCTCCCTCACCTGGCTGTGGTCTCCCTGTTCATGAGCACTGCAGCGTTTGCCTACTTGAAGCCCCCCTCCATGTCCTTCCCATCCCTGGATCTGGCCCTGTCAGTTCTGTACTCGGTGGTGCCTCCAGCCCTGAATCCCCTCATCTACAGCCTGAGGAACCAGGAGCTCAAAGTTGCAGTATGGACCCTGATGACTGGATGCTTTCAGGAACATTAAAATACTTGCCCGATACTGTCAAATATGTGGAATAAAAGTAATATATGATCTATTTTGTTTTGTTGTAGTTTCTTTTTCTTTGTTTTACTTATTATATCTTTTCAATAGAAAAAGTTCATTATATGTGCCATTTCTCATTTTGTTTCTCTCCAACTCCCCTGTGGCCATAGACTGTGTCAATGAGGGGCTGCCCCCCCCCCGGTGTATTTAAAAGAACTAAAGGATCTCCCAGCAAAGTTTTCTGCAGAGATGCCCTTTTGTTGCCTTCTCTGGAGCAGCAGCAGCAATGTCTGTGTGCAGAGCTGGGGGCAGATCAGTGCTGGCCCAGCAGCTGTGCCCAGCAGGAGCAGCACTTGGTGTTGCCAGTGCTGCTGCCGTGGCCCTGCCCCACTGCCCTGGTGGCCCTGGTGTTGCTGCAGGGCCTGAGTGCTCTCGGGGCCGGGCACAGCCCTGGGGGTGGCAGTGCCAGGGCTGCAGCAGGGACAGGCCATGGGCACTGCTGGGGCAGCGCTGACGCCTCAGCCCAGGGCCTGGGGGCTCCAGGCTCCTTGCCCAGGCTCTCTCAAGAACACAGCCAGGCCAATGCTCAGCACAGAAAAGCCCCTTGAGCAGCCCCAGGCTGGCCGTGGACAGGCTGGGGGCAAACAGCATGGCTGGGGCTCTGCAAGGGCCCTGGGGCACATGGGAAGGAGCAGCAGAGCAGGGGCTGATCCATCCCCAGTGCACTGCACAGCCCAGGGCAGCGTCCCAGAGCGTCCTGATGGAGCTGCCAACAACATCCCCCCTCTGCAGCCCTGGCCTCTCCCCCAGCTCACACAGGTGCCCCATCCTTGCAGGCACAGACACGGCAGCACTGGCTCAGCAGCCCCTGTTTGCATTGCACACAGCAGGGGGAGCACCCCCATGCTGTTGGTGTGGGGACATGAACCTGAGGGAGTACAAATGCCATCAGCCCCTGGGGCCAGCAAGGGCTGGGGGACACCAGGGAAACCACTGAGCTTTTTCCTGGCCTCTGCAGTCAGCCAGAAAGTTTGTTCCCATCAGCTGGGAGTTTCCTGTCCCACTGCAGACGCTGTTGCTCAGAGCCAGGGCTGCCTGGCAGACACCCCCAAACTGCCCTGAGCATTTCCTTTCCATTATCTTTGCTTTCTTTACTTTTCCCTGGAACAAATTTGATCTTTTTGCTCATCACAGGGGGCTTAGAACTGGACACAGCACTCGAGGTGCTGCCCAACCAGTGCCAAGCACATGGGAAGAATCCCTGCCCTGCTCCTGCTGGCCACACCGTTCCTGATCCAGGCCAGGAGCCATTGGCCTTCTTGCCCACCTGGGCACACTGCTGGCTCATGTCCAGCCTGCTGTCCATCAGTCCCTGCAGGTCCCTTTCTGCCTGGCTGCTCTCCAGCCACTCTGTCCCCAGCCTGTAGCACTACAGGGGTTGTTGTGGCCAAAGTGCAGGACCCAGCACTTGGTCTTGTTCAACCTCACCTTGTTGGATTTGGGCCCTGGATCCAGCCTGTCCAGGGCCCTCTGCAGAGCCCTCCTACCCTCCAGCAGATCCACACTCACACCCAGCTCGGTGTCATCTGCAAATTTTCTGATGCTGGACTCAGTCCCCTCATGCACATCATCAGTGCAGATACTGAAATCCACACTGGCTGGCTCTGATCCCTCGGCCATCCTGTGGGTTCCCTGTGATGGCACTCAGGGTGATCTGTTCCATAACCTTGCCGGGCACCCAGCTCAGGCTGACAGGCCTGGAGTTCCCCAGCTCCTCCTTCCAGCCCTTCTTGGGGATGGGCTCACACTGGCACCTCCAGTTCTCTGGGACCTCCCTGCTGAGCCAGCACTGATGGTGAATGATGGAGAGCAGTTTGGGGAGCTCATCCACAGCTCCCTCATCCCCCTAGCATGGATCCCATCCAATCCCACCTGTGAGAATCTGAGAGGCTCAGCAGATCCCCAGCTGCTTCCTCCTGACATACAGGGGCTGTTCTGCTCCCTGTGCCCATCCAGCAGCTCAGGAGAACACTTGTCCCAGGGACAACCTGTCTTATTCTTGAAAACTGAGGCAAAGAAGTGGTTAGGTACATCAGCCTTTCCCTCATATTTGGTAACCACATCTCCCCCAATAATGAATGGAGATTGTTCTTGTACCTCTTTTGCCATTGATGTATTTACAGAAACATTTTTATTATCCTTTACAGAAGTGGCCTGGTTAAGCCTTAAGCTTTCACCTCTCTAATTTTCTTTCTGCATAACCTAACAACATCCTTAAACATTTCCTGAGTTACCTGCCTCTCTGTCCTAAGGTGATGCACCTTATTTTTTCCCCAAGTTCCTGCAAAAGGCCCATCACATACAGAACGTCACCTGTTGGCTAAAGTACACCTCAGAGGAGGAAAATACAAGAGTCTATAAATTAAAAGAGGGAAAGCAAGCTAGGAAAGTAAAAGAAGAGGCTGGGAAGGCTAACAAAAACTGGGAGTCCCTTGATCACCTACCTCCTCCTACCCTTGCAGTACCTCAAATCCCTCCTCCAGTTCCTCTTTCTGTGGACCCAATTCCTCCTCCTCTCCCAGCTGTCATTCCTTTACCACCTCCTAACCCAGTTATACCTCCACCACCTTCCCCTCCACCCTCTCCTTACTCTCTTTACTCTTCACTACCGTCCCCTTACCTCTGCCATCTCATGCACCCCTTATTCACCACCAAGTTCCTGCTCTGCCTCCCCCACCACAAACGAGAAGCCAAACAACATCTCAGAATCTCATGCCCAAGAGAGAAGTTACCCAGTCAGCCGCCACAGCTGATGTTGTAACACCTCGTCCAAAGTGGCAAAAGTGAAAAATTGTTCCCCCTCAGAGAAGTTCTCATGGGCGGGGTGGCCAGTGAGATTGGATTTGTAAACGCTCCCTTGACTGTGTCCAAAGTTGGAAACTTTAAGAAAGAATTGTGAAATTTAGTGGAAGACCCAGTAGGAATTGCAAATCAAATTGATCCATCTTTAGCCCTAATATTTATACATGGGGAGAATTGAACTCCATCTTTAACATCCTATTTTCCCCGGGAGAGACTCGATTAATACGAACTGAAGGAATGAAAATTTGGGAGTGAGAAAACCAACCTGGGCCCCCAGGTGACCAAAAAATGCCTTCAGTGGAGCCTGACTGGGACCCTAATCAAGAAGAGGGGAGAAGGAACATGAGAGATTACAGGTCCCTGATGATCAGAGGGATAAAAGAATCAGTCCCTAGAGGGAGTAATACCAGGTTAGCGTTGGACGGCACCCAGGAAAAAGACAAGACCCCAGCACCATGGCTTAATAGGCTAAAGCAAAACTTCCAGATTTACTCTGATGTTGACCCAGATAGCCCAGAAGACCAATCTGGGGTTCCCTGCAGTCGGGGATGACCCCAAGAATCCTTTTTTCCCAGCCTGATGTTTCCAAGAAGGAGTCTGAATTCTTTGGCTCTGGTTTCCAAGGTTGTTTATTGTTTCTTATCTATAACATTTTTTCTCTGGCCTGCTGAGATCTTTTCAGCAGGTCAGACAGACGCACACTCTCCATCCCGGGGCTGGTGTCTACGATTTATCCTATGAACTATGTGTACTTTATTTATCATTATTTTCCAATACCTAAAGACACACAGCAGGGGACTTTCAATCAAAAAAAATGCACCTTTTATTGCATGCCCATAGCAAATGTAACAGAAGGATTAGAAAGGCGATAAAGGACAGAGAGAGAGAGAGAAAGGAGGGTTGGGTTGGGGGAATAGCTACCAACAGGGAGATGAAATCCTTCTGGTCTGGCCAATAGATCCATCTGGTAACGTCGGGGATGTTATGAACAAAAATTAAGTTAATATTTTTTTGTGAGAAAGAGTTACAGGGACGCAGCCAGGTCTCTGTCTCTGCCAGAGTTCTTAGTGTTTTGTCATAGTAATCACGGGTCGTTAGAGCTTATCTCCTCTTTTGTATTAGTAAAAGGCCTGGCTGGGTGGGGTAGATGGCCCTTCCCCGAGGCAGCGCGCTCTTCCAACATAGGGAAGACACCTGAGAGGGTGGGGGGGGTTATGCAAAGTGACTCCAAAGACCAGAGAGCTTTGTGAGACCACGACTTGAAACCCACAGAGAAAACCCCAAAAACAACGAGCCAAATAAGAATTGAGAGACTAAAGTGGTGTCTGGACATGAGGAGCCAGTTGCTGAGCCTGCGGAGATGCAGAGTCCCTCTCGCCCTGAGCAGAGAGAGAGGGGAATGAAGGAGGGGATGATAAGGCTAGTAAAAGATGGGATCCCCTGGATTATCTGCCTCCTTCTGCCCCTCCACCTTATAATCCTCTTCTTCAAGCACCTCAAATGGCAGGTCCGGTTCTTCCCCCGGCTGCCGTCTCACTACCACCTGTTCAAACTCCTCCTTCTACCTCTTCAGCTTCCGCTATGATAAACCCAATATCCCCTCCAGCTCCTTCTGCACCACCACAAGTGCCTACTCCACCTGCTGCATTCTCCACCCCTTCTCCAGCTGCACTTAATATCCACTCAGGCTCTTCTCCCCCTCCTATTGCTGTCCCTTTACCTTCTCCTAGTTGGGACACAAATGCCTCCTCGCCCAGTAAACAGCTGTCAGCAAATACACCTGCTGATGGGCAGAAAGTTCAGGGTAACCCAGATATCCCTCAAAGTAGTTTGGCATCTGAAGATGGGCCGTACTGTAGCACCAGATCCAAGACCTCCAAGGCAGAGAGACTCTTTCCCCTCAGAGAGGTTCCTATGGGAGGAGTAGTGGGAGGTGTTAGCTTTGTGAATGCTCCCCTAACTGCTTCTGAGGTGAGAGGATTCAAGAAAGAGTTGGGGCCTTTAGTTGAGGACCCAGTGGGCATAGCTAACCAAGTAGATCAATTTCTAGGTCCAAATATCTACACTTGGGGGGAGATGAATTCCATCCTGAGCATATTGTTTTCCCCAGAAGAGGTCCAGATGTTTAGGGTGGCTGGCATAAGAATTTGGGAGAAAGATAACCGTCCAGAACCCCAGGTGCCATCAGGCGAACAGAAATTGCCACTAACGGATCCCAGCTGGAACCCTAACCAGGAGGAGGGGAGGAAGGCCATGATGGAATATAGGTCTTTGATAATACGGGGGATCAAAGGAACTAACACCCAATTGGCATTTGAGGGCATGCAGGAGAAAGAGGAAGCTCCTGCTGCCTGGCTTAATCGCCTAAGGCGGAACTTCCAGTTGTACTCTAGAATAGACCCAGACACCCCAGAAGGTCAAATGCTACTAAAAGTCCAATTTGTTACCAAATCTTGGCCTGATATAAGGAGGAAACTGGAAAAGATGGAAGAGTGGCAAGTGAAGGACATAAATGGGTTATTAAGAGAGGCATTGAAGGTGTATTTAAGGAGGGAGGAAGAAAAAGCAAAGGCCAAGGCTAAGATCATGGTTGCTGTAGCTAGTGAAAGTGCAGGGTGGGCGGGACCACCACCAGGAGGAGGCAAGGATAGGCCTCTTGTACTGTCAGGTGCAACGGGGATAGAGACCCTTCAAGTCCCTTTGAGAGAACGACATTGCTATTACTGTGGAGAGCCAGGACACACCAGGAGGTTTTGTAGAAAGCTCAGTCTCGATGTGGTAATAGCCAGGGAACAAGATGATGTCTGGAAAGATCCTTAGAGGTGATGAGTAGAGGGTCAGGGGCTTTACACTTTAGGGGACCCGATGAAACATCTAAAAGAGCCCTTGGTAAACTTTATGGTGGGACCCCTAAACGAAGAATTAGAATTTTTGGTTGATACAGGAGCAGATAAGTCCCGTCTCAACAAAATAACATCTGAAGTTAGACAAAAACAGCTAGGTAGAAAGGATATCCAATAGCACCAAAACCGGCCAGTAAAACTAAACTTGTAATAAGTGGTGTGAAAGTAAAAGGCACCTTATTGTTGTCTTGTTGCGTGTGTGAGAGTGAGTCACAAGCAAAGTCAGCCTCAAATTCCCGGGCAGGTGGGAAGGGGGCAGTGGAAGTGTGTGTGTGACCTGCAAACCAGGCTTGTGTCCCCCGGGCGGGTGGGGGCTGTGACCAAAGCGTGTGTGTGTGTGTGACCTGCAAACCAGACTAGGGCTCCCCAGATGTGTGAGGGAGCTGTAGCTGTAAGAGTGTGAGTGACACGCAGGCAGCCTCACAGGTGAATGTGCACCAGGGGCAACCAGAGTCTGGGCCCTTCCAAGAGGCTCAGATACCTGTGGGCCAACCCCCAGGGTGAAAGGGGGGGCTATAGGAACCTGTGATTTTCTATCAATAAGTTTGTGTCTTAAAGGTGTAGAGGAATGTGTGAAAGTGAATGAGAAATGAGAGAGTGAATATAAACAAATTAGAATAGAGGTAATGCAGTTACAAGCTTTACCACATTTTCTTAGAGGGAAGTGTATTGTGTAGAAGAATGGTGTAAGAAAAAAAAAAGGGAAAAAAAGAGATAAAGTGTAAGGGGTTGAAAGAAATATTTAAGCTGTAAGTGAAAGTAAGAAACAGAAGCAAGAGATAAATAAATAAGATCTTGAAAATAGAACAGAAAACCAGTGAATTAAATACACAGAAAAATAAGAGAATAAAAGTACTTTGAGAGTTAAGTTAGCTGAGAAATACAACTCCTTGCAAAATACAGAGTATGTAGAAGTTGATGAGAGAAACATACAAGCTATGGAAAAAGAGAAATTACCAATAACATTAAACAGAGAAGCTGAGTTTTGATAAAATCATTAAATAGCAGACCATTAATACCTGTGTTTGAAAGCCCATTTCAGGTACTCTTACTAATTCGACTGTGAAGACCAAAAAGAAAGGTTGGACTCACATCACTCTCACCCCGTGGCATTGGACCAGGATTCAACATCAGGTTTTGACCCCTCTGGCATTCTGGCATTGGACCGGAGTGCACCCCATTCTCCCTCTGGCATTGGACCGGACTCCACTCCTTTCTCCTTCTGGCATTGGGCCAGAGTCCCAGTTTTTCTCTCTGGCATTGGGCCAGAGTCCACACCACTCACTTCCAGGCACTGGATAAGGATTCATCCACTTCACAAGTTAAATCACCTGAGTATACTGTGATAAAAGGACCAAAGGATTTCAAGTTGACTCTTAAAAGGAAGAGTCAAAAAGACTGAACTGTGTGGGAAAAAATTGGCATCAAGAGTTCTAATATTGCTTAAAATGTTTCAAAACTGTTTTGTGTAAATTTTGTTGGTAAAAAGTTTAAGGCTGTAAATAAGTAATTCTAGTTTAAGTTCCCCAATATACTTCTAAAGACTCCAGGTTAATCCTCTACAGAACACTCCCCTGGTGGGGGGAAACTAAAATTTGTAGGGAATAGACCAAGAGAGGTTTAACCAGAGAAGCGGGTAGAAGGGACTCTAAAGAGCTTGGAAGCTTCTCCTCAGTAAAAAATTCCCCAAGAGGCAAGGCCGGGTGGGCAGGCTGTGCAAGATGACCCATACCGGACTCTTGGGAAGGGTAGTAATGATGGCTCTAATTGCTGCTGGTGCTCAGGGGAGCCCAGCTGAGCTGTGCAGTGAATGCTACCAACCCCGCTATGAGGAGGAAGTGAGCTCCTTGTCGAGAGTCCACATCAGTTCTAACCCTGATTGTGTTAACCTCTCCCAATTGGTTCTTTATCAGAAAAATAAGAGAGTGTATTGGAGAGCACACAATACTGCCACTTTTAGGCAGCCACTCCTGGGAGAGTGCCCTATAGAGGAAGCCTGGTTTTGCTTTGAATGTGATGCTGCTGAAACAAGCTCAGCAGATCTAGTAAAAAGCAAAGAAATGGTGAAAATGGTAAGAAAAATTGTTTGTTACAAGTATTTATATGAGTGTACTGGAAAAGAGATAAACCCCTTTTGGAACGCATTTCAGGGGAGCTCTAAACCCCTAGGTTTGATCTCATCTGGCAACTGCATTGCTAGGGTGATAAAACCAATTTTCTTATTACCCAAAGAAACTGGATCAAATTTGGGAGTTCCTATATATAATGATTTGAGAGAAATTCAACAAAACCGGGAAAGTGAAATAGAAATTGAGAAAATCCAAAATGGTAAAAGCCAAGTTCGGATCCCAAAATCTGTGTTGAACAAAGTCATCCGGCTCCAGGCAGTATTAAAAATAAAGAATTCAATTATTAGGGACATTTCAAACGAAATAAAAAGATTGGCATGTGTAAATAATCAAGATCAAACTCCTACACTTGATCCCACTGGGTGGGAGAATTTAGAGATTTTCAGAAAATATGTATGGGAAAAAGTGGTTTTTCTCGCTGTGTGTGTACTTGGAGGATTGCTCTTTTTACTATGCTTATTTCTCTGTTTTAGTAAAACAGTATTGGCTGTACAAACCAACCCGGAGAAACCAAGAAAAGTAACAAGGTTAAGTAACCATGATTACCAAAGTGCACAAGAGATTTATAGTAGATTCAAAACAAAAAATTGTGAGTTGATGCGAGCTTAAGAATTTAAGCTCGATCAAAGAAAAAGAGGGAGGACTGTTATGAACAAAAATTCAGTTAATATTTTTTTGTGAGAAAGAGTTACAGGGATGCAGCCAGGTCTCTGTCTCTGACGAAGTTCTTAGTGTTTTGTCATGGTAATCACGGGTCGTTAGAGCTTATCTCCTCTTTTGTATTAGTAAAAGGCCTGGCTGGGTGGGGTGGATGGCCCTTCCCCGAGGCTGTGCTCTCTTCCAACAAAGGGAAGACACCTGAGAGGGTGGGGGGGGTTATGCAAAGTGACTCCAAAGTCCAGAATGCTTTGTGGGACCACGACTCGAAATGCAACGAGAAAACCCCAAAAACAATGAGCCAAATAAGAATTGAGAGACTAAGGTGATGTCTGGACATGAGGAGCCGAGTGCTGAGCCTGCGGAGATGCGGAGTCCCTCTCGCCCTGACCATGGGAGTCGTCCCCAGCACCGAGACTGAGGGGGACTGCACTGACAAAGCAACATCTGATGGGGACATCACGCCCTAAGGCTCCCACGAGGACTGGATCCCCGAGCTCTGCCCCTAGTGGACGGAGCTGCGCATATCCTCCTCCTCTGAGTCGCCCTGGGAGACGCGACAGGGACTGCAGCCCTGCCGAGCCGCCCAATCCTGAGCTGATCACTTTTAATAAAGGCATTAAAAAGGAGAAGATGTCTCCTGGCCGTGTTTATTTCAGGGATTGGTGCTTCAAAGTGTCCCAGTGATAGCCAGCAGGGGCTGTGAGCTCTGCAGCTGGGCCTCCCCTGCGCTGCTGCGGCCCAGGGCCCAAAGGCGGGAGCTGCAGCCTCGCTCCTGTCTCACGAACAGGAGCCTCCTCCAGGCCCATGGCCCCTGGATGGCCTCAGCGTGAGGGAGGGCTCTGAGGCACAGCGGCTGCTGGCAGGAGGGGCTGCTCCGGCCAGCCGGGGGCCTCTGAGAAATGCCCAAAGCCTTGTGCTCTCTGCAGCTGCCCAAGGACAGCAGCAGGGCTGAACGGTTCATGTGGCACAGCCAGCCCGAGCTGTGCAGCCCTCAGGGCCTCATGGGAGAGGCGGCCGTCAGGAACGGGACCGGGAGTACGGCACTGGGACCAATACTGGGATCGGGAATGGATACAGGGACAGGAAATACGGGACTGGGGACAAGGACATTAATGGGGACAGGGACCAGGACTAGGACCAGGAATATGGGAGAGGGACCTGGAATGGGACCAGGAATGGGAATATGGGAACGGACAGGGAATACAGTCATGGAAATCTCAGAGGAGCATTGTGACCAGGAATAAGAATAGGACAGGGAATATGGGACAGAACCAGGAATTGACACCGAGAGTGGGATTCATGCTGGGATGGGAGCACAACATGTCCCAGAGCACGGTGACATGGGAACGGGTGGGCGAGAGGGGGGTGAAAACTGGGAGAGAGGGATCCTGCACAGGGGACACTGGGAACTGAGACAGGGGGACATGGGGACAGTCCTGGGCCAGGGGCTCCTTGATCAGCTGCCCCAGAACCTCCACCGGGATCTCCCAGTGCAGCTGGAGCTGCTCGGCCTGGGGTGCCCAAAGGCCTGAGCAACCCCCAAGTCCCTCCCAGGAACCCTCAGCTCCCTCGGACCCAGCATCCCCCACATCCCCTGCAAGATTCCCCTGTGTCCCCATCCTTGCCTTAGTTCAACATCTTTATTTTTACCCAGTTTTGGGGATTTTTGAAAGGACAAAGAGAAATTAAAAGACAAGGGTACAGGGAGCCAGGATGAATTGGAGCCCCCCAGGCAGGTGTCTTCCCAAAATGGATCACCAGCACCAAGGATCACCGGGGCTCTTCCCACCTTGGGTCACTGGGGATCATCCAGCATGGACTGTCCCATGGGGGATGGAGCTGGAGCAGTGCACGGAGCTCTTCCAACACTCAGGGCACTCATAGGGCTGCCCTTAGTGGTGCCTCCATTGGTGTTGGGTCAAGGCTGAGCTCTGGCAGAAGCTCTTCCCACACTTGGGACACTCATGGGCCTGTGACATCACAAGGAGCAGAGACGGATGTCAGGCACCCACCAAAGCTGCTCTCTCCTCTCCAGAGATGGAGAGGAGAGAGAAAATAGAATGAAGTCTTCATGGGTTGAGTTAAGGACTGGGACAAATCACTAAGCAAATGCCATCATGGGCAAAACAGTTCAAAATTAGAGATATTAATTGAATTTATTACTATCAATCAGAGCAGGATAGTGAGAAGTAAAATAAAGCTTTAAAAACACCTTCTGCCCATTCCTCCCTCCTTCCCAGCTCTGCCTCCTCCCCCAGTGGGTGCAGGCAGACAGGCACTGGGGGCTCTGCTCAGTTCATTCCTGTTGTTTCTCCTGCTGCTCAAGGAGAGGAGTTGTTCCCCTGCTGCACCATGGGGTCCCTCCTGGGGACACTTCTCCATGAACTTCTCCAGGGTGAGTTCAACTCAGGGACAGCAGCTCTTCACAAACTGCTGCAGCATGCCTTACTCTCCCATGGGCTCACATGGAAGGACCCTGCTCCAGCATGGGCTCCGCTCTCCATGGGTTTGCAGGCCCCTGCCTGGTCCCTGCTCCAGCACAGGCTTCTCATGGGGTCACAGCCCCTGCTCAGGCCCCCCTGCTCCAGCACGGGCTCCTCCAGGTGCTGCAGGTGCATCTCTGCTCTCCGTGCCCTCCATGGGCTGCAGGGGCCCAGCTGCCTCCCCAGGGGCTGCCCCAGGGAACCTCAGAGCAATCAGCTCCAGCCCCTGGAGCAGCTCCTGCCCCTTGTCCTGCCCTGCCCTGGGCTGTGCAGAGTTGTTCCTCTCTCACATGTTCTCACCTTGGTCACAGCTATAACGACATGATAACTTATTTTCATAAATCTCTTATCCCAAAAGTGTTACCACCATTTCTAACTGGCCCAGCCTTGGCCGGCGGCTGGTCTGTCCTGGAGCCGGCTGGAATTGCTGCTGTGGGACATAGAGGAGCAGCTGCTTCCAGCAGCCTCTGACAGAAGGTGCTCCTAGAGCCCCCTCTTACCAAAACCTGGCAAGGCAAACCTAGTATAAATATGGTCAGGTTTTATTACCATTATTATTCATTCTTATTATTGCCATTTTGGCTACTTTTGCTCTTAATATTACAGTTACTGTTTGTATTTTTAAATCTTTTTGACTATATATTAAGAGTGTCTTTAGTAGAACTTGAAACAAGAGTTCTTAATTGCAAGTAGAAGTTACCATTTTTTCAACCTCTTGCCCTGCCCTGTTCTGTGTCATTGCTGTGTGTGAAGCTGCTGCTGCCAGGACTCCCCATTTCCCTGGTTTGGGAAATTTGATGGCATTGCTCACATGTCAGAAAGAGAGGGCTCCTTCCAATCAAATGCATTGCCTGAACTCTTCTAGTCCCAGCTGTTGGAACCTTGTTTTGTAATGTTGTTGACTTTCTCAGCATCTGTTAATATTTGTGATTTTATGACAAAATGTTCTGGGATGGGATTTTGCAAGATTCTATGATCAGTGTTCAGTTTTGCTCTTGGATTTCTTAATGGCGTGTCAGAACTGAATGCAGCACTTTGGGTGGGAAGCCTTCAGTCAGAGCTAGGATTGTCTCAGGAGCAGCTGGTTTTGCACATGCAAGCAGAGATAACAAAGATTCCATGAACTGAATATTCAGCCTTGTTGCAGAATCCGCAGTGCCTGAGCGACACCGGAGCTGGGGGAGCCTCTGCAGTCTGCGGGGTTGGACATCCCGATAAGGGGACCCCGGGAGCCTGGAACGTGGAGCCCGGATAGGGGGGACCCTCTGCAGCCTGGAGATGTTGGGACCATGGACAAGGGAGACCCTTGGGTACCCCGGGGCCCTGAAACAGGGACGCCGCACAGCTGGTACCCCTGGAGCCCCTCTGACACCCACCTGGGAGCCCAGGGAAGGGAACCTCTGGGATTGCCAGGAGCCCC
Source organism: Zonotrichia albicollis (assembly GCF_047830755.1). Lineage (NCBI taxonomy): Eukaryota > Metazoa > Chordata > Aves > Passeriformes > Passerellidae > Zonotrichia > Zonotrichia albicollis. The sequence continues at coordinate 5,653,746 of NW_027428428.1, read as the reverse complement.
TGCAGCCCAGAGAGAGGGGACACCAATACACACTGGGGCTGCAGAAGGCCAGACAACAGGGACCCCTGAACCCCAAAGTGGAGAGACCAGAGCGGGGGAACTCCTGGGTGAATGGTTGTTTGGTGAATCTTGGTGGTTTGGGTTTTTATGAGGGTGGCTGAACCTTGCTGGTCGGGAGGTTTTTATGGACACCAGACACCTGGTGACTTCTGGAGATGGAACTGGGCAGGAGGAACACCCAAACCAACACACTCACACCTTGTTTTTCCCCCAGAAAAGGAATTTCAGTTCCCAAAGTTTGACCAGATGGAGGAGGAGACCATGAGGAAGATGAAGATGCCCCAGGCAGGTGAGGAAGAAGTCAGTGCCCCTTTCCCCCTCTCTCCTGCTCCATCTCCCAGCCCAGCACGGCCCCCAGCTGCAGGACAACCCCACTGCCAACGCCGTCCTGCCAGGAGTGGATTGGAGAAATCTCTCTCTTTCCCTGTGGCACAAAAATAAATCTTCCTTCCTTCCTTCCTTCCTTCCTTCCTTCCTTCCTTCCTTGGTTATTTCCTTCCTGTTTCTTCTTCCTTTCTCTCCTTGTCCTTCCTCCCCCATACAAGGAGCTGAGGATGGGGACCAGGGAGGACAAATCCCCACAGCAGAACCTCATGGAAGAGGCTGTTCTGAGAGGCTTGACAGTGCAGGAATTCAATGGGGACAAAAAGCCCCAGAGATCCCACATGAAGAGGGGCTGCAAACCCAGCCCAGGGAGCTGTGAGGAGGAAAGACCCATCCTGTGCTGGGAAAGCAGCCAGAGATCCAGATGCAGCTTGGAGCTGGTGGTTCCTGAGCACCTTCATGGCAGGGAGAAGCCCTACATGTGCTTGGAATGTGGGAAGAGCTTCAGTCAGTGCTCCAGCCTCCTCACCCACCTTTGCATGCACCTGGCTGGGACCCCCTTTGAGCAGGGCCAGATTTGAGCCAGAGTATTGGGAGTCCCAGAGCCAGCCAGGTGAGTGCACCCAGCACGTCCCCCACTGACCCGGAGCTGCTGCAAGTCCAGAACAGTCAGAGCAGGGCTGAGCTGGGGGAGCCAGGGGCTGGGGGGATCCACAGGAATAGGGGTTAATTGTGGGGCTGGGATGGGAGTTGTCCTCCTGCTCCTCACCATCCTGTGCTTCCCAGAGCCCAGTCACTCCCAGTACGATCCCTGTTGCCCTCAGCATGGCTCCAATTGCTCCCTGTTGCTCCCAGTGTGATACCAGTGGCCTCCAGTATAGTCCCAGTCACTCCCTGTATGATCCCAGTCTCTTCCACCAGGGTCCCAGTCATGCCCAGTTGCTCTTAGTGTAGACCCAGTCACTCCCACTTGCTCCCAGTTGCCTCCAGCATGGTCCCAGTTGTCCCCAGCATGGTCCCTGTTCTCAGTGTGGTCTCTGTCACTCCCAACAGGGTTACAGACACTCCCAATATATCCTAGTTGCCCTCAGCATGCTTGGAGTCTTTCCCAGTCACTCCCAGTATGATCTCTGTGTGATCCCAGGAGACCCCAGTCACTTCCAATAGGAGCTCATGGAGCAAAGCTCATGGAACACCTGGAGGACCCACCCAGAGGAGGGTCCCTACAAGTTCTCTGGCTGCAGGAAGAGCCCCAAGGAACAGAGGTCCCACCAGAGCCACCACCCCAAGTAGGAGGTGGTGACAGCTCTGCAGCCTGGGGCCCCGGGACCACCAGGGGGGCCTCCAGATGGACACCCCAGCAAGTGGCTCACACAGCCCCTCCTCCTGTGCCTAAAACCCCACTCTTGGCATCCCTCATCCCTCCCTGCAGTCCCCTCCCCAACATCTGCAGGCCTCTGGGAAGAGCCCAAAGAGATGGAAGTGCCTAAAACGGTGATGAAGTGCCTGAGCTGCTCCCAGCTGTGGATGTTGCTGTCCACAGACCTCTCCTGGTCAGTGCCATGTGGAGATGGGAGGGGGGTTAGGGAATGCTGAGAAGACTGAAAGGGGGTTTTGTGTGCTCTTAGGGGCATTTCTGGTGCTGGGAGGGACTTTAGGGGGCTTTTGAGGGGTCTGTGGGGGAGTTTTGGGAGTTCGGGAAGGGCTGTGCAGCTTGCACAGAATTTGGGTGGGTCTTTGGAGGGGTGGAAAAGAGTTTTGATGGATCTTGGGGCCATTTCTGTTGCATGGAGTGGTTTGGGGAGTGAGCAGAGATCTGTGGGGTGGTTTGAGGGGGCTGGTAAGGGGTTTTGGGGCAGTCATGACCCCCCCGACCCCCAGAGCTGCCACCAGACCCTGCCTCACAAGGTGCTGCTGGGGCACAGGGGCTCCATGTAGGGGTTTGTCTTCCTGGCACCCTGGGAATGAGGGGGGATCCCCCTGAGCCGTGTGTGACCCTCCCATCCTGGTGTCACCCCCTCGTCCCTCCCCACAGGGCTCCTGCCCCAGCTCCTGCTCCCCCAGAGGGAATTTGGGGAGGGGGCCCAGGGAGTGCACAGCCCCCACCAGGGGATGACCCCGGCCCAGCCCCTTTGTTCAGCACCGAGCTGGGCCTGGGGCCGCAGGAGGAAGAGGCTGATGGGAAGCAGATCCTGCAGCTGGGACAGTGCTTGGGAACAGGGCAAGGTCCTGCCCTGCACGCCTGGCTCACGTGTGACCCTGCCCCAGGACATTCCCATCCCCACGGATCCCATCCCCAAAATCTCTCTTGGGATCCCTCACCCGTCTCTGCAGTCCCTGCTCCAACACCTCCAGGCCTTTGGGAAGAGCCCTGATGCTGACAGAATTTAGATCAAAGTTAAAAAGTGACGATATAGCTTGAGTTGTAAGATATTAGTATAATCTGATAGATCTATATAACCTGATATCAATAGAACCTAAATCATTACTTTTTATATATCTGTATAAATATACCTAGATAACCTGAATCATACATTTTTTGTGCCTATATTACCTGATATAAATAACTTTCTACAATGCAATGGCTTGTATATGGTTAACTAGTTGCTTAATGCTCAATAGAGAGAAAAAAGAAGAAAAAAACCTCACCAGGTGGAGAGCTTCAGAGATAGATAAGGATAGTACTAATGAGAAATTGTGCAAAGCCAATGAGCCACAAAACAAAGAATTAAGGCCAGTTAGGACCAGACACACCAAGAAACACAATAACTGCACATGCTCTAAAGACAAAGTTAAAAACTTCAGATGTGAAGAAAGCCATGGAAGCCTTCCCTAAAATGCCCCCCCTGCAAAACCAGGACAATCACAGACTCCTCACAGACCCCAAATTAGGAAAGTGCAAGTGCAGTGCAGTAGAACTATCTAATAACCATGAGCTCATACCATGTAAATGAGTTCTGGCAGGTAGGTGATGATGTAGTGACACTGAGCAACACCTACTGTATGAATATAACACAGCACGTGACATCTAAAAACACTGCTCTGGGGGGATTTATTTATTATTTATTATTTATTATTTATTAATTATTATTTATTATTTATTATTTATTATTTATTATTCATTAATTATTATTTATTATTTATTAATTATTATTTATTAATTATTATTTATTGTTTATTATTTATTATTTATTATTTATTTATTTCCAACTTATATTTCAGGCATCAGCCCAAAGGGATGGAATTTCCTACCCAGGGTCCCCACCAAGCCCAAGTGTGGATTTACAGCCCACAATTTTCCCAGTTTGTCTCTCCTTTTCCCCACATTGGATTCCCCTCACCCCCATCAGATGGGAGCAGCTGAGAGCCTCATGCTGCCCATCCCAGCCTCTCTCAGTTCAATCCCTGCTCCTGTGACTTCTAGAGATGGGCTTGGGCAGGAGGAATCCCCAGCTCTCACACCTTGATTTCCCCCCAAACCAGGATTTCTCATTCCCAAACCTTGGCCTGATGCAGGAGGAGGAGGAGGCTGTGAGGAAGAGGAAGATGGCCCGGGAGCCCCAGGCAGGTGAGGACGAAGTCAGTGCCCCTTTCCCCCTCTCTCCTGCTCCATCTCCCAGCCCAGCACGGCCCCTGGCTGCAGGACAACCCTGCTGCCAAAGCCGTCCTGCTGGGGACGCACTGGGGGGATCTCCTTGCCCTTCCCTCTGGCACGGAGGCAAATCCCATCCTCTCCTTGTCCTTCCTCCCCCAGACCAGGAGCTGAGGATGGAGAGCAGGGAGGACAAATCCTCACAGCAGAACCTCATGGAAGAGGCTGTTTTGAACAGCTCCACAGCACAGGAACCCAACGGGGAGGAAAAACCCTGGAGATCAGGCATAAGGACAGGCTGCAGACACAGATCGGGAGGAGCTCCCACCTGGCTGTCCACCAGAAGAGCCACAATGGGGAGAAGCCCCACAAGTGCTCAGAGTGTGGGAAGAGCTTTAGTAAGAGATGCAACCTCCTCATCCATTGGAGAATCCACACAGAGGTGCGGCCATACAAGTGTCCCGAGTGTGGGAAGAGCTTCTGGACGAGCTCCCACCTGACTGTCCACCAGAGGAGCCACACCAGGGAGAAGCCCTTCAAGTGTGGAGAGTGTGGGAAGAACTTCAGCAAGCGCTGCAACCTGAACTACCACCAACGGATCCACACTGGAGACAGACCCTACGAGTGTGATAAATGCAGGAAGAGGTTTCTGACCAGTTCTCATCTCCTCTGGCACCAGCCGATTCACTCAGATGAGAGGCCCTTCTGTTGCCCTGACTGCAGGAAGGGCTTCAATGACAACTCCACCCTCATCAGGCACCGCCGCATCCACACCGGAGAGAGGCCTGGGGCGAGGCCCTATGAGTGTGATCAATGTTCGAAGGCGTTTAAGACCATCTCCCATCTCCTGCTGCACCTGTGCACTCACACAGACAAGAGGCCCTTCTGCTGCCCCGACTGCGGTAAGGGCTTCCAGCGCAACACCCACCTCACCAGCCACCGGTGCATCCACACCGGGGAGACGCCCTATGAGTGTCCCGAGTGTGGGAAGATTCCGGCATAGGGAAGTGTGGGAAGTGTGCCTGAGATTCCGGCATAGCTCAGCCTTGACCCACCATCAACGGAGCCACCACTAAGTGCAGCCCTGTGAGTGCCCTGAGTGCAGGAAGAGCTTCGTGTGCTGCTCCAGCTCCAGCCCCTATGGGAGATCCACCCTGGATGATCCCCAGTGATCCCCGGTGATCCGTGGTGCCGGTGATCCCTGTTGGGAAGACACCTGGCTGGGGGGCTCCACATCCTCCTGGCTCCCTGTGGGTACCTGCACACATCCACGGAACAACATCCAAAATCCGTTTTGTAGAGCTGATTTGTCCACTCCTGACCCCCCCAAAAAAATCACTCTTTGCATCTTCTGCTGCCCTTAACAACACTGGATAGTCTTGGAGGTCTTCTCCAACATAAATCCATTGTTTTAATTCTCTCTGGCCCACAGATATCTTCCACAGCCAAATGGGGAGGGACTGGGACAAAACCCTCAATTTTGGAGACAGTTGGGTGGAAACCCCTGCAAAAAAGGTTCTTCCCACCCGCCAAGCACATGGATGCTCTGCCAGCAGGGATATATAAATTGTTTGGGGTTTTTTTTGCCTTGAAACGAAAAGGTTTCTGTTCATTCCTTTCAAAGCCCTGAAACTGGGGTAGAAATAAAGGTGTTGAACTAAGCCGTGCATGGGGACATGTGGGGGAGAATGACATGTGTAGGGCCATGGGGGGACATGGACATAGACAGGACCATGTGGGACATGGCGGAACACAGACATGGATTGGAACATGGCAAACATGCATGGGGACATGAACTGGGACAGCATCAATGCCACAACCACAGTGCCACCAGCACCTTCATCTGGGCCATGGCAAAGCGCTGCCTGATGCAGTTCCTGCCACCACATCCCCACTGTCACCACCACGGTGTCCCAGCTGAATGTTACCACCCTTCAGGGCGGGGTGGGGACATTACTCTGCTGGTGACAATTGGCCCGGAAGCGAGTGACAGCCACCAGGGTGTCCCAGGGCCACCGCACTCAGGGGACTGTCGCAGAATGAGGCCTTTGTCAGGGATGAGCCATTTGTCGGGTGCAGGGAAAACTTGGGGCTCAATATGAGTCATCAGCAAGTTCCGTTTATTGAAGAGAGCATCAGACACTTATACAGCAAGTAATAAGCTTATGAATATTCTGTAAGCCAAGCGATCTATTGGTTAAACTATACTATCAACTCTTCCTCATTCCTTTGGGCCTACATTCTCTATTTCCCACGTCTCTCTGTCCACTTGTTATCATACCCAGCTAGGCCCAAGGACACGCTATCTTGCAGGTGCAGGACTTGGAATTAGCCACGGCCTTGTACTTTTCCAGTCTCTAGTCAGCTAAATTCCCAACAGGGGACCTCAACTGCTCATGGGGATAGGGAAAAGGGTCAGTGTCACCTGGCGGGTCAGGTTGCCCTGCACTGGGTGTCACCAGAGGCGTCCTGGTGGCAGCATCCACACAGATGTGACAACATTGTCCCCTGATGTTTGTCATGGTTGCATCGTGTCCCCTCGCCTCTGTATGTCCCTATCCCCCACCATAGCTCCCTGTCACCCCTATGTGTGTCCCCGTCCTGTCCTGTGTGTCCCTGTCACCGCTCTGTGTGTCCCTGTCATGTCTGGTGTGTCCCTGTCACCCCTCTGTGTGTCCCGGTCCTGGTACCGTGTGTCCCTGTCCCCTTCTGTGTGTCCCTGTCCCTCCCCCTATGTCCCTGCCTGTGGGAATTCCGCATCACTGAGACAACCGTTGGGGGGCTTGGGAGTCCTGGAACATTGCCAGAAGTGCTTGGTGGCTAGACTTTGATCCTGCACGGGACGCAACACCTGTATGAGGATGAGAGGATCACACGGGGATAAGTGGTGAAGGGATAGATTAATTATAGAGTGAAAACACAGGGTTTAGAATCTCTGTACAGGGGGGTTCTAGGAGACAAGATGGAGGAATTAGGGCATGTCCTGTCCTTCTTCTTCTTGTTCTTCTTCTTCTTCTTGTCATCCATCTTCGATGGTGATGGTGACACTTTGAGATTGGTTCTTACTGAATGTGCACTTATCAATAAGGGTGAAAGGTATTGGGAGGAAAAGGTAAATATCTTACACGTAGTTTTTGGTATAAAAATAAGCGGCCGCCCCGAGGGAGGTCAGTGTGCTCATGGCTGGCTTGCTGTGCGGACCTCTGTCAGGCTGGGAGAAAATATTGTAGATAAGAATTAATAAGCAACACTGAAGATCTGAAAAACCTGAGGACTCCTTTCGTCCTTTGGAGTGCGGGCTGCCCCAAGGCCATCCGGAGCCTTACCAGGCCATTTGAACAGCCGAGACAGGACATTTGGCGTCCGCTGCGTGGGCTACTCCCACCAAGGGGGGGGTATTGGCCCTGAAGAGCCGAGAGGGCAGCTCCTGACTTGGATGAATTCCTGGGAGAGCACTGATAACTCCTTGGGAGAGAAGGCAGAAAACGGCTGAGAGAGTATGAAGAAAAAAAAACCCAGCAGTCACTGAGAATAACATCTCTCAGCTTCTGCCGAAGAAGGTTCGTAGCAGAACAGCCCGGATCGGAACCAGAAAGGCACCTCTGGATCTATCTCCTGTGACCTGCTGGACAGAGATCGGGAGCCTTCGGACTGCTCTGACGACAGAGATTTGGTGAGAAGGTCAAAAATTAAGAACATGGGGGGCACACTCTCCCAAGAACAGCTGGGAATTTTGTCCACCTTACAAGGCGTGGCAGAAACATACACAGTGGGGATTACAAAGAAAGAGCTCAAAGAGTTTCTGTTTTCGGTGAGACTCAATTACCTGTTTTCAGAGATGCGTCTGTTGTTTGAAGTGGGGTTTTGGCAAGAAATTAATAGGCATCTTTATGTTTTAGCCACGAAAAAAGACGAGACAGCCTTGAAATTGCTGTCTCCAGCAAGAATTATGTTAGAAGGTATCTCAGTGCAGTCAAAAAGACTGGAAAGGCAACAAGCTGTTACGGGTCCCTCAGAGGCAGTGGGAGAAGAGCAAGGCTCGAGACAGAGATTGGCTCTGGCCCCAGCTAGCCAGGGGGAAAAAGCTCTCGAGGAACGGGAGCAGGGAGCAATATCATTGCCTCCAATCCCACCACCCAGAAAGCCCAAGAGATCCCTAAAACGCCCTGAAACCCCAGAGAGTACAGGGACTTCAGGCTCCGACTAAGGCTCAGGAGATAATATCTTACTCCCAGAAGAGTCGAGGTTTTCTCCTTATGAGCCAGAGGGAGTAGGGATGGGAAAAGCAGCAGAGTCGGAAGGGGGGGTCCGAGGGGGAGAGAAGGGGTCAGGGGAAACGCGTTTTCGGGTCAAGCACAGCGGCGTGGCGGCGGCGGTGCAGGCTGGGGGGGGGTCGCGCGTGAGGAGGTGATGGGAGACGCAGGTTCTGGTGCGGCTTTTGTGAGCGCAGCGCCGGGAGTGGCGGCTGCCTCAGCCGGCAGGGTGGTAAAGACGCGCCCGAGGGGCAAGGCTCGCGGAACCTCTGGGGAGGGCTCTCAGACCGGCGCGAAAGCGTCAGACACAGGCAGTAAATTGGGAGAGGCTGCACAACCCCAATCTGCTACCGCAGGGAGACGCAGAGGACGCGCGGTTGTGACGTCAGACCCGGAAGTCGGGACGCAGCGGTCAGCTCGTATCGCGGGGCGGGCCCGGGTGCCAGCAGGGGGCGGGCTGCGCGCACCGGTGGGAGGAGTGGATACTGCGTCAGAGAAGGAGGAGAGAGAGTCAGGGACAGGTCGTAGGGAGGAGACTTCAGAGGCGGAACGGGAGGGAGAGAGTGACGTCAGCTCAGGAGAGACGGGGGGCGGTTCCGAGAGCACGCAGCGTGAAAAGCAGAGCGCGGTCGGAGGCGGGCCCAATCCCCTGTGACGTCTCCGGCAAGGAGGGGCTGTGCTCGGGTTTCCACATCCCGGGGCTCCACCCCCTCTCCAGTCCCCGTGCCTTCAGTCCAAACCCTTGGGGCCCAAGCCTCTTCCCTCCAAGGGACACGTTCTCATATTCAAGCTCCATTGTCAGCTAAATCAAAAGCCATGCAGATTCGGTCTCAAACAAGATTGCAGACACGGCAGTCTGACGAATGGGGGGCAGTTGAGTTCATGCTGTCATCCAAGCTGTCCAGTCCGGTGACAGCACCACCTCGTGGGGGGATGACCGAAGTGCCCGACATGCCAGATCTGTTCAGTGGAACCACAGCGCCGTCTCGTGGCGAGACTGCAACAATGCAGAGATTTTTTCCAACAACATATAAAAAGAAAAGTACATCTAAGAAAACAATGACAATGCAACAAATGGATTATCCTTCGACTTCGGGATTTCGTGAAGATGAAAAAAATTTAGATGAAGCACAGCAACAAGAAGAAGAAAAGAAGGACAGGACACGCCCTAATTCCTCCATCTTGTCTCCTAGAACCCACCTGTACCGAGATTCTAAACCCTGTGTTTTCACTCTATAATTAATCTATCCCTTCACCACTTATCCCCGTGTGATCCTCTCATCCTCATACAGGTGTTGCGTCCCGTGCAGGATCAAAGTCTAGCCACCAAGCACTTCTGGCAATGTTCCAGGACTCCCAAGCCCCCCAACGGTTGTCTCGGCGATGCGGAATTCCCACATCTCCCCTTTCTGTTTGCACTAAAAACACTTCTTTTGCTACCTGACTCACGACACGCCTTATACATAAAAAGATGCACGGGATAACAAGCATGAGGACTAAGAGAATTATTAGGACATATAATGCTATCTTTAAAATTCCTCTCCATATGGGAGAGAGATTAAAAAATCCTGCCAGATCATCGATCCAAGATCCTGTGATCTCGCCAAGTTTATTTATGCTGTCTTTTATTTTCTGAATACTTTCATGAATTGATCTTGAATGGTCTGAGAGATTCGTGCAGCACATCCCTTCAAACTCTTCACACCCACGTCCATGAGCGAGCAATAGATAATCGATTGCCGCTCTGTTTTGAAGAGTCGCCTGTCTTACACCACTGATGTCTTTTAACATGTCACTCAACGCGACAGACACAGATTGAGCATGTTTGCTCAACCAACAACCCATGCAGTCGAGTTGAGTCAAGGCCACCCCCCGATGCTGCTTGAGGTGAGAAGATTGCTGTAGCAATTCTCATTGCCTTGTCCCAAGTATATATTTCTTCATTGCAATCTGCCGCATAATGTTGCAATGATCCTTTTTCTTTGTGTTTTTTCTCTCTTAGCGATTTCAAATCTGGCGACAATATTGAAATTTTCCCAATGCTGCATGGACCTGCCCTGGCATTAGCAGGAATGCCGTGCCAAATTCTGTCCCCGCAAATTAAAAACAAACCCCATGGCAATTGCACTGGGACTTGGATCGATCCTCTGGCAGTTTTCTCTGTGTATTTACACCAAGCTGATGCATTTTTATAGAATTTATGATTGGGAGTTACATCGATAGTTTTGTTTGTCTGTGTGACATTTGGAGTTTCAAACTGCATGCAGAGTTCCATTGTCATGGACCCAAAAATCTCCAATTCCTGAGGTTCTGTAGAAGCCACAGGAAGAAGATGTGTCCAAGCACACCACTCCTTCACAGGATCTTTAATGACCTGTGAGATGTTAACTGCGGAGTGCCCTGGAATTGGCCTTTTGTCCACTGGCAATCCAACCACGCATGCTGAAAATGGTCTCCCTGGCCTCAGATGTGTCAGACAAATGCTATCCAAATTCACTGCTTGAGCTAAAGCCTCCCATACATCTTGTTTCGGTTGATCAATGGGTAAATTTGCCCCATTGCTTATTGCAATGAATGAAAGAATGATGCACATGAGCATTGTGAAGCTCATGACTTCACTCTCATCCTCATACAGGTGTTGCGTCCTGTGCAGGATCAAAGTCTAGCCACCAAGCACTTCTGGCAACTTTCCAGGAAGGACTTCCGAACCCCCCAAGGGTTGTCTCGGCGATGTGGAATTCCCACACCTGCCCCCACCCCGATAGGGCTGAAGTCCCTGAGGTCTCGGGTTCATGTCCTGCAGGGTCTCTTTGGGTCCTGCAGGGTGTCCTCATGTCCCTCAGGATGTTCCCATGGCTGCTCAAGGCACTGAGTGTCTGCACCCACCCTGGCACAGGCAGACTCATGGCACAGCACCTGTGACACCCCACGACATCCCATGACACCCTTTGATTTTGAGTTCTTCCCCCTCCATTTTGGGTCCATTCCCTATGCCATGGGTCCCACTTCAAATCACCCAAGAACTCCCCAAAATTCCTCACCCATGATGTCCACGTGTTGGAATCCATAAAGCTAGAGGGGTTTTAGGAAATGGTTAAGAAAGTATAGGCCTCAGACTGAAGTTTTGTTAGCATTGCAAATACAGCAGAAAAGTTTCCCAAGCAGTAGAGCCTACGTGACAAATAACAATAGGCCTCTGTAGAACTGGCTTATGGATGGCAACAAGGTTATTTAATGTATATGTTTAGAAGGTTAGCATGAATAGAGCTCTGTTTGTCTCTTATGAACCAGTCTTTGTTTTAATTACCATTATGTGCGTTTTATAAGATTGGATAGAATGCTTGTCAATATGTGTTGTTCTATGTATGATTGGCTGAAATCTAGGCTGAGATGGTTTTATGTTATTCTGTAATACTTCACCTCGCTGGCATTCCCTGTGGATCACTGAGCTGTTAACATCCTGTCTCCATTGTCTAACAATGTGCTGAGACTGATGTGCTGAAAATAAAAAAAAGCTCTTCACTGGTCTGGTTTGTCCAGTGTTGTCCATATCTGGACGTAACTGCCGCAGCAAGTGGGTTCCTCTGTAAAAAGTGGGTTCCTGACACAATTGGACATATATTTTCCCATATATACCTGACCCCCGCATATTGGTGCCCCGTTTTAGGAGCCCCATTCGAGGACGTAGATTAGAAGAAAAAAGAAAAATCGTGGCTATACAGGCCGCTGGAGACCCAAGTGTTTATCAGGAGGACGCTATCATCTCTCCCGCCAAACTAAGAAATTTGTAAGTAACTTATCTCGAGGGAGCGCTTGGGTAACGAGGAAGTGAAAATAAAATAAGAAAAAAAAGAAATTATTAAAAGAAAATTAAAATGGGAATGAACTTATGAAAAGTTGAATGGGATGTTTTTCATGAATTAGAGACAATGTTACAAGAAAAAGGTTGTTCTGAAGTTTCAAAAACTGAGCTTAAAAACTTACTTATCTGGGTTAAAGCGAATACTCAAGATTTAAATTTACAGTCTGCTTTCAGTTTTCATTTTTGGGATCAGATAAACTGGAGAATCTATAATTTAGTCTCTCTCAAAAAAGATGAAAGCTTAAGAGCACTTATACCGACTTCTAGAGATCTAATGGAATGTTTTAAACAAACTGATAATAATAAGGTCAACTCTGACTCACAAAGCAAAGTTTCTGGCTCTGACTCTTTAAATCTAAGTAAAACGGAGTCTGCATGTATATCGGAGAATGTAACAAATGTGTCTTCAGACTCGGGGAACAGGGGCTCGTCTTCGGCTGAAAAAAAATCTTCCTTCTCTCCCTCTGGGGAAAAATGAAACCTTTTCGGACTTTTCGCATTGTTCTGTAAATGTAAAAATGTGTGAATCTTGTAAGGGGGAGGGGGCAAAATGTGTAGAAAAGGGAAATGAAAAAAGGTTTTGTGATAAAGAGACTGTGCTTCCTAAAATTGTTTATGCAGGGACACTGAAAACTGAATTAGATTCTACTATGCCTGAGGTGGGGGTGGGAACCGAAGGGGTCGCTTCCACTCGGGAAATTTTGGTTCTGGGTTCAATTCAAACATGTCGAGTGCTTGGGGACTCGGGGAGTTCCTTTTTAGTAAAGCAAGAACCTGGTTTTTCTGGTGTTTGTCAATCCATGGATTCAGAGAAAGAAAAATTGGCTTTAATCCAAAGGGTGGAGTCCTTTGAAAGGATGGATAACTCTCAAAAATCCTCTGGAAAAACACAGGTTGAGTTTTTAAAAGTTCATTACTCTATTCCCTGCATTTTAGAACCAAGATATGTAAGCTTAAATTCTGGGTTTGACGATGGCAGCTCTCCAGCTGGGTTTTTCTAGGCAGGGAGACAATGTGAAACTTGTGGTAATCTTTCTAAAGTAACAAAATCGAGGTTAAAGGCAGATTTGGGCTATTTGCCCACATCAGGGGAACACACCTCTGTCCCGGCCCCTTTGGGCAGGGCTTTGGAGGAGACATGTTATTTGATGGAGCCTGCCCCTGTCTCTCATGGCAGGGCTCCAAGGGGGCGTGTGGTTTGGAGGTCTCTGCCAAGAAACTGGACATTGGCAAACTTCCTGGACCTGGCCAAAGTCCCGGGATGGGCAGCATTCCCGGACAAGAGTACAATGTCCTCGCCAAGAATTCGGACACTGGCAGAATGCCTGACAAAAGGCCTCACTGTAAACCTGGTCATGTCACAAAAGGATTGTCATATGTAAACATTCCAACCAAAATTACTTTTTACCTGTCATAAGATGTGATTTTCATGACATATAAGATGTGATTGTCATGATGTATATGATTTGCTAATGTCTTGTTGTATAAGTTTTGTCCTCAGTTCACAGAATTTTCCAGGATTCAAGAATACACTACATGGATGATCTGCTCATCACAGCTTCAATGCAGACAGAGATGCAGCAAACCTGTGCTGGTGTTGGGACTGAAATCCAAAAGGCTGGACTTGACATTTCTACAACCAAACTCCAAGGATACAGCAAAGATTCAAGGCTGCGACATCAACTCTTCAAAGAAGACAACCTCATCACTGGACTCTGACTGTGGTTCGAGCTTTTCAGCTTTTCCCTCAATCTTTTAATTTAATCACAGATTCTGCTTATGTTGCTAATGTACTTAAGAGAATAGAAGGTTTAATTTTAAAGGATGCTAGTAATGAAATTTTACATCGTTGGCTTTCATGTCTTTTTACAACTTTGCAATATAGAACTAATCCATATTTTTTTTTCTCATATTAGGGCATTCATGTTTCCGTGGACAAGTTCTCTGGTGCAATTTTTGCTTCCCTTCACACAGGTGAAACCGGCAGTCATGCCTGTCATCATTTCCTGCAAGCTTTTGCTTCATTGGGTGTACCCCAAGAAGTAAAAACTGACAACGGTCCTGTATACATATCTCAAAAATTAGCCACATTTTTAAATGAATGGGGTGTTCAGCACATCTTTGGTATTCCCCACTCTCCCACAAGCCAAGCAATCATTGAAAGGACACATCAAACCCTAAAATGCATATTAGATCAACAGAGAGGGGGAACGGAGATCACCCCACAGATGAGACTGAACAAGGCTCTGTATGTTTTTAATTTTCTAAATAGTTCAAGTACAGAACCTGATCCACCAATCTTTAGACATTTTTCAAATAACACACAGGCAAAACTGAAAGAAAATCCTCCTGTTCTAATTAGAAACCCTGAATCTGGACAGATGGAAGGTCTGTTTCGATTAATAACGTGGGACAAAGGGTATGCTTTTGTCTCCACAGGTGCTGGAATTAAGTGGGTCCCTGCCAAAAACGTCAAACCATATCGCACCTCAGAACCTGCTGGTGAGCTCAGAACCAAGGAAGCAAGTAGGCAGACGTGAGCCGAATCGAAGGATCCCGGGTCTTGCCTGACGCTCCTTGTGCCTGACATTCTTTGTGCATCGGTGAAACCCATGAACTCTGATTTTGTGTCAATGTTATTTATTAGTATGCCAATTGAATGCTGAATGTTTGTCTAACAGAGCTGTTTTTTGGCAAAAGCCTAGGTTATTGTTTTTGTGTAGAAGGAATTCTGCCAAAACTTAGCTCATGAAAGAGATGGAGCAAATTCAAATGGTATGCTTGTATTGCTGGATTTTAATTGTTTTTTGTCGTGTAGATTTGCCTGTGGAACAACTGAAAACAAATGTTTGGGTGACCTTAGCCAAGGCTGCTGGATCGGATACTATATGTTTGTCTAATTCGGAACCAGAATGGCCTTTTTCAACCTGTTTGGTTGGTGTGCCAGTGAAAGAGTTGCCTTTGGTCAAAAAACAATCCAATGGTAGGCCAGGTGGAATTGACAATGGAAACAATCCCTCATTGAATTGGAATGTTTGGTCCAAAAAACTTCTCAGGGCAGCATCTGAACCTCAAGAATTGGAAATCCTTGGTTCTTTGACCATGGATTTTTGTTTTACTTTCACGACTCGTGCCTGGCAAAAGGGTGACCCCCCAAAGTACAGTATTACCCCTCATTATTTTGCATATAAGAATTTGAGTTTTTGGTGTAATGTTTCAAACAGTTGAGATGTGTTTCCGGAGACGGATCAGTATCCACGGCAATTGCCGAAAGGGTATTGGTTCATTTGCAGAGACAGGGCTTGGCAAGGTATTCCAGCTCACCTTGAAGGTGGTCCTTGTAGCATTGGTATGCTCACCATAATTGCCCCCACTGCCAAAGCAGTGATGAAAAAGAAACAAAGGAGAACGAGAGCTGTTCCTCATTATGATGAGAACTGTCAGAGTGATTTTATGCCTTGGAATGCCGCCAGAAGGGTTTCAGCAGGTATATTTTTACCCCAATTGGCCTCAGCAGTGGCATTGAGACAATTAGATAGAGTTGGATGCTGGCTGAGCAAACAAGCTAATGCCACATCCTCTGCAATCAGTGATATGTTGACCGATGTTGATAGTATTAGACATGCTACTCTTCAAAACAGAGCAGCCAGTGATTTTCTTTTACTGGCACAAGGGCATGGTTGTGAGGAATTTGAAGGATTGTGTTGTATGAATTTGTCTGATCATTCTGAATCCATTCACAAAAGCATTCAAAAATTGAAGGATCTGACAGCCCAAATTAAAGAAGATGGAGGTTCCTGGCTGGATGATTTGTTTCAAAGATGGAGCTTTGCACCTTGGCTAAGGCAACTTTGCAAGATAGGTCTTTATGTATTAGGTGTTCTAATATTGATACTGATAGTGATACCATCTGTTTACTTTGTTGTGTACGGCGAATGATGAACAAAACAGTCCAAGAAGTTTTTATCATACAAGCAGGAGAGTTAGGAAGTAGAAGCACAGAAAGTGTTCGAAATCTCACGAAAACAGTAGACGAAGGTATAGAACTGGATGAAGGTTTTGAATTGAGACCCTGGAATCAACCAGAGTTTTTTGAACAATGACTTGTGACTATTGTCAAACGTGATTCATATCTCTTTCAAGGATTGGGCCTTCACAGCATTAAGTCGCTGTGCTGTAATATAGCAATGCCTCGGTTTAGTGCAAATAGGTCTCCAGCAGATAATAAGCAGAAATTTTATAACAGAGCTATGAAACGCAAGTAGTAAGTGACAAGAAAATGAAATTCAGTATTGTCTTCACTTTGAAAGTAAGAGCAGTGATACTGGAGTCTTCTATAGCAGGGGACATGATGTACCACATGGAACATGGTAAAAGATGTTAAATAAATAAATAAATAAATGACATTAAATTAAAAAATACATTTATAAATACATAAATACAAACATTCCCAGATGTTCCAGGAGAGCCTCAGCCTCATGGTGTGGGAAGAAAACTTATCACGATGAGTCAGCAGAGTGGCTCTCTAGATGGCTTTGCAGAATGGCCGGTATTACTGCCTAGTGGTACAGTGTTAATATTGGGGTGCAAGGAAGCAGCATTTTTGAATTTCACTAGGCTTAATATGGAATGTCTGGGGAAGAACCAAAGAAGGAAAAGGGAGGGGTCAAGGTGGTTTGGAGAGAAATAGACATAGGGAAATAGAGGAATAATACAATAAGTGGGGTCAGTCATGCTGACAGATGCTGACAAATGCTGATCAGTGGACTTGTAAGGCCCTGCCTTGCACCTGGTCCTTGCACTGTTCCACAGTACCGTTTCCTCATTAGACTCAATGTGTATTTTCTGACTGCTCTGCAGAGCCAGTGGGATCTGGTGGAGTCAGATGAGAAACCTTTCTGCACTCTTGTCTGTTTGTATGAACATGTCTGTATGAGGTTCCTGAAAAGTTGTGTGTCCAAAGGCCAGATACAGTGTGGTCCATATGGTGTTGATAAAGGTACCCTTTATCATGGTATACCATGATAACATATCCTTTGGGGCTCAGTAACATTTTTAGAATATCTTATGGATAGGCCTTAGTTACCCTTAATGACCCCTTTTTTCCTCTAAAAATACAAGTGACAACAGGGTAGTTATAATTTTACACATGCACTGCTTAAAACAGAAGCACCATAAGGCTACAGGACAGCTTCCCAGTTGTCCGTTTCAGTTATGTTTCAAGCTTCTACAATAATAGTTGTATTGAAAAACGCATGGATTCTAACTTGGCTACTTCCTGGAGTGCTATGGTCATGAATTCCAATGCCTAATATGATTCCTAATTATCTTTACCTTTGTATTAAATATTAGACACAAAGAAGGAGTCCCTTGTATTCAGAAAGGTCAATTTTATCAGAATGAAACCACCAAAGGATAGTATAGGGACTAATTATCCTATATTTTCAGAAAAAATGGGATGAGAATTTATGTTTTGGTGTTCTGTAGCCATCCATGTGGACAACATTCCAATATGCCAAGGTATGTGTCCAAAAGGAGAGGGACCTTTTCCCCACAGCCTGCAGGGACAGAGGCGCAGGGCAGGGACACCGTGGGACAGCCTGGGCTGCACAGGGCACAGGGATGGGCAACAGCTGCAAGACAGCCCTGCCAGAGCCAACTTGGGCAGCACTTTGGCCATGGCTGCTGGGCCTGGGCCCGAGGCAGGAGCAGGAGACAAGTGACCCTTGCAGGGCTGGGGCCTCATTGCCTCCTTGTCCCTGCTCAGCAGCCTGGCAGGGGCCGCCCCATGCTCCTGCCCTTGCCATTGCACATCCCCACATGCCAGTGCCCATCCCGGGAAGAGCCCTGAGCAACGAGGGAGGGACAGGATCTGCCTGGCTAGGGGCTGGGGCTCAGGCCTTGGACCATGGCATTCCTGAAACACATCCAGCTTTGCTCAGCACCTGAGACACCTTTGCCTTGTTTGTCCCCAGCTGTCATCACTGCCTCCAATGTTCTGCTCTAACTGGAACCTGGGGACACTGTCTCATTAGTGTCACACAGTGGAACCCATTAAAACTTCAAGAAACTTCAGAGTTTCAATTTAATTTTGAGTTCTTGAGAAGTTTTTTGAAGACACTCTCAGGGACTGAGTTTGATGAAAACAACACCAAAGCCCCAAGAAGCTCATTAAGTTACTTGTTCTGTGTCTGTGCTGCTGAGCTTTAAAGGAACAGCTTTTCCCAGCACCAGCTCCTCTCCCAGTCCAGCAGGCTGAGGGCTCTCCCTGCAGGCACTGAGGGGACAGGAGCCAGGCACAGACAGTCTGAAGGCAATCAGGATTGGGAAGACATTGAGTTGAGACTTCACTTGGGGAAAGATCTCCACAGTCCTCTACGTGGTGAGTTCTCTGTGGCACAGGAACAGGAGAAGGATGTGCTGCAGAGCAGGGCTGCCATGGGCACCATCAGAGGGACAGGGCAGGATGGCACCTGCTGCCAGGGACGGCTGCAGGGGCTGAAGCTGGAGCTGCAGCCAGGGCTGCTCAGAGCTCAAGCTCATGTCCAGCTCATTTCTGAGAGGACTTGTCATGAACTCAGTCAGGGTAGGTGTTTCCTGCTTGGGTCTCTGCTTTCCCGAATCTGTGCTCCCACTATTCCCTGGCTCTACTTGGTGGAAACTCAGCTGGGCAGGGCAGAGCAGGGGCTGAGGCTCTTAAACCATCACACATAGGATTCCTGGGCACCTCAGCAAGTGCCTGCACCTGCCCAGCCTCCAGATCCATGCAGCATCACCTTTCCATGGTGCCCAGGCTGGGAGAGCTGTTCTTTAATCCCTGCAGGGCCCAGCAGCTGCAGGGCAGGGCGGGCCCAGGGGCTGGGCTGGGCTCTGGCAGCTCTGGCAGGGAAGGAGCCCGGGGCCACAGGAGCAGCTGGGGCTGGGACAGCTCCAGCAGCAGAGCCGTGGGCAGGGAGGGAGGGAGGCAGTGCTGAGGGAAGCCCTGCTGCAGGGCAGATGTGGCACCTGCCGGGCCTGCCCTGCAGGGCACACACTGCCCTGAGCAGCACAGCTCTTGTGTCCCCTCGCAGCCAGCACAGCCCTCAGCCCGGGGCCTCGGGGCCCTCAGTGCCTCCTGGGCCGGCAGAGCAGCCCCAGAGATGAAGGGCATCTCTGCGGCCATGTGCCCATTCCCTGCTGACCAGGGCCTGAGGGCCACTGTCCTGCCCTGCTGCTGCCTGGCAGGGGCTGGGCAGGGCTGGCCAGAGAAAGGCTTTTCCTCAGGCCCGGCTCTCTCTCTCTCCTTGCCTTGCCCAGGTGCTGCTGGCATTGCTGAGGGGCTCTGTGCAATGGCAGTTCCAGCTGCAGGGCCAGGCCCAGCCCTTGGGCTCCTCCTGTGCAGGCTGAGCACAGCAATGGGGTGTCCCAGCTCCCTGTGCCCGGGCAGCTCTGGGCAGGGCAGCCTGGGAGGCTGGCAATGAGCCCACTCTCCTGACTCTGGGAAAGGCAGGAGCCACTTTGTGTTCCAGGGAGCCCTCAGCTCTCAGCAGTGTCTCCTGGCTGTCCAGGGTAACACGGGAGTGGATCTCAGAAAGGTGTAAGTGCAGGGCAGCTGGAAAAGGTCACCTGGACAGAGCACCTCCCCTCAGTCTGCACTAAGCCTCGGACAACCCTCCTGCCTTGCTGGACAATCTGTTCTCCACAGGTGCACCAGAATCTCTCGTTCTACCTTCTGTCATCCCCACCCCTTCACCCAGGAAGCTCCTCTGCCTTAGCTGACCCTTCTTTATCCAAGTCCCAATACCTGGACTGTCCCCGGCCCTCACTATTCCCCTGCACTGACTGGGCGTCAGGGCTCACTCCCAGGTGTCCTGCAGGTCAAGGTACAGCTCCTTACAAAATATTGGCCAGCAGAAACCAGGGCTCCAGTAAAAAAAGTGAAGGAAGATCTCTGAGACATGGACAGAAGAAGGTGTTTAGTGTCAGGAATGGGTCTAAGAGAAAGGGCTTTGATTTTTCTGAGAGAAATCTCCCCTCCATTTTCCTGTCTTTCCTGCTTCTGTAGGTTGAAATTTACAGACACAGGGAATGTCCAACAGCAGCTCCATCAGGCACTTCCTCCTGCTGGCATTGGCAGACACGCAGCAGCTGCAGCTCCTGCACTTCTGCCTCTTGCTGGGCATCTCCCTGGCTGCCCTCCTGGGCAACGGCCTCATCATCAGCGCCGTAGCCTGCAGCCACCACCTGCACACGCCCATGTTCTTCTTCCTGCTCGACCTGGCCCTCAGCGACCTGGGCTCCATCTGCACCACTGTCCCCAAAGCCATGCACAATTCCCTCTGGGACACCAGGGACATCTCCTACACAGGATGTGCTGCTCAGGTTTTCTCCTTTCTTTTCTTTATCACAGCAGAATTTTCCCTCCTGACCATCATGTGCTACGACCGCTACGTGTCCATCTGCAAACCCCTGCACTACGGGACTCTTCTGGGCAGCAGAGCTTGTGCCCACATGGCAGCAGCTGCCTGGGCCAGTGCCTTTCTCAATGCTCTGCTGCACACAGCCAATACATTTTCCCTACCCCTGTGCCATGGCAATGCCCTGGGCCAATTCTTCTGTGAGGTGCCCCAGATTCTCAAGCTCTCCTGCTCACACTCCAACCTCAGAAAAATTTGGATTTCATTGCTTGGTGTCTGTTTAGGTTTTGCTTGTTTTGTATTCATTGTTTTCTCCTATGTGCAGATCTTCAGGGCTGTGCTGAGGATCCCCTCTGAGCAGGGACGGCACAAAGCCTTTTCCACATGCCTCCCTCACCTGGCCGTGGTCTCCCTGTTCCTCAGCACTGCCTTTTTTGCCTACTTGAAGCCCCCCTCCATGTCCTCCCCATCCCTGGATCTGGCCCTGTCAGTTCTGTACTCGGTGGTGCCTCTGGCCCTGAACCCCCTCATCTACAGCCTGAGGAACCAGGAGCTCAAGGCTGCAGTGTGGAGACTGATCAATGGATGGCTTCAGAAGCATTAAACACCTGGCCAGTTACTGCCAATCACTTGTAATAAAAGTAACCTTCAATACTTCTTGATGGTTTCATTTTTGAGGTGCTTTGTCTTTGTTTTAAATTTTAAATATTTTCTACAAAGTGATGTCATTGTTTGTGCTAACTTGGTGTTGCCAGTGCTGCTGCCGTGGCCCTGCCCCGCTGCCCTGGTGGCCCTGGTGTTGCTGCAGGGCCTGAGTGCTCTCGGGGCCGGGCACAGCCCTGGGGGTGGCAGTGCCGGGGCTGCAGCAGGGACAGGCCATGGGCACTGCTGGGGCAGCGCTGACGCCTCAGCCCAGGGCCTGGGGGCTCCAGGCTCCTTGCCCAGGCTCTCTCAAGAACACACCCAGGCCAATGCTCAGCACAGAAAAGCCCCATGAGCAGCCCCAGGCTGGGCGTGGGCAGGCTGGGGGCAAACAGCATGGCTGGGGCTCTGCAAGGGCCCTGGGGCACATGGGAAGGAGCAGCAGAGCAGGGGCTGATCCATCCCCAGTGCGCTGCACAGCCCAGGGCAGCGTCCCAGAGTGTCCTGATGGAGCTGCCAACAACATCCCCCCTCTGCAGCCCTGGCCTCTCCCCCAGCTCACACAGGTGCCCCATCCTTGCAGGCACAGACACGGCAGCACTGGCTCAGCAGCCCCTCTTTGCATTGCACACAGCAGGGGGAGCACCCCCATGCTGTTGGTGTGGGGACAGGAACCTGAGGGAGCACAAATGCCATCAGCCCCTGGGGCCAGCAAGGGCTGGGGAACACCAGGGAAACCACTCAGCTTTGTCCTGGCCTCTGCAGTCAGCCAGAAAGTTTGTTCCCATCAGCTGGGAATTTCCTGTCCCACTGCAGACGCTGTTGCTCAGAGCCAGGGCTGCCTGGCAGCCACTCCCAAACTACCCCGAGCATTTCCTTGGCTTCAGCTCTGCTTTCTTCCTCTTGCCTATTGCTGTCCCCTCCCCTTCAAACAGCCCATCCCTGCTTGCCCTTTCTCTCTGGCCCCACTCCCCATTGCCGTTCCTGACTTGCCACCATGGGAACGTCCTTTGGGCAGCAGGATCATCCTACAAGTGCTGCAGGAATTGTCTGCAGGCTCCTGCAGTGCCTGGTGCTGCTCGCTTGCCAGAGGCACCCCAGGCCAGGGGGGCACATCTGGGCTGCTGTGTCTGGCTCTGAGGCTCCCTGTTCTGGGCAGTGAGGAGGAGCTGCAGAGGCTCTGCAGGACTGACAGGATGGGCTTTGGGGCTGGCAGGAGAAGCTGAGGGACCTGGGCTGCTGGAGCTTCTGAAGAGGAGGCCCAGGGCTCATCCTGCAACTGCTCCAAGGGTGGTTCCAGAGAATCCCAGAATCAGCAAGGTTGGAAAAGACCTTGGAGATCATCAAGTCCAACCTGTGCCCTGACACCGCCTTGTCTACCTGAGCCTCCTCTTCTCCAGGATAAACAACCCCAGCTCCCTCAGCTGGTCCTCACAGTGCTTGTGTTCCAGACCTCTCACCAGCCTTGTTGCCCTTCTCTGGACACGCTCCAGCCCCTCCATGTCCTTCCTAAATTGAGGGCCCAGAACTGGAAACAGCACTCAAGGTGCTGCTCAACCAGTGCCAGGCACAGGGGAAGATTCACTGTCCTGGTCCTCAGTTCAAATGTTCGCAGGGGTCCCAGGATGAGGGAAGTGATGAGAATACTGACTCCATGTTTTAGAAGGCTGATTTAATATTTTATGATATATATTATAATTAAATAAAACTATACTACAAGAATACAAAAAAGGATTTCATTGGAGGTTAGAAAGCAAAGGAATGGAATGATAAAATCTTGTAACTGACCAGAGTACCAAAGCAGCTGGACCTGTAATTGGTCATCAAGTAGAAACATTTTCACCTGCTGGGTAAACAGTTCTCAGAATCACATTTCAAAGCAGCAAAACATGGAGCAGCTGAAACATTACAGCTTCTCAAGAGAAAAGATCCTAGTGTGACAGTCTTGCTGGCCACACCATTCCTGATCCATAGGAGTGCCAGGGGTTGGATGAGGGAAATGGTGAGGAGAGGGTGGGGAAAAAGTCTGGTTGATTATCAGCCATGAAGGGTCTTGATCTTCTTATCTATTTAGACTGCATTAGAAGTTGCAGGGGGCAATATCAATTGGACATTGCTGATACCAAATTATAAACAGAAAAAAAAACAGGAGAAAACAATTTTCTCTGCTTTTTTTCCAATATAGCGGATTCACTTTGAATAGACTTCTAAAAAATGTCTAATTACCCACAGAAGAACTGAAAACTTGAATTATTCCCATGGGCTTTTCTTATTTGAGTGTTTTGAACAAATGATTATGAGCCTTTTTCAGTGAATTTCTGAACTGAAGAGCTCAAGAAAGAAGAGGCCTCCGGAGTAGGAAAACTCATCAGCAACCTCCAAGTGGATGAAGGTCAATCCCCATCAAGAGCAGCAATGAACAGAAATAGGCACAGCTTTGTGCCTTCCCCAGCTTTGGCATGGGCCCTGAGCCTGGAGCAGGAGCAGCTCTTGAGGGCCCCAAGGCCGGGGTTCTTTTGCTGCCCTGGGCAGATGGGATGGCAGCAGGGGCTGTAGAGCTCTCAGCACCTCAGCCCGAGGGAAGCAGAGCAGCCAGGGAGCCTCCTTTGGCCTTGGCCAAGCCCCTTCCCCCATGGCTGGAGCTGAGTCCTGTGGCAGCTGCAGCTGCTGCTGTGCCCTTGCCAGGGGCTGAGGCTGTGGGGCAGGGCCCAGAGCAGCCTGGCCTGAGCAGAACTGTGGGGCCAGAGCTGGCCGGGCTGGGCTGGGGAGAGGCCCTTGGTGCTGCCCAGAGCTCAGGGCAGCTGGCAGAGCTTGCAGGGAGCTGGGCTGGGCCCAGAGAGCCTGGCCCAGAAACCACCAGTGCCCATCTCAGCCTGGCTGAGTGTGCAGGGGCAGGACTCAGGCCAGGCCTTGTGGGGCAGGGCCAGCGCCTGTGCAAGGCATTGCAAACAGGCAAGTGGCCCAGAGAGGAGGCTGCTCTGTGCCCTTGGTGGCATGGACAGAGCAGAGAGGGGGCCCAGGACATTTGTCAGTGCCAGCCTCTGTGCCCAGCCCTTGGCAGCCCTGGCTGCTGAGCCCAGCTTTGGCCTGGGCTGAGTTTGGCTGTGGCCCAGCTCCATCCTCCTGCAGGGCTCAGGGCCTGTTCCCGGCCATGGCCAGCCCTGGCTGCGTCTCTGCTGGCCCAGAG
Organism: Zonotrichia albicollis; assembly: GCF_047830755.1. Lineage (NCBI taxonomy): Eukaryota > Metazoa > Chordata > Aves > Passeriformes > Passerellidae > Zonotrichia > Zonotrichia albicollis. The sequence goes on along the minus strand of NW_027428428.1, from coordinate 5,629,430 downwards.
GCAGGCAGAGCCCGGGGCAGGGCTGTCTGTGCAGCCCCACAGGTGCCACAGGCTCTGCAGGAGCTGGCAGAGGCTGCCCAGTAGGGAGGCCATGGGGCACACCTCAGGGCACAAGTGGCACTGCCTGTCATGGGCACACAGCTGATGTCTGCCTGGAAAGGGGCACAGGTTTTAACACCATTGGTTTCATAATATACAAGCGTATTTTTATTATCTTGGTCATTTAAATACTTTTAAGAAATGGCAAATTTTTCCTGCCAGGAACAGGAATTTCCTGGATCTACTGGATCCTTTTAGTGATGGCAGGAGAAGAAATACTGATCTTCCCCTCTGCCTTTGCCATCAATATTCAGTCTCATATTTCATGACACTCCTTCCTTCACATGCTTCCAGGTCTCCTGGATAAATGGCCATGTCGAAGGACATCTCTTCACTTGACCAGCTGGATCTATTTCACTTTCATTTCTCCCAGATTTCCTCCTCCAGATGCTTTCTGGTCAATTTGAGTGCCTCGCAACTGACTGGGTTCATGCTTTGAACTTCAGGATGTTCCTCAATATTTCTGAAACTGAAATAAATATCACATTACTCAAAATTCTAATTAAATTTATAACTATCCTAGAATTACCTTTTCCGATGTCTTTGTCTAAAACTCTTCCTATACAAAAATCCCTGGGGGATGGTGGACATGTCAGAAGCTGCTGAGACACCAAAGAGAGCTGAGGGAAAGCTGTGATGGTTATTAAACTGTTCTAATGTTCAACTCATGTTTCTTGGCAAGAAGCCTTTCTGTGCCTCTGAGTGTCACCACTCCCTGAGCCCAAAGGACACAAACCTGATGAGTTGTGGTTCCCACTGCAAGGGCTGCACTTGCACCTTGGCTCATCACAGGAGAGCTCTTCATCCCCTTTCTCTCTTTTCCTCCCTCTGGGCATGCAGGGAGCTCCTGACTTCAGCCTGTGACTCGTGTGTGCAAAGAGCAAACCTGGGCAGAATTGGGGCAGGGAGGGTTTGGGGGGGGGACGTTGGGATCTGTGCTGGGCACAGAAGGTGTTTTCCATTGCTCTGAGACTGTTGGCTGTGGAAAGTGGATTTAATATCCAGCAGAGGAATGACTTTTGCATTGGATGGAGCTGTGCCTTCCCTTGGCTTTGTTGGCTGACAAGAAATGAACATCCCTCTGTGTCTTGGGCAGCTCCTTCTCAAAGGAAAGCAGGTGGGAGTTGGAGCCAAGGAGCTGAAAGCTGCAGGTGCAGCCTGGGCTGGAGGGAGCTCAGATTTGCACAAGGCTGCTCTGAGTGCCAGGGCTTGGATGGGGGAAATGGTGGGGTGGGGGTAGGGACAGAGTCTGATTGATTGTCAGCCATGGAGGGTCTTGATTTTCATATCCATTCAAAATGCATGAGGAGGTACTTGGATTCAGTGTTAATTGGAGACTGCACATATCAATGAATAAACAGGGAAAAAAACCTAAACAGAACCTGAAAAATCCTTTCTCACTGTCTTTTTAAATATATTGCATTCACTGCAGATATACTACTGAGATCTGTCTAATTAACCACAAATGATTTGAAAATTAAAATAAAATTATTTCCAGAGGCTTGGCTTGTTAAGGTGTTCTGAATGTTAATGAGCCCTGGGACACTGAATTCCTGCACTCAAGAGCTGAAGGCTGAACAAGCCTCTGGAGCAGGAAAATTCAGCAGCAGCCTCCAAGGTGCTGAGGATGTCAGCAGCCCCCACTGAGGCCATCCCTGCCCAGAGACCGTGGGGGAATGGGCAGACAAGGAGAGCGTCCCTGGGGCTGGGGCAGCACAACTCAGAGGCACCAGGGGCTCCAGCTGGGCAATGGAGTGTGGAATGTGGCTGGGAAAGCCCTGCCTGGGCTAGGCCAAGCAGGACAGACAAGCCCTGACCCCCATCCCCCAAACAATTCTCTCAAGGAGACATTTAAAAGGAGTTACAATTTTTTGTGTTCTCTGAGTTTGACTCACTGGAGAAATACCAGCAAGAGATTCTCAGGAACTCAAAACAACAAAACAGCCTTTACTGGCAACTTTAGAAAATCAGAGAAACTTTGGCAAAAGGTTATTATGACACTGTAGTGGTTTTGGTTTGTTAATTCAAGATTTTTCTAATCTTGAGATTTCTTAATTAACGTATTGATGAGTGTGGTGGATTTTATTGTCAATAAATTATTTATGTATTTATTTTGTTGTGAGATAGGATTTTGAGGAAGGTATAGTAGGCTTAATATATTTAAAGGGTAGAAAGAAAATTTTATTAAAAGTAACTAAAAGAAAAAAGGTAGTAAGAATTAAAATAAATTCTTTAGAATACTTTTTTTTCTTTACAATTATTTTTTTAACCTGAAATATAAAGAAACTAAACTTAAAGTTTCTAGTGGTTTACTATTTCTAGAATTGTCTTTTTTTTAGTTTTAGCGTGATAAGATTTTCTTGTTAAGATTATGGAGGTTTTTTACAAGAGGAAATTTTTTTTTGTGGTACTTAATTTTGTCATGGATAACAGTTGTCTGGGGAACTTTGTTATTGTGAAATTGTCTTTATAGCTACAAGCTTTTTTACAGCATGTTGATGGGCCATGTTGAATTGTGGGGTATTGTTTTAAAGATGAGTTATAATATAGTTTTTATTATTTACTTTTTAAATTATTTTTATCTCTGGGAATAGAGATCTTCTCTTGGGGATACTGAATTACTTTTTTTTTTTCCTGTTTAAACTTCTTATGAAATTTCAGGTTTTTTAACATTTGTTTATTTTAGCATGGAGGTTTTTGTTTGATACAAATTTGAATTTTTAAAATAGTTTTGTAAAGAAAAAGAGTTTTTTCTTTATAGTTTATAGGAGGATTTTAGTTTTAAGACTAAGGTATTTTTTTCTTTCTTTTAAATTAGGATTTCATTTCTTCTTTACTGATTTTGATGGTTTTATGTCATTTTTTTATATGCTTGCATTTTGTTTTTTCTTTAACTCAAGGGACGATTGAAGTATTGAAAGAGTTAACATCTGACTTTCCAGTAACTTGTGGTGGAAGTCGTGGTTGTGTTGTGCTACAATTGGTTTTATGGTTGGTTTTTGGCTTTTTTTATGTTTAAGTTTTTAGTTGTAAGGTTATTTTGTATGGGTTGTAGGGGTTTTTTGTTTTAGTTGTGTTGGGGGGAGGGGACTTGGTAAGATTTCAATAGCTGTGTCTTGCTTTGTTCTGGTTGGGTTTTGTAGGCTCTTTTGTTTTCCTGTTTGGTAGTTGTTGGGGTTTGGTTTGGTTAGAATGGGGCCAGTGTGGAGAGGGGCAGCCTGGGGAGGGGGGAAGGGGCTCAGCCCATGGCAGGGTTGCTTGGTTTGGTTTGGTTTGCTTTGCTTTGCTTTGCTTTGCTTTGCTTTGCTTTGCTTTGCTTTGTTTAAGATGGGGGCTGAGGCCCACTGCTTCTTTGTTGACTGGAAAAGAAAGAGGAGGTTCCTGGGCTTTTTCATCTTTAACATTTGTGTTTCACAGAGATGTGTTCAGTATCTCAGTGGTTTAACAGATTGTCACTTAGACAGAAAAAGTTTTACTTTTTAAAATTCTTCTCATCTCAAATTACAACAGACATTCAGTCAACATAAAACACTTCTCAAAGCATTGACTTGAGCCATTCAACTTCACAAATTCTAAGCCTCTTCCATTTAATATTTATCAAAATTTGCAGGAGTACAGAAATAGAAGAAGACACAGAAAGAGAGCAAGGCAAAAAGATGCAGAGAAGCACACACAGAGCTACCAACTCCTGGATTCCAGCAGTGTTCAGATGGAAATTCCAAGAGGAGGTAGGGTCAAGATGTGTGCTTGCCTTGTGGTCAGCCTTCAATACCCCCTGGTCTCCCTGCGCCCTTCCCCCAGGTGGGACTTGGGCTCATTTGGTCCCTCAGGAGCTGGGCTGGGGCTGCAGAGGTGGCTGTGGAGCATTGCCTGTGCTGTGCCAGGGACTGGCAGCCACTGCTGGGCTGGGATGGAGGCTCTGGGGGGATTGGGGTTCCAAGGCAGGGCAGGGCTGGGGTTCCAGGGCAGGGCAAGGCTGGACCTGCCCCTTCCTCCCCCCACACACAGAATGTTTCCAGCCAACAATCTCCTCCGGTCTGTCACAACAGGGAAGGTTGGGAATGTTGGAGGTGAAATCCCAATTCTGGCCATGGGTACCTGGACTAGAACGACAATTCTTTTCCATAGGAATAAACGTCCCAGTTCTTGGTTCATTTCTGGTTTGATTGCCTGGATTTTGTTTTGTTTTGTTGCTGCTTTGTTTCCCTGGTGTGCCTGAAGTGTCCAGTGAGGAGCAGAGTGACTTTTTCCAATGAAATTTTGTGGCTGGCCCTTAATATTAAATCTGGTTTTTGCTGATCCCTTCTTGGGGATTTTTTCAGCGTTCTCAAGCTCTCATTGGTAACAGGGTGAAGGAGCCCTGGCCCAGGCTCTGGCCCTGGGGGACACGGGGACGCTGCTGGGGGGTCCCTGTCCCCCTGTGCCACCCGCAGGGCCCCGGCCCCCCATCCCCGTGTCAGGCTCTGGGGTCGATCTCGTGGAACATCCTCTGGGGGAGGCTGCGGGGCCGGGGCGGGGGGACCCGGGGGGACAGGGGACCCTGCTGTGCACGAGCAGGGTTGGACTGCTCTGGGGGGAACTGTGAGGGGGGCCGGGGCAGAGTGACCTCACACAGCCCCTGTGATGTGACATTGCCCCTGTGATGTCACACAGCTGTCTCTTTGATATCATACTACTCTTGTGATATCACAACGCCCCCATTGATGTCACATGGACTTCTCTGTGTGTCAAACTGCCCCTGTGATGTCACAAAGCCTCCAGAGATGACACAAAGCCCATGTGATGTCACCGAGCCAACTCTATGATGTCACCCTGTTATGTCATACAGTGCTACAATGTCACAGAAGACTGCGATGTCACAAAGTCACCATGTGATGTCACTCTCTATTCTCTGATGTCACAGTCTGCTCTATGATGTTACACAACCACCTTGTGATGTCACAACCCACTCTCTGATGCCACAGAACCACCCTCTATGATGGCAGATTCTGCTCTATGGCTTTACACCCTACTTTGTGCCATCACAGCCAGCTCTGTGATCTCACAAAACCCTCAAGAACTCAGGTACAATGAGACACTGAAGTTTCTTGTACTTTGAAGAGATCTTTGTCATAGGGATACAACTAACAAAATGTCCCGATGTTCCAGTCAGAGCAGAACACTGGAGGCAGTGATGACAGCTGGGGACAAGCAAGGCAAAGGTGTCTCTCGTGCTGAGCAAACCTGGATATGTTTGAGGAATGCCAAGGGCCAAGGCCTGAGCCCCAGCCCCTGGCCAGGCAGATCCTGTCCCTCCCTCCTTGCTCAGGGCTCTTCCCGGGATGGGCACTGACATGTGGGGATGTGCAGTGCCAAGGGCAGGAGAATGGGGCGGCCCTGCCAGGCTGCTGAGCAGGGACAAGGAGGCAATGAGGCCCCAGGCCTGCAAGGGTCACTTGTCTCCTGCTCCTGCCTCAGGCCCAGGCCCAGCAGCCATGGCCAAAGTGCTGCCCAAGGTGGCTCTGGCAGGGCTGTCTTGCAGCTGCTGCCCATCCCTGTGCCCTGAGCAGCCCAGGCTGTCCCACGGTGTCCCTGCCCTGCACCTCTGTCCCTGCAGGCTGTCGGCATCCCCCGGCTGCCCCACCTGGCTGGGCGCTTCCTTTGCTGACAGCTCGGCCCCCTTCCTGCCTCTGCCTGCCCACAGAAAGCCTGGGGCTGCTCCAGACTCCTTCTGGGGGCTATGTTGCACCACAGCCTTGCCCTGGGAGGGAAATTCCTTTGTCCTTCCCTCCAGTCCTGATCTCCTCAGTGGCAATTTACATTAAGTTTTTCCATTTTTCTCCCTGTTTACTATTATATTAAAAAGATCCATCTCTGGGATGGACCATCTCTGAAACCTCCCTTCAATCCCTCCCAGGGCTCTCCTCTGCTGTCCTCAGTCTCCACCCCACTGAGCACAGAGCTCCTCTGTCCCTTTACAGTGCTCATGTGCTTGAGGCCGTGATGCACTGAGGTGCCTGGACAAGAAGGAGGGTTCTTTTCTACAGGAAGGAAACCACAGAGCCCCAGAGTTTTGAAGGCCGATCAGAGGCAGCCCCAAGGAGGCCAAGGCCAGCCAGACCTGTTTGTCTTCAGAGCTTTTGTCTGGGAGCAATCCTTGGATAGACAGAGTTTAGGACGCCAAATCCTAGTTTTTTCCATGAGCACCTGGACAAGAAGGACACTTCTTTTCCATAGGAAGGAAAGTACAGAGCCCAAGTATTTCACAGGCCGGTGAGAGCTGGCCCTCAAGAAGCCAAGGGAACCTAGACAGTCCTGGCAGCTTTTGTCTGGGACCTATCCTTGGATATAAGGAATTTTGGAGGCAGATTCCCAGTTTTGGCCAGAGATGCCTGCATTGAAAGATGTTTTTTTCAATGGAAAGAAAAGCACATCCCTCCAGTGTTTTGAAGGCAGAAGAGAGGTGGCCCCCAAGATGCCAAGGCCATCCAGAGGAGTCTGTTCTGGCAGGTTTTATATAGAAAGAATCTTTGGATTTAATCAAATATAGAGGTAAAATCCTAATTTTGGCCATGAACACCCAGAGGAAAAGAAGAGCTCTTTCCCACAGGAAGGATAGCATGGAACTCCAGAGTTTTAAGGGCAGATGAGAAGCAACCTTCAACATGCAAGGTCAGCTGGACCAGTCAGGCCAAGCCAACCAGACCTCCTTGGTGCCCTGCAGCACCACAATTGTCCCTTGGTTCCATAAGCCCCCATAGTATCAAAACAGATCTTTGTTTTCATGAGGCCCAGTGACACCACAAGCAGTGGTCTTGGTTTGGAAGATGTGGGAATATGCTCTGAGCCCAGTACCCATGGTGCTGGTCTCTTCCGCCCAAATTTTCTTGATGAATTGGCAGACCAGCTGTAGGAGAAGGGCAAGAAGCCAGGGATGTTGCAGGGAGTGCTCCAAGCACGGTGCCAGCAGGCCCAGCCCAGGTGGGGATGGCTGCAGGTACCTGCGCTGTTCTGCGGAAGAGGCCACGGGCGGGGTCCTGCTCTTGTGTGCGCTGCAGGGCTGCACCTGGCAAAGAGCGAGCGCAGCCAGAGCTGAGGGGCTGCGGGAGAGGCCGGAGAACACAGCCCAGCCCTGCGCTGCCCAGGCAGGGAGAGCCCCGGGATGCCCCAGGGGATGGAGCACGGCCCCTGCGGGGGGTCTGCCTGGCCCCTCTTCTGTCCTGTCCGTGGGCATGGGATGGGATTGGGTGGGATGGGATAAAATGGGGTGGGATGGAATGGTGCCACATTGGCTGCGGGCACCAATCCTGTGGGGCCGCTCTGCCACTCACCCTCCTGCGGCAGCTCAAACGGCACCACCGCTTTGGTTTGATGTGCTGGGGCAGCTCCAGCGCCTTCTTCCTCCTCTTCCCCCCAGGCCACCTTGGGCGCTTTCAGGGGTCTCTGCTCCATGATAATGACTGGTTTTGTCCTGGGGCTGCCCCCAGCCCAGCCAAAGTGGCCCAGCTTGGAAGGAATGCCTGGCCCCAGGTGTCTAAGACAGCCCAACAGGATCTTTAGGAAGGGCTCAGACCATCAGCAAACGCTGCCCGGCTCTGCAGGCTCAGTCCTATCCCCATATCTTCCCCTGAGAGCATTTGAATTTTTAAATGAGAATCATTTGAAGGGAGGGGATTTACATTTTCCATTTCAGAGAAGCCTTCTGCCTTCATTAGCAGACACCTCTCTCTTAAACCAAGACAATTGTTTATCATCTTGCAGATGCACAGTTGCTGGGGAGCCCCGTTTTACACCAGGGACCTGGAGAACCATTCCCAGCAATTGGGAAAATCCTAGGTGGTCCATCCACCCATAGATGACGTCTCCAAATGTGCCCTGAAATTGGGTCCAGCTCTTAGAGGCCTAAAAGAGCAAGTCCAAGGGACTTGATGATATTTTTTGGCCCAGAAAGCCCTGCAGCTGATGGCACACTTCACAATCAGCAGGGGACACAGCTAGGCCAAAGCCCAGACCTCTTCTGGGAGCCTTTTTCATCATAAACCCTTCAAGCAGACCTCCATGCAAGTCACTTGGGAAAGTTTCTTCTAATGATACATTTCTGGCACATAACTGCACAGGGTTATGTGAAAGATTCTAAAGCAGCTGCTGTGGAGTCAAAGAGCCAGCACTAAGAGTCCCTGTCACCTCTCTGTAGCTAAATCCCACTTTGGGGGATTCGAAGGAGTTTGGAACGAGCTAGAGAACAGACCTCTGAGTGTTTTAGATGATGCCATTGCCTTCTCTTCTACATGAAAAGGAAGGGTGAGTTTGGCTCACCTCTGCACCGCATGGCTCACAAGGCTGCAAGACTTGTAGTTACAAGAGCTTTGAAGGATTTCTTGGCCAAGAAGACACTGCCAACCAGGATATTTATGTTTTACGCCAGTCCTTCAATATTTCATCTTATGGACTCATGCTACAGTGTAAGCTTCCTTAGCCAATCATGTTATGACACACAAACCTACAGCACTGCATCCTAAGCTTCTTGTTTACCATTGTAACTACTTTTTTTTTTCTAGATCTTCAGCCCTAAAACACTAAACTTTCCTCCACTTCAACCTTCCTCCCCGTGTCTCTGCTATAATAAACTAGAAATGCACATTCTTGCTTCTAGCATCTAAGTTTGGAAGCCCTTTCCAAGGTCTCCAATCAAATCCTGTCTTTAATTCTAAGCTTTGCTGACAAGACCAAAGCTCTGAGATTTCCCTGCATTTGTGTTCCCAACAACACCGATGCTGTTAGTTGCAGAGTGCCCAGGATCCGTCTTGCAAGTCAACTCTGGCAGGAACAAGGTGGGCAGCTGCCGGGGGGCGGCTTGTGGCCTCTGACAGCCCATTGCCCAGGGCTTGCCAGCGCCCCAGCCCCTCAGGGGCTGCCCCAGCCCGGCCAAGCTGCCCGGCAGCAGCGCCGCAGCCCCACAGCAGCTCCAGAGCAGCCCCATCCAGAGGCACCTGGGAGCCCTCAGCAAGGCAGCCAGCAGCACATGGGCAGGAGGACACGGATGGTGCTTCCTGCCCGGCACAGGGCTTGTGGCCATCTCCAGGCACTGCTCTGGCAGGGATCCCCACAGCTCCGGCCCCTGCCCACTTGCTCTGTCACCAGCACAAAGGCTTCAGCAGAACCACCACAGGCCAAGGGGCTTCTGGCATTTCCCCTGCAACACTGCACACCTGGGCATCTTGCTGAGCCCAGGCACCCTTCTCCTCCTCTTCCCCTATGCCCTGCAGACCCTGGGCAGCAAAAGAAAGCTCCTGGGAGTCTGTATGTTATAACACACTCTATATTTATACACTAAAGGAAAAACAAGAAGAAGAAAAGAACAATCTTAAAGAAATGGGAAATTCCCCTGTTTAAGGTGGCCTCAGCAGACAGAGGAATCAGCTCTCTGCAGAGCTCCAGCAGCGCAGCCAGCTGACCCCGACAGAAGAGGCCGTGTCCTCCATGCCCAGCGGAGATGATCCTGCACCCTCTGGAAGACAGAATATCGCTCACTCTGCAGTGCCTGGAGGACATGCAATGTTTGACGTGCGACGTCCGACACCGCACTGCTGGTGTCCTCTGTCAGGTGTTCAAGGGCTGAAAGAGAAAGGAACAGAGCCATGGTCAGATCCCGGATCTGCGAGGAGCCGAGGAGAGCCCACTGCCCGGGCCATCCCAGCCGGCTCTAGCCATGGCCAGGAGGGAGCAGGGACCAACGGGAGCAGCCCGAAGCTGCTGGCCACGAATCGCCCAGGTGGCCCTGAAATCTGTGTGTGCTCTGCCCACGCTGCCCCTCATCCGCACAGGGAGCAGAGCCCTCCGCAGCCGGGGCAGGGCTTGCAGCTCCCCCGGCAGCCCCCGCTGTCAGCCCGCTGCCCTCACTCACCGTTGCAGATGAGCCGGAGCTCTTCCTACTTCCCCCTCAGGTGCCGCCCGGCCATGCCTGTGAACACAGAGCCTGTCACGGCCCCAGCGGCACAGCTCCCTGCCAGCGGCGCTGCCGGCGCTGTGGCCACACGGGCTGCCGGCCCGACAGGGCTCAGCCTGGCCCTTGCCGCACGCTGCCGCCCCAGGGCACGGCTGCCAGAGGGCGGCAGCAGCAATGCCCAGGCCAGGCGGGGCTCCACGGCGCCGGGCCCGGCTGGCGCTGCCGGAGCAGCAGGCGGGGCCGGGGCTGAGCTGCGGCGGGCCGGGCCGGGGAGGGAGCCCGGGCTGGTGGCTTAGCCGTGAACCTGATGGCTGCCGCTCGCAGGGACTCCTGTGGGCTCTGCAGGTAGGGCAGGGCCCGGTGCAGATGCTCGGCCGCTCTGCTCCTGTCCTCTGCCAGCTGCAGAGAGCGGCAGGAGGGAAGGGTTGGCGCGGGCTCAGCCCCTGGGCCGGGCGCTGCCTGCGCCCAGCCCCGGCCTCCCCTGCCCGCACAGCCCTGAGGCACGGCCAGCGGCGGCCGGCGCCGGGCTCCCGAGGGGAGGGGCAGAGGGCCGGCTGCTGCCCGGGGAGCCGCGGTGCCGGCCCGTCCCGCAGCCCCGCCGGGCCGGGGCTCCATCGTGAGCTAGGAGAAGAGTCCGCCCGGCCTCTGGGTGCAGCACCGGGCAGGGGCACAGCTGCCCGCCCTGCACACTGAGCACTGCGCTCAGGGGGTTTCTCCGGGCTGACGCTGGGGCTTGCAGGCCCTTCTTACCAGGCACTCGCTGAACTTCCACAGATTCTGCCTCTTCACCAGTCTTTCAAGATCCCTTTTTTTTAAGAGCTCGGCCACAGAAAGCAGCGTTTCCTGAGAAGCCTGGGGAGCAGCAGAGACTTGGAGATGGCCCCACAGCGCAGGGTGCAGGACGTGCGTCCCTGTGCCAAGGCCTGGAGGAGGCTGCAGCTCGGCAGGTGCCAGAGCAGGAGGCAGCCGAGCCCCCTGCCAGGGGAGCAGCAGCAGCCCACAAGTCCTCACCTGTGCCACAAGCCGCTTCTCATCATGGCAGTGGAAAAAGAGGGGCAGCAGGCTCTGGCAAAGAGGTGTCTTCATGGCCTTTTTTTCCTTTTCCCTTTCTGGAAGAGTCAGCAGTGTTCGGAAGAGCAGTATGGAGAGCAGCTGCACCTGGCTGTGGTTCTGTATGGAAGGAAGAAATAAAGACCTCAGCATCGGCTGCACAGGGCTCAGCTTGGCACAGGCCTGCAAATTCACAGGGCACTAAGTGTCCGGACAGCACCCAGTGGCAGTGGATGGGAGCAGTGAGCCTTATGTGGTCAAAGAGTGGCAGGAGCGCCTCAAGCAGCTGCAGTGTGATGGGGTTGGGCATCAGCATGTCATTGTCCAAGATGATAAAGCGGAGTAGCATGACTGTCATGCTAACTATCTCTCCATCTGCATCCCACAGGAACTCAACAAGACTTTCAGTCAGGCTCCACATTTTTTCAGCCTGTGTGGAACACAAGTTTGTGAAAGGCCACCCTGCTGCCGCAGGGCCCGGAGGCCAAAGACCTGTTGCGAAGCACTGGGGCAGCTGAAGCGGGAGGCAGGAGAGCTGGGAGCAGCTACCCCAGCGCCCGAAGCCCAGACAAGGCCAAGCGACTGCATTGCCCAGCCCCACGCTGCCTGCACGGCTTCAGCCACTGCCCCCTTCTCACCATCAAGGGATTCTTGCCCAGCACTACGAGGCCTCGGAGTGCCAAGTAATGCGTGGCCATGTGCTCGCTCTGCAGGTTCTGTGCCAGGATCTCCAGAACACTGTCACTGCATTCCCTCAAGTCCAGGCATTCGAGGACCTGAAAGGCACAGGGCAGTGACAGGGGAGCCGGCTGGCAGGAGCCCGGAGCTGCACAGGGCTGGGCCCAGGCAGCAGCACAGGGCATGGGCACCGTTCTGGCAGCTGTGGCTGCGAGAGGGCAGCGAGCTTCCTCCTGCATTCTCTTTATGAATTTGCAGACAAACTGTAGGAGAAGGGCAGGAAGCCGAGGATGTTTCATGGAGTGCTGCACACACGGTGCTGGGCTGAGCAGGGACAGCAGGCCCAGCCCAGGTGGGGATGGCTGCAGGTACCTGCGCTGTTCTGCAGAAGAGGCCACGGGCAGGGTCCTGCTCTTGTGTGCGCTCCACGGCTGCATCTGGCAAAGAGTGAGCACAGCCAGAGCTGAGGGGCTGCGGGAGAGGCCGGAGAACACAGCCCAGCCCTGTGCTCCCCAGGCAGAGAGAGCCCCGGGATGCCCCAGGGGATGGAGCACGGCCACTGCAGGGTGTCTGCCTGGCCCCTCTTCTGTCCTGTCCGTGGGCATGTCCCCAGGGGATAGCATGGCATGGCATGGCATGGCATGGCATGGCATGGCATGGCATGGCCTGGCGTGGCATGGCGTGGCATGGCATGGCATGGCGCCAAGCTGGCTGCAGGCACCAGTCCCACAGTCAGGCTCTGCCACTCACCCTCCTGCAATGGATGGAACAGCACCACCTCCTCAGTCTCCTGTGATGGGGCAGCTCCAAGGCCTTCTTCCTCCTCCTCCACCCAGGCCATCTTGGGCACTATTGGGGGTCTCTGCTCCATATCTTTGACTGGATTTGTGGCAACTTGCAGGAGGGATGCCCTGGAAAAGCTCCAAGTCACCAAGTCCTGCAGTTGTGCCTGGAAGGCACCTTCAAGAGAGAAGCCTCAGGAAGGCTGCAGGACAGCAAGTCCTGCACTCGGTCTCAAGGGCTCCTGCCACAAGGACAGGAGACTCCCGTCAAGGATTGTGGTCTAGCCTCGAGGGCACCTGCAGAAGAGAAGCCTCAGGGAGACCACGGGTCAGCAAGTCCTGTGGTCTGGCCTCGAGCTCAGCTGCAGGAACAAGGGCTCAGAAAAGCTCCGGGTGGGATACGAACGAGCGCGCTGTTGTCAAGGTCCGCCCGAATGAACGGGTGACGGATGATTTTTTGGTGCAAAAATAACCAACAAGGCACAGGGGCTTTGCAGTAACAAATCAACAAAATGCAATTGTATTGATAATAACCACAACTGAATATGCATTTGTTTAGGGAATCTGGGGAAGAAAAGGGTAAGACAAGGGAAGGGGGAGGAAAGAAGGTGTTGTTGTCCTTCGGGGGTCCAGCCGTCAAAACTCACTGGTGCACGTCTCAGGAAGATCTCAGAGGACGGTCGGATTGCACCCCAAAAATATACCGTTTTTCGTTGAGGGAAGGGCGGCCAAAATTAGGTTTCCATGGAGGGGAAAAGAATAGGAAGAGGAGGAGGGGGAGAGGTTATTCCATTGTTTTCATGGCCAAATGCTCACAGGTACGTTTATTCTGGGCAGTTTTTCCCCCCCTCCCCGAGCAGGCGGGGGGGGATGGTGAGTCCCAGTCTCTGGAAGGGGGTGCCAGGGGGGTGCCAAGGAAGTTTCTTGTCTTGTCTTGGCTCCTTTATGAGAGGATTCGCATCTCTGTTTGTCTGTCATGGTGGTTGCAGGCAGGCAAGAGGGGTCTTGTCTTGGAGGGGGGAGCCACCCCAGAGCTCAGACCAGCCAAGTCAGGAGGTAAGGAGAAAGTACAGAAAACATTGTTCAGAAAACAGCAGCATGCCCCTTTCGAATACAGCATGGCATGTTCTGCAAACACCACATGTGAACACACTGAATAAGCATGAGACTTTCTCTCCCATCTGGCTCAAGAGTTTTTAACCTTTAGTGGTCTTTTCTCATGACAATTGTGAGGCAAAAAATGAATGATTTTTGGATAGACTCTCACAACCAGGAGCAGCCCAGCAGCCTCCAGCCCCTCCTGAGTCCAGCATGTCATTTCCTCTGCCTCCGAGCCCCCTGGCCATGCTCTCTAAACAACACAGACATTGACCCACCTCTGCACAAGTGGCTGATGACCCCTTCTTCTATTACAATAGAGATGGAACTGAAAGCCAGTGTCTGGGTGGCAGCAGCAGCAAAGCCCAGCCAGCAGCAGCGCTGGCTGAGCTCCATGGCCAGGAGCAGCCGTGGATGCCCGCGGTGTGGGCAGGCAGGAGCCAGGCAGAGGCTGCTGTGACCAGCGGCGGGGTCCCCAGTGTGGAGAGTTTTGTCAAAGAGTGGCTTGAGGAGAGAGGACACAGCCGAATTAATTTGGGAAAGATGTCCTAACTAGGGCAGAGACAGGCAGAGGCCTTTTTTGCGTCTGTAACAGGATAGAGAATGGAAAAGTACAAGACCATAGTTAGTTCCAAATCTTGCAGGTGTGAGATAATGTGTCCTTGATTCTCTCAAAACATGATAAAGAAATGGACAGTGAGGCAGGAGAGATAGAGAACGTAGTCTCAAAGGAATGTGGATGAGTTAATGCTATATTTTAACCAATAGATTGCTTGGCTTACAGAATATTCATAAGCTTATTATTTGCTGTATAAGTGTTTGATACTTTTTCAATAAAGCGGGCCATGATGAACCAACTGGTGTCCTGGTCTCCTTCCTCCGACACATGGTGACCTCGAACGTTGAACCCCTCGTCTCGAAAGAAAAGAAAAAGGGAAAAGAGCACGCCACGGTCAAGGAAGTTGGAGCTGGGTCTCGTTCGCAGCCGAGATGGTGCCGGACCTTTGAAGCACCCTTGGGGTTCACATCGGTGACTCAAGCCACCCACGTGCGGCCGGAGCCTAGAAAGCTGCAAGAGTGCTCACGAAAAATTAATAAGAGGTGTGGATTGGCAAGCCGCATAGGAACTCTTTGCCGCGTATTTAGAAAGGCGAGGAGTAAAATGTATAGATTTAAAAAAGGAGCTCCCAGGGTTGCTAGCCTATGGTTATGCTAGAGGAGTGTTTCTCAACCCACACACAGTTCATGAACTTGCTGAATGGAGAAAGTTTGGGGATATACTGTGGGAGGCGGTGTTAGAAGATGATAAAACAGCAAAGAAATTGGGCAAGCTATGGCGTGTAGTACATAACTCATTACTGCAACATGTTTCTGAGCGTAAGGCGGCAGAAACGGCGACACAAGCTCATAAGAAGAATATAGGCTATGGTTGTGAGGACGACCCTCTCGCGCCTTCGGTAAACAAGGTGTTAATACCATTGGATTCACAACAGGGTGGAATGCCGGATCAGGTTGCAGGCGCGGCGGGGCCGTCTGCACCTCCTCTGTCAGAGGAGGAGGAGGACGAGCTGGGGGCTAGAGGGAGAGGGGGGCGCGAGCGAAGCCCGCCGCCTCCCCGTAGGGGGAGAGAGCAGAGCCCACCACCCCCCGGCGGAGAGCGCGAGCTGAGCCCGCTGCCCCCCCACAGGGAACGCGGACTGAGCGTGCCGCCCCCCCGCCGAGAGCGCGAGCCGAGCCTGCCACCTACCCCACCCAAACAGCCTGCGCAGAGGTGCCAACAGTGCAGAAGTCTCGCAGAGCCAGGTCATAAACCAGAGCCACTCAGTGACCCATGGTGGGAGATGGCCAAACAAAGGAGGGAGGCCTGGGCCGCTCTGGCAAGGGAGGCAATGCAAATGGGGGATAATGAGGCAATGGAGGCAGCTACCGCTCTAGCTTGCCCGGTCACATACATGCCACAATATGATGCTCAGGGGAACCATACACAGAATTTGGTGGAGTATACCCCATTAGACTGGAAGTTGTTATCTCAGTTGCGGTCCACAGTCAGTCAGTTTGGGGTGAAAAGCGAACCTGTTAGGCAAATGCTGGATTACCTCTTTAACACGCAAATTTTGTGCCCGAATGATTTAAGGGGAATAGTGCGGCTAATATTCACTCAGGATCAGCAACTGTTGTTTCATGCACATTGGCAGGCTTTAGTTAACGAGTCGGTCGGGACACAGAGAGCTCAGGGGGACCCACTGCAGGGGGTGACGGTGGATGAGTTGATGGGCTTAGGGGCATACCTGCGCACAGAGGTACAGTTGATATCAGGACCAGATAAGCTCAGAGAAGCCATGCGGTTGGTACGTGCGGCCATAGAAAGGGTTAAAGAGCCAGGAGGGCTGCCGGCGTACATGAGCATAAAACAAGGGAGAGAGGAATTGTTTGGGAGTTTTATTGACAAAGCAGCCGCGGCTATAGACCGGGCCGGTAAAGCAGAATCAATGAAGGGGGCGCTATTGAAGCAGTGTGCTTTACAGAATAGCAATCCGGCCACGCAAAGGGTGCTAGCCACTCTGGGAGCAAATTGGACCATTGAGGAAGCATTAGAACGAATGGCATTACAGCCAGCAGCCTCTCAAGTATTTTTAGTAGATGCAATAAAGGAATTAGGAGTAGGGCTGCAAAAGCAAGCAGAATCCGCTCCAAACCAAGTGCTAGCCGGTCTTGCTCCTCTCCGAAATGGCTCAATGGCAGTCACGCAGGGAGGCTCAAAGACATACCCCAGATGTTACCGATGCGGCAGTGGGGGACACATGCGCCGAGAATGCAGAGCGACTGGCTTGTGGTGCCAAAACTGCCTATCCAGCTCCCACAACGCTACGGCTTGCCGGCACCGATCGGGAAACGGCGCCCAGACACAAGTTGCAGCCGTGACATCAGCGCCACCTCTTGTCTGCAGCCAGCAACAGCAGGGAGCCTCGGCTTGGACATATCAGCAGCAGTAGATGTCACATTAATGACAAATCGCCCAGAAAGGATACCAACTGGAGTAAACGGCCCTCTCACGCTACAAGGACAAAAATGTGGAGCCTTATTGCTCGGATGCTCTTCAACATCTATGCTGGGACTATTTGTATTACCTGGGGTCATAGATGCAGACTATACCGGAGAAATACAAATCATGGCTTACACCCCTTATCCCCCGATAAAGATAACCAAAGGACAACGCATCGCACAATTGGTACCACTACCACAGATGACATCGAGTATTCCATCACTTACTGGACAGAAGCGTGATGGAAAGGGTTTTGGCTCTACTGGTATTAGACTCCTGACTGTAAATCTTCAAGAGAGGCCAAAACAAAGAGTTGAAATTACCCATGGACACCAGAGCATAACCCTTTATGGATTATTGGATACGGGAGCAGACACCAGCATTATATCGCCAGAAGCATGGCTACAACACTGGCCCCTGCTCCCATCAACAAACATGCTCACGGGAGTAGGAGGACTTACTTTGGCAAGCAAAACACCACCTCTGTCAGTGCGCATTGATGGGCAACAACTGTCTGTTGTGTTTTCAGTCATTCAGTTGCCCCCTACAGTCTCTTGCCTGATTGGCAGGGATGTTTTAACACAGCTGGGGGTGGTGTTGACCAATCACCACCCTTTGGGGTAATTGCCATTGCTTGGACTTTCCCCATTCCCCTCACCTGGAAAACAGATACACCGGTGATGGTTAAGCAATGGCCCTGGAAAGGGGAGAGTCTTATACATGCCCATGAATTGGTGAAGGAGTAATATGAGCAGGGGCATTTACAACTCTCAACGAGTCCCTTGAACACACCCATTTTTGTGATCAAGAAGAAGTCAGGGAAATACTGCCTGCTACACGATCTACGAGCTGTGAATGACCAGATGGAACCGATGGGGGCCTTGCAACCTGGTCTTCCGAACCCAGCCATGATCCCTCAAGATTGGCCACTTTTAATCATTGATTTAAAGAACTGTTTCTTCACTATTGGACTGCATCCCGATGACATGAAGATGTTTGCCTTTACCCTACCAGCAATAAATCGTGGGGAACCAGACATTAGATTTGAGTGGACGACATTGCCACAGGGGATGCACAACTCGCCCACGTTGTGCCAGCTTTATGTTGACGCTGCATTACAGCCATTACGGCAGCAGTGGCCAGCTACCATAATATATCATTACATGGATGATATTTGGTTCGCGCAGCAACAGCCATTTTCCCCTTTGCAAGTTGACAGCATCAAAGACACTCTTGCAGCAGCCTCACTTGTTATTGCCACAGAGAAAATTCAGACCACGAAACCATGGAAGTATTTGGGAGGGACTCTAATGGACCAAACAGTGGTGCCCCAAAAATTAGAACTGCACTTGGACATTAAGACTCTACATGATGCTCAAAAGTTGCTAGGAGACTTACAGTGGCTAAAACCCATAGTGGGAGTACCAAATCACTTGTTGGAGACCCTGCGACCCTTGTTAAAGGGCACTGACCCCACTACCCCTGTATGCCTCACAGAGCAACACCATGCTGCCCTACAGCAAATCAGTAATTGTGTATGACAAGGGTATGTGTCTCGTCGACAGCTAGATTGCCCAATTGACCTCACCGTTTGGAATAGTCCTTGTCACCTGCTTGGCGCTCTCTCCCAATATGAAAACAAAACGGGGGAGATACGGGTATTGGAATGGCTGTCACCACCATTACAACATAAGAGAACAATATTTGCAAAAACTGAACAATTGGCTGCGCTGATCAAAAAAGGCCATCTCAGAATTACTGAAGTGGACGGTTGAGAACCTGCCACCATTAGGATACCCATGAAAAAAGAGACGCTGGACTGGTACCTGGTTAATTCAGTGGACTTACAGGAAGCATTATTGACATCATCTGCAAAGGTGGAGACAAGCAAGTTAGTGCCCAGGGTCCTGCAATGGATGACAGAATGGGACTGGATCACTCAGCCGCTGAGAAGAGAGCGCCCCATAGAAGGAGCCACCACAGCCTTCACAGACGCAGGGAAGAAATCAAGACGTGCTGCTGTCACTTGGCAAAAAAAAAAGACAATGGAGGCATCAACTTCTTATAGCAGACCCTGCAGACAGCCTACAAACCTTAGAATTGTTAGCAGTAGTATGGGCAATGTCCAATCTGCATGAGCCCTTGAATGTGGTCACAGACTCCATGTATGTCGCTGGAGTAGCCAGACGTATAGAAGGAGCAGCAATTAAGGAAGTGAATAACAAACGGCTGTATGAGTTCCTGGTTCAATTAAGGAAAGCTCTCAGGGATAGAAGTGCAGTGTACTCTGTAGTCCATATCAGGAGTCATAAGTGGTCTGAACGTCTAGGGGAAGGGAGCGTGCAGATAAATTGGTTACCTTACCCATTGATAACTCTTGTCCTGTTGATAAGCATACATTGGCAAGAGAAGCCCATAGTAGGTACCATCAAAATGTGAAAGGGTTGGCGAGGAGCTTTGATCTGGGCTTGTCAGAAGCCAAGGCCATTGTCAGGGCTTGTCCAATATGCAGTTATCATAATGGGGGAATAGGCCTGGGCTGCGGAGTTTATCCTCGAGGTTTAGAAATGAATGAGAAATGGCAAATGGATGTCACGCATGTAGCCAGGTTTGGTAGGCTCTAGTATGTGCATGTTACCATAGATACATATAGCCACTACATATGGGCTGCAGCACAGGGAGGAGAGAAAGCGATACATGTGATCAGGCACTTATTGAGCTGCTTTGCTGTCATGGGAGTCCCAAAAGGTATCAAAACAGATAATGGTCCGGCTTACACAAGTGCTAGGGTCCAAAAATTTTTGGACCAATGGTCTGTCAAGCATGGGACAGGTATTCTGCACTCCCCCACAGGACAGGCAGTAGTAGAAAGAGCAAATGGTACCCTCAAACAATATATTGACAAACACCAGGATTTAAAGGCCCCACAAGCATGCCTGGCTAAAGTTTTATATGTGATCAATCATTTATGTATTTTTGGGGAGGACGATGGCCCCCCTGCAGTTAAACATCACCCAAGATCAAGTCAGGAAACTGGTAAGGAAACAGAAATCTGGGTGAAGTATAAGAACTCAAGCACAGGGATATGGGAAAAGCCCGCAAAAGTGCTATATTGGGGTCGGGGATATCTTTGTGTTTCCTCACCAACAGGGCCTTTGTGGGTGCCTGCCAAGTGGACTAAACCTGTCTTTGATGCAGCATCTGGTAGACAATCTTACGGAGGGGGACAGGGAGCGTCTAAAGAAGAAGCTGCCGCTGATCTTACGACCCTTATTACTGCAATTGAAGGGACTTTAGAAAGCGGTGGACAGAGCAGTGACACGCCACTACCGGATGGCCAAGGAACTGATTGACACTGACACTGTTGAAGCACTATCGACCTTCCACATAAAAGGACCAGCGAGGGAGCGCTGCCTTGAGTGTTGCAGCCCCTGTTGTGCTGCGTGGGGAGCTCTATATTGTGGGGGTTGTGGTAGAACCTTTTGGTTAGAACAGTCTGGGATCTGGGGCTTATGGTGTAACACCTGCAAGCATGACTACACATGGGGGGAAGACTGGCAGAGGGAACTAAGGAGACAGACGGGGCTAGGTACGGCTCTGGCTGTAGATCTTTACTAGTCTCCTGAGCAGAAAATCTTGGCCTACTACCGGTGGGAGGTACAGTGTATTGTGAAAAGAGTTAAAGCTCAAAGTAAGTCATACATAGCTTCTGCTAGGTGTAGACAATTGGTGCCTCTAACACAGCATTCAATTGTAGGACCCATCAAAGGAGATCCTGATCAGGCATTGGACTCCTGCATCAAGGCCCTACAGAGATGGAGATTGCAAAGGTTAGGATCGGTGAGATTAAAGACAGATAAGAAAAGGAAAGCGAGAAAGAAAACAGAAAAATGAGGCTTATTTTTGTTATACTGCTCAGTGCTGTGACGGATGGGGCGGTAGGAGTAACGCGCTTTAATCAGCCAAGAGATAATATATGGATAACGCTTGCTAATCAATATAACCAATCATCGCTTTGTCTTAGCCTTGGAGGGGTTACTAATCCATTTCGAACATGCTTGGTGGGAGTCCCAGTGTGGTCTCCTGGGGAATTTTGCAATCTGATTGATAATCAAACTCTATGCATGCGCAATATGACAAACATTAATTCATCCACGCCAGGTCACACTGCAAGTCAAACTGATGGTTACCGCCAATGCTTAATAATCTTATCACTTAATACTACCTTGCATTCTCCTCCAGAGGAGTTGGATCTCTTTGGAAGTGCAAACGCCAGTATGACTAACACCTCAAATGGCGAATGGTTCAGTTTTGATCCCTTAGATCCCCAGAATTTACATCGGCCTAGAGACACATGGGCTACCCTGGATTCATCCCTCAGTTTGGATACAGTGTCTAAACAGATTTACAGCAAATGTAACGGCACTAACATCACGGCACCGATGAAATTACCCACAGGGATATTTTTAATTTGTGGAGACAGAGCTTGGAATAGTATACCAGCCAGGCCACAGGGTGGACCTTGTTATTTGGGAAAAATATCATTGTTTCACCCCAATGTGTCTTTATTAATGCAATAGAGTCAAAATTCAAGCAGGAAGAGACGCAGCCTGCATGACTTAGACTGCAGCCAGATAGGAGACCCACGGTTTTGGACTGAGTTAAAACAAGTGATAGTTTCAACTATCTTGCCAGGAGGAGCTGCAAATAAAGCTATGAACTTAGCAAAGCAATTGGGATGCTGGGCCAAGGACGAGTTAAACAAGACATCACAAATTTTAGATATGCTAACTGCAGATGTGCAAAGTGTTAATCATGCTGTTTTGCAAAATAGAGCCTCTATAGATTTTTTGCTTTTAGCACAACGGCTAAAATGGATGTGAAGAGTTTGAGGGAATGTGCTGCATGAATTTGTCCGATCACACTGTATCTATTCATGCTAAGATAAAATATCTACAGTAGGGACTTTACAATCTCAAAGAAGAAGAAGGTCTAGGATCGATGAATGGCTTAAAAGCTTAGGAGTTGGACCGTGGCTGAGAAACCTTGTGACATATGCTATAGGGGTACTGGGTGTGATTTTGATGCTTTTTCTTATTTTGCCTTGTATCTTTAATTGTATTCAAAATATGGTCAGCTGAATGATAGAAAAATCCTGGCAGACTAGCCTCCTTGCCCAAGAACAAAACAGGGGAAGTGTGGAGAGTTTTGTCAAAGAGTGGCTTGAGGAGAGGGGACACAGCCAAATCAATTTGGTTAAGATGTCCTAACTAGAGCAGAGGCCCTTTCAAGAGCAGGGTGTCCTTGTTGACAAAGAAAATGCTGAAGTTATACAAGAACGGGATGTGGACTGCAGAAGTTGCTATTCTTGCTAACCACAGGAATGTAGCTAAAGGCTAAATTAGGCGGGGTTGACATGTAGCTGAATAGCCAATCCTGAGCTCAGCTTTTGCAATATGTATGAGGCTCATTAGGCACTGTATTGAGGTTGCTGAATCAATCAATAAATCAGACCTGTTGATGACCATCTGGTGTCCTGGTCTCCTTCCTTCGACAGAGTGACCTACCCAGCGACCTCACACAGCCCCTGTGAGGTCACTCAGCCATCTGTGATGTCACGCTTCCTCCTGTGATGTCAGAGAGCTTACTCTGAGGTGTCATCCTGTGATGTCGTGCAGCTCCTGTGTGATGTGGCAGAAGACTCTGTGATGTCACAAAGTCACACTGTGACATCACAGTCAGTTCTGTGATGTCGCAGGCAGTTCTGTGATGTTACTCAGTCACCGAGTGATGTCACAACCCACTCTCTGATGTCACAGAGCCATCCTCTCTGATGGCAGAGTTTGCTCTATGGTGTCACACCCTACTCTATGACACCAGAGTCAGCTCTGTGATGTAACAATCCCTTCAATGATGTCAATAAACCCTCTCTATGACTTCATACTGCCACTCTGTAATGTCACAGCACATATTTTGACATCACAGCCTGCTCTGAGATGTCATACAGCCATGGCATGATGTCACAGCGTGCTCTGTGATGTCACAGAATCCTCTCTATGATGTTGTAGCTGCTCAGTGACCTCTCACAAAAAACTCTGTGATGTCATTGCCCAATCTGTGACCTCACACAGCCCACTCTGTGCTGTCACACAGCTCCTTGCTGACATCACAGCTGCTCTGTGCCTCTGTGACACAGCCACAGAGGTGCTGCTGTGACACAGCCCCCCTCTGGGACATCCCACAGCCCCTCCTGCCAGTGCTGAGCCCCTGTGAGCTCGGTCTGTGCCCTGCTGGTGTCCCTGAGGGGCCCTGGCAGGGCCCCAGCCCTGCTGGGCTGTGCACAGGAGCTGCTCCTGGCCAGAGCTGTCTCTCTGCAGCGCTGCCCTTGCCAGGAGCTGCCTCTGGGCCAGGAGCCCAGCCCAGCTCAGCAGCACAGACACAGTGACTTTAATGAGCCTCTGGGGCTTTGGTGCTCTTTCTGTCTGCCATTGCCAAAGTGCTGCCCAAGTTGGCTCTGGCAGGGCTGTCTTGCAGCTGCTGCCCATCCCTGTGCCCTGTGCAGCCCAGGCTGTCCCACGGTGTCCCTGCCCTGCGCCTCTGTCCCTGCAGGCTGTCGGCATCCCCTGGCTGCCCCACCTGGCTGGGCCCTTCCTTTGCTGACAGCTCTGGCTCCTGCCTGCCTCTGCCGGCCCACACAAAGCCTGGGGCTGATACCAAAAGGGTTAATTCAATCTTTACAGTGCCTGTGGACTTTCAGCAGAGAAACGAGGCAGTCAGGGGCTGCTTTCCCAACAGGAGTGGTTGGAAGAGAAGATGAAGACATCTGACTCAAGAATGCAGTGATAGAAAAATCAAGGACTGAATCTGGGAATTTGTGGTTGGTTTTATGGAAGTGGGTAAATTTTAATATACACATAGTGACTGTATATAAGCAATACACTGGTAGAATCACATGTCCACCTAAGCAGTCATCACTCACTGGACCTTAGGCCTGAATAAATGATGCTCTCTTAAACACTAAATTAGTGTTAAGGTGTCTTATTCTGATATTGTGGACATTTGGTGACAGCAGAGGCTGACAGAACCAAGGATCCAGCTGTGACACTTGGAACCTCATGGAACAAAGGTTCCATTGTGATGCAGTGGAACCCCATGGAAGCAAGAGTCCACTGTATCAGAGCAAGGCCTCGTGGAACCCGGGAGACCATTGCTGACAGTATGGAAGTTCATGGAGCCATGGGATCATTGTGAGAGTTTGGGGTTGCATGGAACCAATGGTCCATTGTGCCACTGCAGAACCTTCTGGAGTCAAGGTGGTCATGTTATGCTATGGAACCTCATGGAACAAAGGATCCATGGTGATGCTGTGGAACTCAGATCATTGTTGACAGTGCGAAAGCTCATGGAACCAAGGGTCCATTGTGACACTGCAGAACATTCTGGAATCAAGGGGATTATGTTATGCTATAGAACCTCATGGAACAAAGGATCCATGGTGACACTGTGGAACTCA
The DNA here is from genome assembly GCF_047830755.1 of Zonotrichia albicollis. Lineage (NCBI taxonomy): Eukaryota > Metazoa > Chordata > Aves > Passeriformes > Passerellidae > Zonotrichia > Zonotrichia albicollis. The sequence continues at coordinate 5,605,242 of NW_027428428.1, read as the reverse complement.
GATCATTGTTGACAGTGCGAAAGCTCATGGAACCAAGGGTCCATTGTGGCTCTGTAGGGTTTCACAGAACCAAGGAGACCATTTGGACACTGTGGGGCCTCATGGAGCCAAGGGGCCACTGAGACAATGAGGAACCTCATGGAACCAAAGTCTATTGTGATGCAGTGGAACCTCATGGAACCAAAGGTCCATTGTTACACTACGGGGCCCTGTGGATCCAATGGGACCATGGTGACACTGTGGTGCTCCATGGAACCAAGGGGCCATTCTGATTCTGCTTTGACTCATGAAACCAAGGGGCCACTACAGCACTGCAAGGCCTCGCGAACTAAGGCAGCCTTGTGACACTGCAGGTCCCTTTGAACCAGGGGTCCGTTGGGATATTGCAGGGCCTCGTGGAACCACAGAGACCACTATGAGCCTTTGGAACCCATTGTAACGAAGGGGCCATTGTTGCATGGCAGGGCCTCATGGAATCAAGGAACCACAGTGACACTGTGGGGCTCCATGGGACAAAGGAGCCATTCTGACACTGTGAAACCAAGGAGGCCATTGCTGTGCTACAAGACATCATGGAACCAAGGAGGCCACTGTGACACATGGGCCCTCATGGAACCAAAGGACCATTCTGGCATTGCAGGGCCTCATGGAAACAAGGGCGCAATAGTGACATTGTGGGGCTCCAAGGGACCAAGGGGGCATTCTTAAAGTGCAGAACCCAGGAGGCTGTTGTGACACTCTGGGGCATCATGGAATCGAGGATCCATTGTGATGTAGCTCGGCCTTGTGAAACCATGGAGGCCATTTTTACACTTTGAGGCCTTGTGAAACCAAAGGGCCATCATGGCACTTTGCATCCCCATGGAATCAAGGAGTCAACTGGGACACTATAAGGCCCTGTTGGGCCAAAGGGCAATTGCAGCACTGTGTGGCACCCTGGAACCAATGAGAAAATTGTGACACTACAGAGCCCCATGGAACTCAGGATTCATGGAACAGTGTGGGACTCGTGGAACCAAAGGTCCATTGTGACATTGCAGGGCCTTATGAAATACTGAAGACCATTGTGAAACTTCAAGGCCTCATTGAACCAAGCGGCTCTGTAGAACCAAGGAGAACATTTTGACACTGCAATATACTCCACTGAAAACAATGCAGAGAGAATTATTTTGCCCTGTTTTCTTTTCCAGTTTATAGATTGATATAATAAATGTCCAATTGATATTGATCCGCAGAAGCTTCTAATGAAGTCAGAAAAGATATGAAAGTCAAGACCCTTTATGGATGACAATCAATAACACTTTGTCCCCACCCCCTCCCCACCATTTCCCTCATCCAACCCCTGGCACTAATATGGATCAGGAAGGGTGTGGCCAGCAGGAGCAGGGCAGTGATTCTTCCCCTGTGCTCAGCACTGCTTGGGCAGCACCTTGAATGCTGTGTCCAGTTCTGGGCTCCCCAATATAGGAAGGACATGGAGGGGATGGAGTGTGTCCAGAGAAGGGCAACAAGGCTGCGGAGGAGTCTGGAACAAAAGTTTTGTGACGAGTGGCTGAGAGAGCTGGGGTTGTTTATCCTGGAGAAGAGGAGGCTCAGGGGAGACAGGGCAGTATAAAGGCACAGGTTGGACTTGATGATCTTCAAGGTCTTTTCCAACCTTGCTGATTCTGTGATTTTCTTAAACCACCTGTGCAGCAGTTGCAGGAGGAGCCCTGGGCTTCCTCTTCAGAAGCTCCAGCAGCCCAGGTCCCTCAGCTTCTCCTGCCAGCCCCAAAGCCCATCCTGTCAGTCCTGCAGAGCCTCTGCAGCTCCTCCTCACTGCCCAGAACAGGGAGCCCCAGAGCCAGACACAGCAGCCCAGATGTGCCCCCCTGGCCTGGGGTGCCTCTGGCAAGGGAGCAGCACCAGGCACTGCAGGAGCCTGCAGACAATTCCTGCAGCACCTGTAGGATGATCCTGCTGCCCAAGGGACGTTCCCATGGTGCCAAGTCAGGAACTGCAATGGGGAGTGGGGCCAGAGAGGAAAGGGCAAACAGGGATGGGCTGTTTGCAGGGCAGGGAACGGGGGTGGGCAAGAGGAAGAAATTTATACCAGGGAAAGAGTAAGGAAAGCAAAGGTAAAGCAAGGGAAATGCTCGGGTCAGTTTGGGGGTGGCTGCCAGGCAGCCCTGGCTCTGACCAAGAGTCTGCAGTGGCACAGGAAACTCCCAGCTGATGGGAACAAATTTTCTGGCTGACTGCAGAGGCCAGGACAAAGCTGAGTGGTTTCCCTGGTGTCCCCCAGCCCTTGCTGGCCACAGGGGCTGATGGCATTTGTGCTCCCTCAGCTTCATGTCCCCTACCAACAGCATGGGGGTGATCGTGCCTGCTGTGTGCAATGCCAATGGGCTGCTGAGCCAGTGCTGCCGTGTCTGTGCCTGCAAGGATGGGGCACCTGTGTGAGCTGGGGGAGAGGCCAGGGCTGCAGAGGGGGGATGTTGTTTGCAGCTCCATGAGGACGCTCTGGGACACTGCCCTGGGCTGTCCAGCGCACTGGGGATGGATCAGTCCCTGCTCTGCTGCTCCTTCCCATGTGCCCCAGGGCCCTTGCAGAGCCCCACCCATGCTGTTTGCCCCCAGCCTGCCCACGGCCAGCCTGGGGCTGCTCACGGGGCTTTTCTGTGCTGAGCGTTGGCCTGGCTGTGTTCTTGAGAGAGCCTGGGCAAGGAGCCTGGAGCCCCCAGGGCCTGGCCTGGGGCATCAGTGCTGCACCAGCAGTGCCCATGGCCTGTCCCTGCTGCAGCCCCGGCACTGCCACCCCCAGGGCTGTGCCCGGCCCCGAGAGCACTCAGGCCCTGCAGCAACACCAGGGCCAGCAGGGCAGCGGGGCAGGGCCACGGCAGCAGCACTGGCAACACCAAGTGCTGCTGCTGCTGCTGGGCACAGCTGCTGTGCCAGCACTGATCTGCCCCAGCTCTGCACACAGACATTGCTGCTGCAGCTCCATAATAGGCATCAAAACGGCATCTTTGCAGAAAACTCTTCTGGGAGACACTTTAGTTTCTTTAAAGCCACCGAGTGTGCGGCCCCTCATTGAAAGAGTCTGTGGTCACAGGGAAGGTGGAGAGAAACAAAATGAGAAATGGCACAAGGAATGACATTTATTTGTGGACAATATGAAAAAAGTAAAACAAAGAAGAAGAGCTTCCATAATGAAACTAAGAAGTAGCAAATAAGACTTTTATTACAAGTGATTTGGCGTAATTGGCCAGCAGTTTAATGTTTGTGAATGCATGCAGTCATCAGTCTCCACACTGCAGCCTTGAGCTCCTGGTTCCTCAGGCTGTAGATGAGGGGGTTCAGAGCTGGAGGCACCACCGAGTACAGAACTGTAACTGCCAAATCCAGGGATGGGAAGGACATGGAGGGAGGCTTCAGGTAGGCAAACATTACAGTGCTGATGAACAGGGAGACCACGACCAGGTGAGGGAGACAGGTGGAAAAGGCTTTGTGCCGTCCCTGCTCAGAGGGGATCCTCAGGACAGCACTGAAGATCTGCACATAGGAGAAAACAATGAACACAAAACACCCAAATGCAGAACATATGGACAACACAATAAGTACAAGTTCCTTGAGGTTTGACTGTGAGCAGGAGAGCTTGAGGATCTGGGGCACCTCACAGAAGAACTGGCCAAGGGCATTGCCCTGGCACAGGGGCAGGGAAAATGTATTGGCTGTGTGCATGAGAGCATTGAGAAAGCCACTGGCCCAGGCAGCTGCTGCCATGTGGGCACAAGCTCTGCTGCCCAGGAGGGTCCCGTAGTGCAGGGGTTTGCAGATGGACACGTAGCGGTCGTAGCACATGACGGTCAGGAGGAAAAACTCTGCTGAGATGAAGAACAGAAAAAAAAAGAGCTGAGCAGCACATCCTGTGTAGGAGATGTCCCTGGTGTCCCAGAGGGAATTGTGCATGGCTTTGGGCACAGTGGTGCAGATGGAGCCCAGATCAGCGAGGGCCAGGTTGAGCAGGAAGAAGAACATGGGCGTGTGCAGGTGGTGGCTGCAGGCTATGGCGCTGATGATGAGGCCGTTGCCCAGGAGGGCAGTCAGGGAGATGCCCAGCAAGAGGCAGAAGTGCAGGAGCTGCAGCTGCCGCGTGTCTGCCAATGCCAGCAGGAGGAAGTGCCTGATGGAGCTGCTGTTGGACATTTCTGCTGTCCTTGCATGGGGTTCTGTAAGAAAAGTAATCATGGAATAGCTGTGTTTGGAGAGGACTTTAAATATCCCCGCACAGCTTGGGGGCACTTTCCCCCCTCTGCCTGCCCAGGGCTCTGCTGCCTGGAGCTGTCCCTGCCAGCAGCTGCTTCCCTGTGCCCAGGGCTGGGCCCTGCCATTGCTGCCAGAGCCCAGCCCAGCCCTGGGGGCTCAGCTCTGCCCTGCAGACCCCTCCCAGCTCTGGCACTGCCCAGGGAGAGCTCTGGCTCTGCAGGCAGCATCAGAGCAACCCAGAGTTGGCTAGAAATGTGACACTGATGCTGCTCCTAAAGGCCCCTGTGCTGATATCTGTCAGTGCCTGGTTTAGCAAGATCTCAGAGAATGTTTTTTATTTTTCTCAGCCTGAAATGAGAGATCAATGTCTGTGTGCAGTTTCCATCCCAGCAACCTAGGACAGTAGAACATAAAAGCAGTTTATCCCCTTTTACGCAGCCCCTTCTCTGCTGTGCTCCCTGTATAATCTAATTTCTGCAGTTCAATGACATGCTGGAAGCACTCCTAAAAAAATGCAGCATCCCTACCACACAAGGAGAACACTTCCAAGCCTTACCAGCTGTCTCCTCCCACCCAGATCTTGTCCCTGAGCACTGGGAGCAGCTGCCAGGGCTGGCTGAGAGCTGTCCCTGGCAGGCAGCAGAGTCCCTGCCCCAGCACAGCGCCCTGGGCTGCAGGACCCTGCTCTGCACGACAGCCCTGGGCACCCCTGGCTGCTCTGCACTAGAGACAATCACAGAATGTACTCACAGGGTCTGTAGGCATTGGGATGTTCGAGCTTTAGGAGATGGCTCCAGGAGCTGCAGCTGCATTGTCCTGCAGCCAGAGGTTCCTGTGCCAAGGGCTGGCAGTGATTCTGCCCCAGGCACTTCTCAGCACCTTCTCAGCCCTGACTGATTGAAGCTCTCTGTGCCTCTGTGCTGTGCCCGGGGTGGCTGCAGGCAGTGCCCCAGCCCTGCTGGGCTGGCAGAAGAGCTGCTCATCTAGAGAAATGTGCTTTTGAAGCTCTTCTTGGTTACCAAGAGCTGCCTCTGTGCCAGGAGCCCAGCCCAGCTCAGCAGCACAGACACAGCACAAGGACTTTAATGAGCCTCTGGGGCTTTGTGCTCAGGTCCTGAACATCAGTCCCTGAGAGGGAGCTGAAGAAACCTCTCCAGAACTCCAAGTCAGAATCCAACTCCAAAGTTTCTTGGACTTTTAATGGGTCCCACTGAGGGACACAACAGAGAAAGTGTCCACAGGCCCCAGGCAGAGCAGAGAACTGGAGGCAGTGATGACAGGTGGGGACAAGGAGAAGCCAAGTCTTGGTGCCCTGGGGCACAGCAGGGTCTGTGCCACCAAGGGCTGGGAGGAGACACCTTTTCCTGAGGCCCTGGGGCCTCCTGGCACAGCCCCAGCCAGGCTGGGCACTGTCAGCCCCTTGTCCTGCCCTCAGCATCCCCCCATAGCCCACATCCCAGTGGCCTCAAGGATCTGCTGGAAGGAGTCCCTGGGGAGCCTTGCTCAGGAGTGGCCCTGGGGAATCCTTCATGCTCCCTGTAGGGACTGCAGGTTTTTTAAAAAGACATTGGGTTTGGCTTTTGCACTGGAGTCTCCGAGAGCTTTGTGCAATCATGGTCTTCAATTATCTGCTATAATTAGTCCCTGGAGAGGCTTTGTCAGTAACAACACTCATTGGGGCTCATCAGTACTTCAGGTTACTTCAGTTATTTTAGGGTACTTTGTGTTTCCCTTTTGATACGGACTCTGTGAGAGGTTTGTGCAATCATGGCCCCAATTATCTGCTTTAACGAGTCCCAGGAGAGCTTTGTACTGACACTCAGTGGGGCTCATTAATGGCTTTAGTTACTTAGGGTTTTTATTGTACTTTATGTATTTAAGAATACTTTTAGGCACTTTTAAGGATTTCCTTGCCCACACTGAGTCTCTGAGAGGTTTTTGTGCCATCCTGACCTCCAGTTCTCTCCTCCAAGCAGTCCATGAGGAGCCTGTGATGGGTATCTTCCATCTTTCTGTTTTACAAAAAAGATGGAACTGAAAGAATTTTGTAAGACTTTCAAAAATCATCTAAACAAACATGAGACAATTAACAATACAACAACAGCTAAGAAAATTAAATGTCCTGTTTTAGATAGGCATCATCCAACCTTTTAGTTCCTTGGATTGGGAGATTTCATTGACCCAGTCTTTGTTTTCCACTTGAAGCTTCTTGAACTCTTCATTCAGTACCTGAATGCTCTTGTGGATTGACTCGCTGTGGCTGGAGAGGTTCATGCAACACATTCCTTCAGACTCTACACAGCCATGCCCATGTGCCCAGAGTAAAAACTCTATCGCTGTTCTGCAAGGTGGCATGTCTGATGGTCTCTATATCTGAGAGCAGGCCACTCAGTGTGAGGGAGGTAGCATTGGTTTGCTTACTTAACAGGCACCCAAGATGGTCTAATTGTCCTAAAGCTTTAGCTGCAGCCACCCAAGCTAGTCCAAATTGGGGGTGCTACCATCCAATACCTGGATTAAAGCTTGCAAAGCCATCTCTTTGATATCATCAAATACTTCTCTGAGGATACCTGCTGCTTGATCATCTGGTAGGTTGTGTAGTCCTTCTCCAGCTGGATGGTTGATTCCGCCCTTGTCTCATTATTAGCATAGTCGCTATTAATTGATTTAGTAAACACTTCCATCCCCCTTTTCACAGGGTGTATTCTGCAGGTGACAACAACATGGTCATAACACATTTTAAATCATAGGGAGTTATGATGTGCTGTAAACATGGTACTCATTAGGCCATTAAAATAAAGTAAGTCCTTCCTATGGTCTTTAGCTGCCCTACACAGATCCTTGATTTCCCCTCAAACCAATGGCTGATACCTGGGATTCTGCCCCCTTCTTTCATAACATACGGGGGCAATGAGGGCTTTTGAGACTCTTTGCCAGTCTCCTTCCTTAACTGCTTATTTCCGAATCCTTTCCTAGGGACCTTCTGGGGTTGAGGGGTGAGGTGGCTCTGGGGAATCCAAACTGTCTTTCGGGGAGGAAGAATACCTTGGAGGAGAAACATTTGGATTAGAAATAGTGTGACAGTTGGACTTAGTATCTGTGACCATGGGGTTATATTATTGCTGGAGGGTGAGGCAAAGGGCACTGCCATTTTGTCAGGTGTTGGGGAGGAAGGGCCTTGATTTACGATGGTGGACTTCCAGGGTAGAGTTCTGGAGGCATTGCCCAGGGTGAAAGTGGAATGATTGACAGTAGGGACATGACCCACAGTTGTGGGGATGGAGTCTGGAGGTTCATTCAGGGTGCAAGAGAAGGTTGTGGTAGCAGGAAGTGGAGGAGCCAAGATGGAGAGAGGATGATCCGACTCCCAAGCCACATTCAGGCTCCTTCTATCTTGAGTCTCCAGGGCATGATATTCCAAGACCACATGGCCATTGCCATCTTGGACCATTGTGGAAGGTCTGAGAAAGGCATGTTTGAGGGGAGGTCCTGAGTTAGGAGTGACCAATGGATTGAGTTTTTGAGACATTGCTTGCTGGTGAAGGGTCTCAAGGATGGTGTGGAAGATGGGGAGCATGTGGGCTGCAATGGGCTCCCTTTTGTTCAAAAGGTTGTACAGTTTAACTCCCACTGAGTCCTAAAATTCTGTGGTATGGATTTCATCAGCTGAGGCATCTGGAAAATTTTTAATGATCCACCTCATGATTGATTTTAATTTGTTCTTTGAAAATATTTTGTCACGATCTGTTAGAATTAACTTGAAGCATCCATATATGCTCCTTTCTACTTCGGACATCTGGCTCCCCATTTTTCTCCTTCTCCGCCTTAGGGGCAACAGCCATCAGAACACACCAAATAAACAATGGGACTTGGGTGCATATTGTAAAAACACAGTGGCAAAATGGGCAATAAATGTCTTGCATTTCCCCAAACCTACCTGCAATCCTATGCAGGTGAAACCATTTTTGCCTCTGCCCATCCCGGGCTGAGGTCCCTCAAAGCAACAATGAATCCACCAGGCCTGGCACAATCCAAAATCCCAGGGAGTGCTGACCTATCCATCAGCTAACCCCAGCTGACATGACTGACACAGGGAGCCCTGAATGTCATGGTGCCTTTTCGGGTGCCAAATGTCACAATGAGGGTTGCTGCGACAAATCTGAGTTCCTGATTTCAGTAGGGTGAGGGTGGCAAAAATGAAAAGGAGTGGGTTCGATGGAGTTTCCTAAAAAGAACTTTAATTACAGGGTGAAAAACAATAAACATGGAGAAGTCGAGCACAGTAGGAGGGGCAGTATCCTAAAACCTGAGACAAAGAGGAAGTCACAACATAGACACTTGGGGCTAGAAAACTAGAACAATAACCATATAGAAGAAACAAGTAACCAGTAAACCAATACAGGAGTAGAACCTGGACAACTTAGCATAATAGCACTAAAGGCTTATGGGCAAACTCTCAAGCTCACCCTAAGTAAATCAAATGATTCCTAGGACTTGAAACTCACGCCCAGTTCTTCCAGGGTAAAATCTGTCTGACTCTGAGTTACAGCTGGGCTCACTCTCACATTTCTGCTTTGCACTGGCCCCTTGGGACCATGCGGCCAAACAGAGCCACAATGCTGTCCTTGGTTCCACAAGGCTCTGCAGTGTCACAATGGCCCCTTCATTTCACAAGGCTCCCAAATGTCACATTGGTCTCCATAGGAAGGAAACCACAGAGCCCCAGTGTTTCAGGAGCTGATGAACGGCAGCCATCAGAGGCCAAGGCAAGCCTGACCTGTATGTCCTGGCAGGTTTGCTTGGAGGAACCCTTGGATATTTGAAATCACGAATGTGGAGTCCTAATTTAGAACATTGGTGCCTGGAAAAGAGGGATTTTTTTTTCCATACAAAGAAAAGCGCAGAGCCCTTTCCAGTGTTTGGAAAATAGATGAGTGCTGCCACTCAGGAGTCAATGACCAGCCAGACTTGTCTGTCCTGGCAACTTTAGTCTGGCAGCAATACTTAAATACGCAGATATTTGGAGGTGGAATACTAATTTTGGGCATGGATGCCTGGAAAAAATGGACAATTCTTTTCCATAAAAAGAAAAGCCCAGAGCTCCAATGTTTCAGGGGCAGATGGGAATGGCCTTCAGCATTCCAAGGTCAGGCAGACCTGTCAGGTGACCCCTGGGAAGCCAAGGCAGCCACACCTATTTCATGTTCCCTTCCTTCCACAGGGCCCTGCAGTGTCACAATGGCTCCTTGCTTCCATAAGGCCCTCAGGTGTCATAACGGTCACTTGATTACACAAGTCCTTGAGGACCTTAATGGTTTCCATGGTTCCACAAGGCCCCACAGTGCCATAATTGTCTATTGGTTCCATGAAGTCCCACTTTGTCCAATGGCCCCTTGGTTCCATTGGGGCCCAGTAGTGCAACAATGATTCCCTTGGTTCCACAACTTCCCATAGTGTCACAATGGCCCCTTCCTTCCATGAGACCCTGCAGGGTCACAATGGTCTCCCTGATTCCATTGGGCCTTGCAATGCCACAATGGCCCGTTTGGCTCCACAAGGCCCTAAAATGGAGCAACATCCTCTTGGTTCCACAAAGCCTTGCTGCTTCACACAGGCCCCTTGGGACAGTGAGGCCCAACTAGGCCACATGTTCTTGGTTCCAAGAGAACAGAAAGATGTTCTTGGTTCCACGAGGCCCCACAGTGTCACAGTGGCCCCTGGGATCCATGATACCCTGCGGGGTCACAATGTTCCTCTTGGTTCCACAAGTCCCTAAGTGTCACCATGGCCCATTGGTTCCACAATGCTCCGCAGTGTCACAATGGTCTCCATAGCAAGGAAACAAGTGAGCCCCAGTGGTGCAGGGGCAGTCACCAGAGAAGCAGTCACCAGAGGCCAAGTTTAGCCCAACCTGTGTCATCCTGTTTTTTTAAGATTTTCTAAGCCTTTTGATGTCGACATTCTTGTAGTGAACTTTCTCACACACTTTCTGTAAATAACTCATTGTTTTGCATTCCTTTATGGAGGAGGAGAGAGTTGAAGGGCTGTTGGTTTGATCAGTGTCATTGGAGAGGTGGCACTGTCACCTTCCAATCCGCTGTCACTTTTAGAAAACTATAAATGTTGGATTCAGAATATAAACTTCACATTTTTTCATCTTGAGAAAAGCGGTGCGCGCTTCTGTTCTTTCCTGTCCTCTAGTGACTTCTGGTGACTGCCAAAGTGTACTGCAGCCTAGGCTGAGAAAGAGTCCGGATTGCCGATGAGGTTTTATTGTCTCCCCTCTTTGGTGCTTTGCCTGCTGTTCTTGGGGTAATGGCAACCGCTGTGGGTTTCAAGGAGGATTCCCTCATTTTGGATCTCTGGAGGGGGGTCCTGGAGTGGAAACAGGTTTCTGTTTCCTGGAATGATTTTGAGAGCTTGTTCCTGTGGGCCCGAGAGCGAGGTCTCTTTTCGGACTCTGCATAGCCGTTCTCCAATGAGGAGTGGTCTCTCGTGGGGGTCCCCCGCATGGAGGCCCTCTTTGATGATTGCACTGTAGACGTGGGATCACTGCTGGTGCAGTGGAAAGAGTGTGAGTATCTTTGGTGGGGGTCTGGTTCTTGTACCCCTCGGAGTTCCCAGGGGAGCCCTTCTGTCTCTGACGTGGACGAGGGGGAGTTTAAGTTTCTGTGTGATGTGGAGCCCTCCCCCACATGCCCTGGGAAAGTGTGCTGGAGGACAGGTCCAACTCAGGTGATGGTTCCCCCGGGGTGGATTTGGCTTTGCCAGGCTCCCTTGTGTCGCTCTGCAGTGATGTGGCTCCACAGGCTGCGCCTCTCTCAGCACCCCTCCCCTCCTCCATGTTGGGGACAGGGGCCCTGCACCGGTCTTGTCCTGTTGCAGACAACTTTTCATTGAAATCCTTTCATTAGGATTTTTCCTGCTGAAGCTGAGAAGTTTCAGCAACAAAGTGTAAACAATGGTTTTTTTGCTGCTGCGGAATGCAATAGGTGGATCCGTGATTGGTCTCCTGTGGATGTTTGGATTTACTGACCAGTCACGGCAGAGCTGCTCTTGCTCTCTGACGAGACACAGATCTTTGTTATTCATTCTTTTCTATTCTATTTTTAGCTTAGCCTTCTGAGAAACCTTTTCCTTTCTATTTCTTTTTAGTATAGTTACAATGTAGTATATATATAATAAAATAATAAATCAAGCCTTCTGATCATGGAGTCAGCATTCTCATCTCTCTGTCATCCTGAAAACCCTTGTGAGCACGGTCACATCATCCCAGCCCACACTGGGTTTGCCAGCCGTGCCGGCACCTGTGCCCGCCAAGGCGCCCCCTGCCAGGGCTGCTGCACGACAGGGCACTGAAGTATTTACCTTTAGCGCGAATGCTGACACGGCCGGCGGGAGGCCTGTGGGTGCCCGGAACCGCGGCCCCTCCTCGTCAAATTTGTGGATGCTTACCACATGCCAGATGACTGTGTGTCCGAGGAACCCCGGGTGTTTTTGGTGAGAAGCCAATACTAAGACTGACAAGATGTGTCAGCCTGCTTCCTTGCGGCATCTTCAGGGTCATGGAGTGGGCTTCTCTGGCTCTGCTGGTGCTGCAGTGGGCGCAGGGGCAAGTGGTGTTGACCTGGCTCCCAGTCAATCATCTGCTCTTGTCCCTGTGGGGCCCAAGGGCCGGGACATGGCAGGTGCTGTTGCTTTCTCAGAAGGTCCCCAGGCTTTCCCTGTGCTCAAGGGTGTTACTCATAACACCTGTCAACCCCTCTCATATAAGCTGAAGAAGGAAGTCCGTGATGCGTTTGCTCAGCATGGTTTGGGGTCTGCTGAGGTTATGCAGACTCTCCGGAGGGTTGCTACAGACGTGCTGAGGCCTCATGACCTTTATCATATGGCACGCTCTCTTTTTGACCCTGTGCTGTTTGACGGTTTTGAGACCAAGTGGGGTCATTTGGCGGCCCAAGCGATGGTGCAGAATGCTGAGCTGGCACCGCAGGACCCCAAGGTGTGGGGTTGTCGCTGACATGCTGTTGGGCAGCGGACTTTATGCCAATGTTAAGGGGCAGGCTGGATTCGGTCCCCTTGTGCTTGACCAGTGCCACACGTTGGGCTTTGCAGCGATTGTTTGGACCCTGGAAATGGCTGCTCCGAGGCAGCCGTTTGTGACCATCATGCAGGGGGTTGATTTGATGAGTCTTTCATGGCATTTGCGGCAAGGCTGACTGCATCTGTGGAGAGGCAGGTGCCTGATCCTGTGGCAAGGAGGATTGTGATTGCAAACCATGTGAGGTGTAATTGGAATGATGCTTGTAGGAGGGTCATAGCGGCTGTGCCTGGTTTTTCTACTGTCTCTCAGATGGCGGAGGCCTGTGCAGACATCCTCCCCTCCGGCTGGAAGTTGGCTGCCGTGGCTGCCGCTGTGCAGCCAGTCTGGGTGGCACCGCAGGGCAGGCGGCCAAAGCAGGGGAATAAGCAGGCTAGCAAGAAGTAGGGGAAGAAAGCACCGAATGTCAATTTCCCCATGGTTTTTTTTGGTCCGTGTGGTAGGTTGAATCACATGTCCAATATCTGCAAGGCAACTGTTCATGTTAATGGCCAGGCTTTACCGGGCTCGGGAAATGTGAAGTGGAGCGTGCAGCAGGAGGGGCGTGTGCAGACACAAGCTTCTCTCCAGACCCCGGAGACGATGGAGGTCTCCTTTGCAGGCTTGCAGCCAGCACCCATGGCTCAGCAGGTGTGGATGTCTGCACCGCAGCAACACTTGTCTTAGAATCTTGTAAAGTACACAAGGTTCCCCTGGATGCCTTTGATCCCTTGGGTGGGGGCATGAGTGCTCTCCTGATGGGGAGATCTAGTGCCACCCTTCAGGGCATCATTGTGCACCTGGGGCTCATTGATGCAGATTTCACAGGGCAGATTTGTGCCATGGTCTCCACACCCACCCCCCCCCCCCCATCACAATCCCGAAAGGGACACGACTTGCTCAACTTCTGCCTTTTAAGTCCTCTGTTCGCAGGACAGCTGACCGGTCACATGGAGCTGGTGGCTCTGGATCCACTGGGCCGCCTCAAGTTTGCTGAACTGCTGTCCTGACCAAGGACCGTCCCGAGATGCTGTGTACCCTGTCTGTTCCTGGTGCGACGCCATCAGAAATCCACCTCCACGGGCTTCTCAATAGTGGTGCTGACGTCCTGGTTCTCTCCCTTTCAACCTGGCCTCCAGAGTGGCCCCTGAATCTGGTGGGGACGTCTCTCATGGGCCTGGGAGGGACGGTGCAATGCTACATGAGCCAGAGGCCTGGGCTGGTCACGAACCCAGAGGGACAGACGGCTTGGGTCAGGCCTCATGTTACTTCAACTCCTCCCAACCTCTGGGGGAGGGATGTTCTTCTGTCTGGGGGGTGCGCATCGGGACGGATTTTTGATGTGGGCCGCGGTGCTGAAGGGCGCAGAGTGTCCTATGCCTCCTATTCCGTAGCTGGTGGACAAACCTGTCTGGGAGAAGCAGCTTATCTCCCTCAAGATAAATTGGTCACCCTTCAGAATCTGGTGCAGGAGCAGTTGGACCAGGGTGAAGCTGGCGGGGGGCTTTGTACAAACCACGAACCAGACAGGGCTGCTGTAGAACGTGTCTCAAGCTGCTTTATTTTTCAGCATCAGTCTCATTACAATGTTACAACAATGGGAAGATGCCAGCAGCTCACATCCTAGGCAGCAGACCAGACAACTTACTTTATAAGTTTCTTGACCAATCACACAAAGCAAAAGCACATTGACAGCAGTTCTAGCCAATCACCATAAGCACACGTATCTTGGAATATGAATCCCAATATAACCAGTTAGATGGTGCCTGGGCCAGTTCTGACCCTTGCTGCTGGGCCAAAGGCAGCACTGTGGTGTTTTACCCCAGAGATACCTTGGCTGCTGGAAAGTGCAGCGGGGCACAGGCGCAAGTCCAGGCTTGTCAGGACTCTGTTTAGCTCAGGAGAGAGAGCTTCTGGCGATGGTGAAGAGAAGGAAGGAGTGGATTCTGCTGAAGGGTTGCTAGATGTTTATTCCATGGGTACAGAGGTCTGACCCGGAGCAACTGCTGCCACCAGAATGCCGGCCGCATGGTCTCATTAACCTTATAAGCTCGGGCACAGGGGAAGGGGAGGGGACAGGTGAGTTACCAACCAGGTGAGAGGGGCAGGGTCTCAAGGGACTAGAGACACCTATCCAATGTCCCCCAGGCCTGAGGGACCAATCACACGACGCCTTGCTGGTATGTTAGCCTGATTGACAGGGCACACTCAGCAAGGGGCGAGGGAGAAGGGAGAGGGTAAACAGGACATTGCAACACACTGCAACATCTCCCCCTAGTTTTGTTTAAAAAGAAGAGGACTGTGTTCATGTTGCAGAATGATTGCCAAACCATGGTTGGTAAATCGGTTCTTCTTCTACAGGAGGGTCAGTGTTTTCCACTGAGGCCTCCAGGCCATTCACTGGAGCACTGAGGGCTTCCAAATGGTAGACCTCAGGAGGGGGAGATGAGCTTGAAATTAATTTGAGAACCATGCGTTTGATTAGTCCAAAAACAATGCTAAAAACTACAATAACTATAACTAAAATAAACAGCACTAAAAATACAGTTTTCAGAATAGATCCCAACCAGCCCACGAGTCCCCAGCCTTTGAACAGTCCATTCAGCTCGTTGTCAGTTTCTCTGATGATGTCTGAGAGCCTTTGTCAAGGCAGTCCATATGTGGTTTGGGCTGCGGTACTATGTAGGAGATCGCAGGTGGGATGATCACGAGTAGGACGAGAAGCAGGCTCGGTCTCATGGCGTCTCGAGGCTACACACGAACAGTGGGATCTAAACTGGTACAAGGAACTTGAGACAGACATATATTACAAACTATTCCAGATAGGAGGCTTAAATGGAATTTCCTCCAGAGAACGCGTGCGGCGTTTTCTTCTCCAGGCAGCGTGAGCAACCTGGGGTGCTTCTGCAGATTTCTCTGAGACTTTGGGAATATAGGGCTTTACCCATTTGGAAGGAACCCACCTTAAACCAGAGGGGGTGGACACACAGGCGTATCCACGTCCCCAAGTAACCAATTTGTAAGGTCCCGCCGTTTTCCAAGTCTCAGGGTCCTTTACTAAAACCGGAGGTTTTTCTTTTATCAACCTGTGATTGCTCCCCCGAAAGTGGCGTAGGATGGGTGGGTTCAGGCTGTCAAAAGAACAATTCAGAAAATTGATTGTGAATAGTGCCCTGGTTAACCGGATGTGGGGAGGTTCTACCTTCAGAACCTGTTGTTGCTGGTCCAGGACCCTTTTAATATCACGGTGAGTTCTTTCTACAATGGCTTGACCTGTAGGGGAGTAGGGGATGCCAGTTTTATGCTCTACTCCCCATTGCTGCAGGAAGCTCCCGAATTCCTTGGATTTATAAGCAGGCCCATTATCAGTTTTCAGCTCCTTGGGGATGCCCATGAAAGAAAAAGCCTGTAAGAGGTGCTTAATAGCATCAATAGATGATTCTCCTGTGTGGGCAGAAGCATAGACCGCTCCAGAAAAGGTATCTACACTAACATGAACATATTTCTGCCGTCCAAAAGCCTGTATGTGTGTTACATCTGTTTGCCACAGTTCACAACTGTTCAGTCCCCTTGGGTTTGCTCCCGTACTCACTGTAGGGAGTGCATGTTGTTGGCAATTTGGGCACGTGGCCACAATCGCTTTGGCCTGTTCTCGAGTGATGTTAAACTGACGAACCAGGCCAGGTGCATTTTGGTGGAAAAGCTGGTGGCTGATTTTTGCCTGTTCAAAAACATTTGGGAGAGTGGCCATCACTGCAGGTGCAGCAAGAGCACCTGCCCTTCTGTTGCCTTCAGCGATAAACCCTGGCAAGTCAGTGTGTGACCTGACATGCATCACATAAAAGGGTTGCTCTCGGTGAGTGACTAACTTTACCAGTTTTGAGAGCAATTCAAAAAGTGCAATGTTAGATACATCTTGCAGTATTGCTTGATCTGCTCTGGATACTACTCCTGCCACGTATGCAGAGTCTGTAATCAGATTAAATGGTTCTGAGAACCTTTCAAAAGCCCTAACAACCACAGCCAATTCAGCAACCTGAGGTGAACCTTCCACCTCAGCAATGTCCGTCTCCCACTGCTGGGTATAGGATCCTTCCAAGTCATAACGGACTTGTGGGACCTCCCGGACGCATCTGTAAAGACAGTTAGAGCCCTTTTTAAAGGTCTCCTACTTAGAGCAGTTCTTAATTTTAAAGTAAATTGAACATCTTGTTCAAACAATTTGCAAGCGGGCCGTGCTACCGAAAATTGTCCTGAGTAGGAATCCAGAGCAAACTGCAACACTTCATTTTCTTGAAACAATTGTTCCAGTATTTTCATAGTATTTTGACCTGATTTTAACTCAACTGGAATGTGAATGCACTTAAAATCACATCCTGCTAACTCCCTGATCCGGGTCCTTGCTTTCCGGATCAGTTCTGCTATCAGCTCCTGAGGCTTTGTCAGTCTCTTGGACCTTTTGTGACTGAGGAAAACCCATTCTATGATCAAGAGAGAGTCCCTCTGGTCCCGGTCCTTTTTTGGTTTGTCCTTTGCCTTAGGTGTTTGTTTTTCCTCCCACTGGAAAATAATTCCATGGAGGTGTGGCAACTTACCTAGGATGATAAATCTGAATGGCAGGTCAGGCCGGCATCGGTGGGCCTGTCTTGTGGACATTGCAATCTGAACCTTTTCTAGAGCTTTCCGTGCCTCTGGGGTAATAGACCTAGGAGCACCTGGGTCCTCTCCCCCTTTCAATAAATTGAAAAGAGGGGCAAGGTCTTCATTAGTCAGACCAAGCCACGGTCTTACCCAATTCAAAGACCCACACAACTTGTGGACATCCGCAAGGGTCTTGATCCTTGGATTGATTTCTAGTTTTTGAGGAACAATGGTCCTATTTCCAATTTCTAAGCCCAAATACTTCCAAGGTGGCATCTTTTGAATTTTCTTTTCCTGGAGCTCGAACCCTGCAACAATCAATGCATCGATCGTTAGGTCAAGCGCATGTGTTAGTAAATCATCATTGGGGGCAGACACAAGGATATCATCCATATAATGATAGATGATGGCCTTCTCTGCGGCTGCACGCACTGGGGAAAGCAGGGAAGAGACATACCACTGGCAGATAGCTGGAGATACCTTTAATCCCTGAGGAAGAACGGTCCAATGGTACCTTTTCATAGGAGCTTCTGAATTGATAGAAGGGACAGAGAATGCCAAACGTGGTGCATCGTCAGGGTGCAATGGGATTTTGAAAAAACAATCTTTAATATCAATAACAGCTAATTTCCAATCTTGGGGAAGCATTGTTGGGGATGGCATACCAGGTTGGGGAGAACCCATATCTTCAATTACATTATTAATTTGTCGGAGGTCACAGAGGAGTCGCCACCTCTTTTTGTCAGCTTTTTGGATGACAAACACTGGAGAGTTCCATGGGGACATGGTCTCCACAATGTGGCCCTTTTTTAGTTGCTCTTCTACTAGTTCCTCAAGCACCTTTATTTTTTGTTTACTGAGTGGCCACTGTTTCACATCAACTGGTTTGTCTGTTTTCCACTTCAATTTTTGGGTGGGGCGCTGTTGTTCAATGACTGCTGCACAAAAATGCTGTGGAGAGTCTGGAATATTAATTGTGACACCCCACTGGGCCATTAAATCTCTCCCTAACAAAGGTTCTGAATAATCTAACACAAATGGACGGATATTTGCCAATTGTCCGTTTGGACCCTCGAATTGAATAATGCTTTTGGATTGTTTTGCCAATTGCGGACTTCCTACACCTCGAAGGTGACTGGCAACATTTTGTAAAGGCCAGTGTGCTGGCCAGTCTTGTACTGGAATCACTGTGCAGTCTGCACCTGTGTCTACAAGCATCTCAATGCGTTTAGACTCCCCACCCCCACTGACATTGCACCACAATTTGGGTTTATCTGTCCCAATAACTTGGACCCGGGCGACTGTGGGCCCTTGTTTATTGACATTTTCAGGTAAAGATGGCACAGGGATGGCTAGAGCAACAATTTGTCCCTTAGGAAGAAACAGGGGTGGGTGGAAACAGTGCAGGCTGAGAACAAATTGCTTGGGATCTGATGTTGTCATTCCCAGAGCAATTTCTATCTCTTGTGGTGTGTTTTTGTCCCCAGTGATGATGTACTTACAACGAATTTGGTTCCAAGTACCTTTCTGTTCAGGATTTACAGAGACAATATGCCAGTCAGTGTCCTTCAGGTGGAGTGACTCTGTCAGCTGCAACCTGTAAGGCTCATTGACAGAAGATGCGGTTAATACAGAATCACTTAAATCATAACAAAGGTTATTTTGTTTCACTTTCAACCATGGACTAGCAGACTTGGTCTTTGAAGCACCTGCTTCATTTACACAAATGTTAATATTATTGCGCGCTTGATTTATTTTGCTACCCTTATTCTCTTGGCCTGCTCCTTTTATGTCTGCACGCCTGGCAGGCTGGCGCTTTATTCTTCGTTTTTTTGTTGTTGACCCCCAGGGAGGGCTTGTAGTTCTCCTCCCCTGCCATTTCTAAATTCATCAAATTCCTTTTTCAGGGGGCACTGGTTACTCCAGTGCCCTAGCTTATTACAAAGCAGGCATGGTTTAGTGGGCTCAACCATTGCCGGTCTCCGCTGCTGCCCAGGGTACTGCTGTGCTGAGGGGAAAGGTGCAGGGCTGGCAACAGCGACATGCTGGGGTGGTCTTGGCAGCAGCCTTGGTCTGGTGTCTTCAGCCACACTCATCAGAGGCACTTTCCTGTTACAGACTAGAAGCATACCTTTTAGTGTAGGGGAAGGTTCCATAGGAAGGCTCAGGATTGCCGCTCGACACTGTTCATTTGCATTTGTAAACGCTATTTCTTCTAAAATTGCTTCTCTAGCATTTTCTTTTTTAACCTGTATTTCAATGGTTCTAGTTAGCCTTTCTACAAATTTCAAAAAAGGTTCTGATGGTTGTTGTTTGATTTTACTATAGGGCTCAAAAGGCCCCTCAGGTTGGAGGGAAAAGAATGCTTTTTCAGCTGCTTCTTTTACTTTCTCAAGTGTTTCTGCAGGAATTGCAGTAGCTTGGACTGAGGGAGAAGACCATTGACCCTCACCACAGAGGTGCTCCATGGTAATAGGGTTACCATTGTTGTCTTTTGCTGTGTTTGGATCAGCCTGTAAGCCTGGGAGAGCATCTTTTAGCAGTTGTTTCAATGCTGATTCCCATAATTTGAATTCCGTGGATGTCATGAGACATGACAAAATTTGTTTTAAATCATGTGGAACCACAACAGTCCTACTTAATTCAGAATTTAAAAGGCCACGGAAATATGGACTGTGTGGACCATATTCTTTATGAGATTTACATATCTCTTTAATCAATTGTCGTCCAAAAGAACTCCAATTAGCAGTTGGGGCTGCTCCAGCTTGAGCTGCAGGCTGAAACGAAACAGGAGCCAGTGACAACATGGCACCATGCATTGGGTCTGCTGTCCCTTGCTCTGTATCCCTTGAATCAGAAGCATTGGGATCACAGCTACAGGTTTGGGGACAGGCAGTGGGTGTGTCCCCACCGTGGGAACCTGGGGAGGGGGCGGGGAAAGGGAGCCGGCAAGGGGCGGGGAAACCGTGGGAACAAGGGGCGGGGTCAAGGGGCTGGCAGGGGGCGGGGATACCGTGGGAACAGGGGGCGGGGTCAAGGGGCTGGCAGGGGGCGGGGATACCGTGGGAACAGGAAGCAGGGTCACCTGGTGACATCACGTCAGCAGACGCCCCCTGGGAGGAGTAGAGGGGCGGAGCTGAGGGTACTGCAGGAAAGGCGGGGGGAGGGGGGAAGGTGTCACGAAGAAACAGGAGGAGAGGGGGATGGGGATGGAATTTTGGAATGCTTAAGAGGATTTTGGGAAGAAAAAGACCAGGTTTGGGAAGATGCCATGTGGCACCCACCATCTTGTGCACCCCCTAGGGACTGGGGGCCATTTTGGGCATAACTGCTCTCTGGAAAGCTAACACATGCTCTGGGATTTAGAGGAGGGGATACAGGGGGTTGGGAAAGCCACGCAGCCTGGCCAGGGCTTTGTGAACAAAACAACTCAGGTATTTTTGCACACTCTGGGAGCCGACTTCCCAATGAGTTTGCACTCTTTAAAATACTAAGTTTTGGGGAAAGAGGTTTAGGGGTTTTAGAGGGAGAGGGAGGAACAGGGAGAGCAGAGGTACATGGCTTTACATTTGGCTTTTTCTCCATTTCCTTTTGTTTGAGCAATGCTGTTCGAATTTGTAAACTCCAGAACACAAATTTAGCTGAGGGTGATTTGCCAGATTGTCCTAAGGTTATCAATTCATTCCCAACTTTATCCCAGAATTGAATATTGTGGATTTCTTCAGGGGAAATGTTTGGGAACTGCAGAAAAAGCCATCTTATAAACTGTTTCAATTTTCCTTTAGAGAATTTCACATTACTCTTGACTAAAATGCTAACAATATTATAATACACTCCCCTTTGTACAATGCTAAGTTTGGAACCCATGTTAGATGTAAAAAGCAAAGTACTTAATCCCGCCTGACCAAAAACAAAGCTAAAATCAGCCAGCAATTTCTAAAAAAACCACAGATAGAAAGCGATAACAAGCAGGCAAAAGCTTCACAATGCAGCTGTATACACTGCTTTTAAAATTCCCAGGCAGCAGCAGCAGGGCACGCCCTGCCGAACCTAGGCAGACACAAAGCCTCCCTTGCCGTGGAATGCAGCCCCCCCGCGGAGCAGAGAGAGCAGCCAATCCACGTGGCAAGCCGAAACCGGGGCCCCCGTGCCGCGTGTGCAAAGAGCACTCCCGACCCTGCACCGAGAGAGATCCCCCGGCCACGTGGAAAGAGAGCCCCCCCCCTCCCCCGCACAGAGAGCAAAAGAGAGTCCTCCGCGGAGCAGAGAGCCGAGAGCCCCCCCCCCTCCCCCACACAGAGAAAGAGAGAGAGTCTCCCGACCACATGTAGGGAGCCGAGCACGCTGCCGAGCCGGGGGGAAGGGCAGAGAGCAATCCCGCTCCGGCGTGAATTCCAAAAGACAGTGAAACACGTGGCAGAAAGCTAAAGCTAGAACGCTCCTGTCTGTGGGGCTGCGCAGCCAAAAATGCAAAGGTAAAAAGGAATAGAACTCACGGCAGAGTCTGTTTTTGAGTTTCTGCTCTACCGAAAGCAGAGATACTCACGTGAAATGGAAGCTGTAGGCTGGGTTTAGGCAGGCAGGTCTCTTCACCGGAAAAGGACCTCTCTGTGTGCAAGAGAGGCTGCCCTCTTCTTCCTCTGGAAAATCTGCTCACCACAAGGGAGCCGGGCCTTCCAGAGGTGCCGAACAGTCCACGAAACTTTTTCTGGGAATGTTCCCAAAGTCTCTAGCTGAGGGCAATGCAACCAAAGCCCTTCCAGCTGGATGCACGGCTGCCAAAAGCTTCTCCGAGGTACTGCAAGTCCGTTCTCGGGCTGCGGAGTCGCTTTGCCCACCCTCAGGGACGCCAAATATTGGAATATGGATCCCAATATTACCAGTTAGATGGTGCCTGGGCCAGTCTGACCTCGCTGCTGAGCCAAAGGCGGCTTCTGTGGTGCTTTACCCCAGAGATACCTTGGCTGATGGAGATTGCAGCAGGGCACTGAACAAGTCCAGGTTTGTCAGGAACTCCGTTTACCTCAGGAGAGAGAGCTTCTGGCGATGGTGAAGAGAAAAAGGAGAGGATTCCACTGGAGGGTTGAATGTCCAGATGTTTATTCCATGGTTACAGAGGTCTGAACCGGGGCAACTGCTCCAACAGAATTCCGGCTGCATGGTCTGATTAACCTTTTAAGCTCAGGAACAGGGGAAGGGGAGGGGACAGGTGAGCTACCAACCAGGTGAAAGGGGCAGGGTCTCAAGGGAGGATGACACTTAGACAGGCCAATGACCTCTGGGCATAGGGGCATCTTTTGAATTTGACTAACCACTTGACGCCTTGCTGGAATCTTAAGCCTGATTGACAGGACTCACTCAGCAAGGGGGCGAGGGGGAAGGGAGAGAGGTATAGGCACACCTGGGAAGGGACCCGGAAGTTTAATACAGGACATTGCAACACACTGCAACACATGCACAGACATCTTCGGTTTGAATTTCAAAGACTTTTGTTACTGTGTTCTCTCAAAACTGAAGGGAATCATCTTCTGGAGCATCCGCTCTGTGTTGTAAGTCCGCGTTTGATGTGTGTAATTCAGCCCAGAGAGTAAGCACGGCTCTGTTGCCGGCCGGGATCTGTGTACAAATCACCGAGGGGACTGCTGAGGAACTGCCTTGAGCTGTTTTATTTTCCAGCATCAGTCTCATTTCATGGTTATGACAATGGGAAGATGCCAGCAGCTCACATCCCGGGCAGCAGACAAAGAACTTAATGTGACAACTTACTTTAAAAGCTTTTTGACCAATCACACAAAGCAAAAGCATACTGACAGCAGTTCTATCCAACCACTATAAGCACAGGTACCTTTGGTTAAAACAATGCTTGCATTTTTTGAATACAATACCTGCTTGTAAGCCTTGAAACACAATGCACAGAGCTCCATTGTTGGCAATTTAGCTGACTAGAGACTGGAAAAGTACAAAGCCGTGGCTAATTCCAAGTCCTGCACCTGCTAGATAGCGTGTCCTTGGGCCTAGCTGTAGTATGATAACAAACAGTGAAAGAGACATGAGAAAAGAGAGATGTAACCCTAAGGAATGAGGAAGAGTTAATGGTATAGTTTAACGAATAGATTGCTTGGCTTACAGAATATTCATAAGCTGATTATTTGCTGTATAAGTGTTTGATGCTTTCTTCAACAAACGGGACCTGTGATGAAACCAGCTGGTGTCCTGGTCCCCTTCCTTCGACAAATGGTGACCTCGAACGTTGACCCCTGTCCTGGTTTAGGGCAAATTTGTTAAAGAATCTGCAAAGGAGGGCCCCTCCAGAAAGCGAAACCCACATGGCCCCTCCCCGCAACCATTTCGGGAAAAAATTCCTCAGAGAGAGGTGGAAAGAACCTGTTTATTTAACAGACACAGCACCCCCAGCACACAAAATGAACAATACCAGATGACACCGCTTTGAGAAAGATGACAAAATCAGAAAGTCTCTTTCAGGGGTGGTTGCTCTGTTCTCAGTCCCTCCGGCGCTGGGGCAACTGCTGCAGCCAAACCTTCGGTGTTCCTGCGTCCCAGTCCAGAGCAGGTTTGAGATGGTCACAGAAACAGGAGAGGAGAAACAGTCCAGGAAGCAATGTGGACTGTTTAGCTAAACTAGCTAATAAGCAGAGGTGAAAGCAGAGCAGAAGCAGAAGCAAGAGCAGAAAAGGGAGCCAGCCAAGCAGCAAGCTAAGCAAGAAGAGAAAAAACAGCTCGATGTACTGCTCATCTGTGTGTCCCTGATAAGAGAAACCCAAACAAAACTTCCACTCTTCAGAGCCGGTCTTAAAGGCACAGAACAGATGAATGGGGATACAAGCATCATAATGTCACCCCAGGACATTCCACCCCTTATCCCCATATCATTCTTACCCCACAATCAGATCTCCCTGAGGTACATATCGTGTTGTTCCATCTCTTTGCATTATCCACCTCGTGCAACCTGGTCCCTGAGCAAAGACAACCCCACGAATGGGTTTGTCTGCACTCGGGGCAGAATTGATCCACACAGTCTTCCCTAACAAACCTCTGATATGTACCACTGGGACTTTGTCTCCTTCTATTACATTCAGGGACTCAGACTGGGCAGGACCTGCTCGGTTGGTGAAACCTCGGGTGTTAACTAACCAGGTGGCTTTTGCCAGGTGCTACTCCCAATTCTTGAAAGATGCCCCACCCAAAGCTTTCAACTGGGTTTTTAGTAGTTCATTATACCTCTCCACTTTTCCTGCAGCTGGTGCATGGTAGGGGATATGGTACACCCACTCAATGCCATGTTCCCTAGCCCAGGTGTTGATAAGGCTGTTCTTGAAATGAGTCCCATTGTCTGACTCAATCCTCTCAGGGGTGCCATGTCTCCACAGAACTTGCTTTCCAGGCCCAGGATGGTGTTCCGGGCTGTAGCATGAGACACAGGGTAGGTTTCCAACCATCCAGTGGTGGCTTCCACCATGGTCAGCACGTAGCGCTTGCCCTGGTGTGTCTGGGGCAGTGTGATGGAGTCAATCTGCCAGGTCTCTCCGTACTTGTACTTGGACCACCGCCCACCGTACCAGAGGGACTTCACTAGCTTGGCCTGCTTGATGGCAGCACACGTCTCACAGTCATGGATAACCTGAGAAACACTGTCCATGGTTAGATCCACCCCTCCGTCTCGTGCCCACTTATAGGTGGCATCTCTGTCCTGGTGGCCTGAGGCATCATGGGCCCATCGAGCTAGGAATAACTCTCCCTTATGTTCCCAATCTAGGTCTATTTTGGACACCCCTATCTTTGCAGCTTGGTCTTCCTGCTCATTGTTTTGGTGTTCCTCATTGGCCCTACTCTTGGGTACATGGGCATCTACATGGCGGACTTTCACAGGTAGCCTCCCTACCCTGGTAGCAATGTCTTTCCACTCATCAGCAGCCCAAATTGGTTTCCCTCTACGTTGCCAGTTTGCCTTTTCCACCTCTTCAGCCATCCCCACAGAGCATTGGCTACCATCCATGAATCAGTGTAGAGGTAGAGCTTTGGCCACTTCTCTCTCTCAGCAATGTCTAGGGCCAGTTGAACAGCTTTGAGTTCAGCAAGTTGGCTTGATCCACCTTCTTCTTCAGTAGCTTGTGCAACCTGTCATTTGGGGCTCCATGCGGATGCTTTCCACTTCCGGTTCATCCCTACGATGCGACAGGAACCGTCAGTGAAAAGAGCGTAGCGTGTTTCCTCTGGGGGCAGTTGGTTATAGGGAGGAGCCTCTTCAGCCCGTGTCACTGGTTCTTGTTCCTCTTCATCTGTGACACCAAAATTCTCACCTTCGGGCCAATTTGTAATGACCTCCAAAATCCCAGGGCGATTCAGTTTACCTATACAGGTGCGCTGAGTGATGAGAGCAATCCACTTGCTCCATGTAGCACTGGTGGCATGGTGAGTGGAAGGAACCTTGCCTTTGAACATCTACCCCAGCACGGGTAGTCGGGGTGCCAGGAGGAGTTGTGCTTCAGTGCCTATTACCTCCGAGGCAGCCTGGACTCCTTCATAGGCAGCCAGGATTTCTTTCTCTGTTGGAGTGTAGTTGGCTTCAGCCCCTCTGTAGCTTCGACTCCAAAATCCCAGTGGTCGACCCCGAGTCTCCTCAGGCACCTTCTGCCAAAGGCTCCAGGACAAGCCATGGTTCCCGGCTGCAGAGTAGAGCACATTCTTCACCTCTGGTCCTGTCCTGACTGGGCCAAGGGCTACTGCATGAGCAATCTCCTGCTTGATCTGGACAAAGGCCTGTTGCTGCTCAGGGCCCCACTGGAAATTGTTCTTCTTGCGGGTGACCAGGTAGAGAGGGCTCACGATCTGACTGTACTCAGGAATATGCATCCTCCAAAAACCTATTGCACCCAAGAAAGCTTGTGTCTCTTTCTTACTGGTGGGTGGAGACATTGCTGTGATCTTGTTGATGACATCTGTAGGAATCTGACGCCGTCCATCTTGCCACTTCACTCCCAGGAACTGAATCTCACGAGCTGGTCCCTTTACTTTGCTCTTTTTAATGGCGAAACCAGCTCCCAGGAGGATCTGGATAATTTCCTTCCCTTTCTCGAACACTTCCGCAGCTGTGTTCCCCCACACAATGATGTCATCAATATACTGCAGATGTTCTGGAGCCTCACCCTTTTCCAGTGCAGTCTGGATCAGTCCATGGCAGATGGTGGGGCTGTGCTTCCACCCCTGGGGCAATCGGTTCCAGGTGTACTGCACTCCCCTCCATGTGAAGGCAAACTGAGGCCTGCATTCTGCTGCCAGAGGAATGGAGAAAAATGCATTGGCTATGTCTATAGTGGCGTACCACTTCACTGCCTTGGAATCCAGCTCATGCTGGAGCTCTAATATGTCTGGCACGGCAGCACTCAGGGGTGGAGTCACTTCATTCAATGCACAGTAGTCCACAGTCAATCTCCATTCTCCTTCAGATTTTCGCACAGGCCAAATGGGGCTGTTGAAGGGTGAGTGGGTCTTGCTGACCACCCCTTGGCTCTCCAGCTCTCGGATCATCTTATGGATGGGGATCACAGCATCTCGAGTGTTCCTATACTGCCGTCAATGCACTATGGAAGTGGCAATTGGCACTCGTTGCTCTTCTCCCGTCAGGCATCCTACTGCAGATGGATTCTCAGACAACCTAAGCAAGGTGTTCAATTGCTGGATGCCCTCTGTCTCTACAGCAGCTATTCCAAATGCCCATCTGAGTCCTTTTGGGTCTTTGAAGTACCCACTTCGAAGGTAGTCTATGCCCAAAATACATGGGGCCTCTGGGCCAGTTACAATAGGATGCTTCTTCCACTCATTTCCCGTTAGGCTTACATCAGCTTCCACCAAAGTGAAATCCTGGGATCCCCCTGTCACACCAGCAATAGAAACAGACTCTGTCCCCACATGTCTTGATGGGATTAACGTGCACTGCGCACCAGTATCGACCAAAGCTTTATACTCTGTTGGTTCCAATGTGCCAGGCCAACGAATCCACACAGACCAGAAGACACGATTTTCCCTGGCCTCTACCTGGCTAGAGGCAGGGCCCCTCTAAGCCTGGTTATCATTCTTTCCCTGGGTGTATGTTTTGGATGTTCCTTTGAGGGGATCAGACAGGTCATCATAATCATACCTGGCCGTTCGGCTAAGGGCAACTGGAGCTGCTTTCCTCCTGGTGGCTTCCTTCAGTTCACGCACCCGTCGTGCTAAAACAGCGGTAGGTTTCCTATCCCACCTTCTCATGTTTTCCCCACAATCATGCAGATAGAACCACAGCTCAGCTCGTGGGGTGTATCTTCTCTCACCATCTTGGAAACGTCTGCCTTGGATACCGGAACCTCGGATCTGTACTGCTGAAATTTGGAGAAGGTCTTCTTTAATCTCCTCTCTAAGCTTCTTATGGTTCTCCTCTATCTTATCCTCTAAGTTCTGCAGACGTGTTTCTACCGCTGCGATTCTGGCATGTGTCGGGCCATGTACAGCATCTGCATATGCTCGGAGCTTCCTTGCCATGTCAAGCACAGTCTCACCCCTCTCATCCCTCTTCATGATGGCTAAGGCAGAAGCATATTCGTGTGGCCCGAGTCGTACGAGTTTTCGCCACATCACAGACGTGCATGGTACCAAGTCTGGGTTCCTAGTTGTTACATCATCTGAGAAGACAATCTCTGCCACTGCCATTTCTCTCAGACGTTGGATCCCTTGCTCTATGGTTTTCCACTGAGTTTGTTGCATATAGAGATCATCTGCACACAGGTATCTTTGTGCAACACTGTCCAAGACCCGTGCCCAGAAGCTGTGTGGATTAGCCCCCCTCATTATTTCTTGGTCGATAACAGGATCCTGTGACAGGGATCCCAAATGCCTGACTTCAGTGCCATCCAGAATTGTAGCCTCGCCTGCAGCATCCCAGAGATGGACTAACCAACTAATTATGGATTCATCAGGTCATTGGGTGTTATCCTTCTGTAAGACACGAAGGTCCTTCAGGGAAAAGGACTCAATATTTGCATCTGATCTTGCACCTGCTGCTTTGACTCCTGATTTTATGTCAGGAGGCATCGCAGTTCCTTCTCCTGTACCACCACCATCATCATCCACTGGTCGATTAGTTTTTTAGATGTATTTCCCACTTCTAGTGCTGGTAGCAACAGCCATTGGTTTAGCTGCTGTCTTAGGCTCACTATCTTGTTTGGCTGCTGGCTTCGAGCCTGGGCTGTTGGCTGCAGCCTGAGCCACCGGGACAGTTGCTGATTTATCTCCCTGCCCCCCTGCCTCTGTCTGCTGCCTGACAGGATCTAGCAGTGTGCGATAAGCATATGCCAGGGCCCAGCTCACTGCAATGACCTTCCTCTCATTAGGCTCATCCTGGTACTTCTCTTTCAGATATTTCCCCACCTCAGCTGGGTTCTGAATTTGTTCATGGGGAAAACCCCAGACTATAGGGTTAGAGAATTCCTTCAGGATTTGGCCCATATCCTCCCATTTCCCACACCACTTAGGATTTTCCACACCGAGGTCTACTCCTGAGTCAGGGGTCTCATCAGCCCATTTACAAATCTCAGCCCACATTCTAGAGAAGCAGCAGGCTGTATAGAGGAAGGTTACCAGAATAAATACCAGAAAGATTGTTTCTTTAACATTGAGGGAAAACTGAACATCCTGCACTAGTGATACAACCGATTCATAGGAGAAGGAGAAAAGCAAAGGCTGAAAAATCTCATCCCCTGCTGCTCCTCCTCTAACAAACTGGATGCATAACCATAGCCATGAACCATTCATACCCGGAGCAGACTCCAGCATGTTTATATAATTCTTACAAATCATTGCCACCAAGCCCAGCAGAATAGCTATTCTGGTCACTGCCCCTCTAATATAAAAACTACGTATTAGGGACAATACTAAAGCTATATCTGGATAAGAAAATAAATCTAGGGACCATAGAGGAATTAAGGTCTCAAAAAACCCTAGGGACTAGAAATGCATGCAAGCCTTCATGCCAAGAGACATTATGAATTCAAAAAGGATGGCTATTAGCTGATTTAAATGAACACAGAGTAATGGTAACTAAAATGCACTCAAAACAGGGTTTTTCCACTCATTCTTGAGCCATGCATTGGGCGCCAAGATTTTGTCCTGGTTAAGGGCAAATTTGGTAGAGAATCTGGGCCCCTCCAGAAAAACAAACCCTCATGGCCCCTCCCCCCAATCGGTTCGGGAAGAATTCCTTGGAGAGAAGTGGAAAGAACCTGTTTATTTAACAGGCACAGCACTCCCCAGCACACAAAATGAACAATACCAGATGACACCACGCTGAAAAAGATTACAAATTCAGAAAGTCTCTCTCGGGGGTGGTCGCTCTGTTCTCAGTCCCTCTGGCGCTGGGGCAGCTGCTGCAGCCAAAAGATGCAAACTCTCAGTGTTGCCCAAGTCCCAGTCCAGAGCAGGTTTGAAATGGTTGAAAAAAAAATAGAAAGGAGAAACAGTCCAAGAAGAAATTGGATTGTTTAGCTAAATTAGCTAATGAGCAAAAGCAAGCAGTAGCGAAGCAAGCAAGACCCAGAGAGAGAGCAAAGCGAAAAGCAAAAGCAGCAAAAGCAAAAGCTGCATTCTCTATGACCCGCCAGGCTGATAATAAAACCAAAAGAAAACTTTCACTCTTCAGAGCTAGTCTTAAAGGTACAGAACGTAATACCCAGCATTAACAGAACACATGAATGGGGATACAAGCGTCATAATGTCATCCTAGGACATTATGCATTTGTATTCTGAGAATCCAATACTTGTAAAGATAAATGGACTCTGTAATCACCTGTAAATTGCAGTGTGTATTTGGCAGCTGTCCTGCATGCAGCTTGGTATCGCAATAAACATACACTAAAACTGTTAGAGAGTCTTTCTCCTTCACAGTTGGATATCGGTACTGGACCAATAGACATATTTTTTTAAATAAATCAAATCACTGCCTAGAGTGTTCTGCTCTAACTGGAACCTGGGGACACTTTCTCCGTCTAGTCTCTCAGTGGAACCCATTTAAACTTCATAAACTTTGGAGTCTAAATTTAAATTTCAGTTCTTGAGAAGTTTTCTGAACACTCTCTCAGGGACTGAGTCTGATGGAAACAACACCAAAGTCCCGAGAGGCTCATTAAATTCCTTGTGCTGTGTCTGGGCTGCTGAGCTTTAAAGGAACAGCTCTTCCCAGCACCAGTTCCTCTCCCAGCCCAGAAGGGCTGAGGGCTCTGCCTGCAGGCACTGAGGGGACAGGAGCCAGGCACAGACAGGCTGAAGGCAATCGGATTGGGAAGACATTCAGCTGAGACTTCACTTGGGGAAAGATCTTCACAGCCCTGTGCATGGTGAGTGTGTGGGTACAGGGCAATGTTCCCTGTGCTCCTGGAGTGATCTCCTGAAGCCAGCACACCCCACAGCCTGGGGGATGTGTCAGGAGGACTCTCCCAGTTTCTCTGTGGCACAGGAGGAGGAGGAGGATAGAGGAGGATGAGCTGCAGAGCGGGTCAGCCCTGGGCACCGTCAGAGGGACAGGGCAGGACGGCTCCTGCTGCCAGGGACGGCTGCAGGGGCTGAAGCTGGGGCTCTGTCCTGCAGAGCAGCTCCTGCAGCCCTCGGGGCTCTTGGCCAGCCCAAGGCATGTGCCACCTGCCAGGGGCAGCTCTCAGCCTGCCTGGCAGCTCCCCATGGACGCTGCAGGGGAGAAGTTGGAGGTGGAAAGAGCCACCCCCATCAGGGCAGATTCCTCCTGCTCCAGAGATGGTGCTGCATGGCCAGGGCTGCTCTCAGCTTTGTCCTAAAGGGAAGGGAAAGGGGCTGTCAGCTTTGGCTGTGTCACTGACACTCCTGCACTGTCACCCTGGGCATCAGCAGATGGGCCTCAGATCTCCCTCAGAAAGTGCCTCCTCAGCCTCCTCTCCCTACAGACAGCAGCAGCAGTTCCTTGGCTTGCAGCATCTCTGTTTGTCTGGCCTGCCCTTAAGGCCCTGCTGCCAGGGAGATGCCCCCGGGCAGTGCCCTGTGCTGGGAGGGGTCTGCAGGGCAGAGCTGAGCCCCCAGGGCTGGGCTGGGCTCTGGCAGCACTGGCAGGGACAAGGCTTGGATAGAGAGAATTAGCTCCCAGTAGGCACAACTCCAGCCAGCAGAGAGCCAGACCAACCTTTGGTATCCCTCCCTGTCCAGCTGCACAGGGACAGAGGGAAGGACTTAAGAAAACTAACCTTGTAACTTGAGTCTAAAAACTCCACTTTATTTGTCAAGCACATTTTATGTTCGATCACCCTGTAATAGAGGGAGGCGTAATGGGCAAAGGGCACCTGTGTGGGGATCAGCAGGCCTGACTGCCATGGGGCACAGGGAGCCCTGTTTTCCCTCTGGGCCTCCCCGAGGTTCAAGCAGAGAGCAATGCTGAGATGAGGCAGGAACTCAGCAGCACAAACCCAAGCTCAAAAATGAAATTGTTCAGTGAAATTCCCCCACAGGTAGCGAAGTAGTTTTGAGGGAATTCCTAAAATAACTCTATTAGATTGAATCAAAGAGCTTGTCAGTGTCTTCTTTCAACAGTCCACTATGGCCAGAGTGAAGGAATGTCCAACAGCAGCTCCATCAGGCACTTCCTCCTGCTGGCATTGGCAGACACGCGGCAGCTGCAGCTCCTGCACTTCTGCCTCTTGCTGGGCATCTCCCTGGCTGCCCTCCTGGGCAACGGCCTCATCATCAGCGCCGTAGCCTGCGGCCACCACCTGCACACGCCCATGTTCTTCTTCCTGCTCGACCTGGCCCTCAGCGACCTGGGCTCCATCTGCACCACTGTCCCCAAAGCCATGCACAATTCCCTCTGGGACACCACGAACATCTCCTACTCAGGATGTGCTGCACAGCTCTTTTTCTTTATCTTCTTCATTGCAAAAGAATTTTCCCTCCTGACCATCATGTGCTACGACCGCTACGTGTCCATCTGCAAACCCCTGCACTACGGGACCCTCCTGGGCAGCAGAGCTTGTGCCCACACGGCAGCAGCTGCCTGGGCCAGTGCCTTTGTCTATGCTCTCATGCACACAGCCAATACATTTTCCCTGCCCCTGTGCCATGGCAATGCCCTGGACCAGTTCTTCTGTGAAATCCCCCAGATCCTCAAGCTCTCCTGCTCACACTCCAAACTCAGGGAACATGGGCTCCTTCTGGTTGGTGCATCCTTAGGTTTTGGTTGTTTTGTGTTCATTGTTTTCTCCTATGTGCAGATCTTCAGGGCTGTGCTGAGGATCCCCTCGGAGCAGGGACAGCACAAAGCCTTTTCCACCTGCCTCCCTCACCTGGCCGTGGTCTCTCTCTTTTTAAGCACTGCCTTTTTTGCCTACCTGAAGCCCCCCTCCATCTCCTCCCCATCCCTGGATCTGGCCCTGTCAGTTCTGTACTCGGTGGTGCCTCCAGCCCTGAACCCCCTCATCTACAGCCTGAGGAACCAGGAGCTCAAGGCTGCAGTGTGGAGATTGATTAGTAGATGGTTTCAGAAACATTAAACTGCTACCTAGTTTCTGCATATTACTTGTAATAAAACTTATCTATCACTTGTAATAAAACTTATCTTTGATAGTTGTTGCTTGATTTGGTCTTTTCTTTGTTTTTTTCTTTCCTTTGTTTCAGTTTTTTAATACTGTCCACAAAGAAAAGACATTATTTGTGCTTCATTTCATTTTGTTTACCTCCAAATTTGGTGTAGCTCACAGACTGTGTCAATGAGGGGCTGTGCTCTCGGTTGCTTTAAATGAAATGAAGGATCTCCCAGCAGAGTTTTCACCAGAGATCCCCTTTTTTGCCTTTTCTGGAGCTGCAGCAGCAATGTCTGTGTGAAGAGCTGGGGGCAGACCAGGGCTGGCCCAGCAGCTGTGCCCAGCAGCAGCACTTGGTGTTGCCAGTGCTGCTGCCATGACCCTGCCCCGCTGCCCTGGTGGCCCTGGTGTTGCTGCAGGGCCTGAGTGCTCTCGGGGCCGGGCACAGCCCTGGGGGTGGCAGTGCCGGGGCTGCAGCAGGGACAGGCCATGGGCACTGCTGGGGCAGCGCTGACGCCTCAGCCCAGGCCCTGGGGGCTCCAGGCTGCTTGCCCAGGCTCTCTCAAGAACACGCCCAGGCCAACGCTCGGCACAAAAAACCCCCATGAGCAGCCCCAGGCTGGCCGTGGGCAGGCTGGGGGCAAACAGCATGGGTGGGGCTCTGCAAGGGCCCTGGGGCACATGGGAAGGAGCAGCAGAGCAGGGGCTGATCCATCCCCAGTGCACTGCACAGCCCAGGGCAGCGTCCCAGAGCATCCTAATGGAGCTGCCAACAACATCCCCTCTCTGCAGCCCTGGCCTCTCCCCCAGCTCACACAGGTGCCCCATCCTTGCAGGCACAGACACGGCAGCACTGGCTCAGCAGCCCCCGTTTGCATTGCACAGAGCAGGGGGACCAGCCCCATGCTGTTGGTGTGGGGACATGAACCTGAGGGAGCGCAAATGCCATCAGCCCCTGGGGCCAGCAAGGGCTGGGGGACACCAGGGAAACCACTCAGCTTTGTCCTGGCCTCTGCAGTCAGCCAGAAAGTTTGTTGCCATCAGATGGGAGTTTCCTGTGCCACTGCAGATGCTGTTGCTCAGAGCCAGGGCTGCCTGGCAGCCACCCCCAAACTGCCCTGAGCATTTCCCTGGCTTCACCTTTGCTTTTTTTCTACTCTTCCTTGTTCAGTTTTCTTCCTCTCCCATCCCTGTTCTCTCCCCTGCAAACAGCCCATCCCTGTTTGCACTTTCTTGTCTGACTCCACTCCCCATTGCCGTTCCTGACTTGGCAGCATAGGAACGTCCCTTGGGCAGCAGGATCATCCTACAAGTGCTGCAGGAATTGTCTGCAGGCTCCTGCAGTGCCTGGTGCTGCTGCCTTGCCAGAGGCACCCCAGGCCAGGGGGGCACATCTGGGCTGCTGTGTCTGGCTCTGGGGCTCCCTGTTCTGGGCAATGAGGAGGAGCTGCAGAGGCTCTGCAGGACTGACAGGATGGGCTTTGGGGCTGGCAGGAGATGCTGAGGGACCTGGGCTGCTGGAGCTTCTGAAGAGGAGGCCCAGGGCTCCTCCAGCAACTGCTTCAAGGGTGGTTCCAGAGAATCCCAGAATCAGCAAGGTTGGAAAAGACCTTGGAGATCATCAAGTCCAATCTGTGCCCTGACACTGCCTTGTCTACCTGAGACCCCTCTTCTCCAAGATAAACAACCCCAGCTCCCTCAGCGGCTCCTCACAGGACTTGTGTTCCAGACCCCTCTGCAGCCTTGTTGCTCTTCTCTGGACACGCTCCAGCCCTTCCATGGCCTTCCTAAAGTGGGGGCCCAGAACTGATGTAGCAGATAGGGCCTGGTGTTCGGAAGATCTCGTGATGTTACGGGAAGACAGGGCCCCTGCCCCCTTAGATAAGAAAATTAACATAGGAATGTAATCCCCTGAACCAGTTTTCAGTAACTTTCCACTTGCCCAAGAAACTTTCCATTGCCTACTAACCATAGATGTTAAAGACAGACCCTCACCTGACGTAGAAGCCCCCTAGACTATAAAACCCCACAGGAAGAGAGAATAAAGGCCTTTGATCCTCCACCATATTGGTGTCCGCGTGTTTCTTAGGCCCGAGCGACCCTGGAGAAGAGGGTCGCCGTGCTGCTTCCTGAAACCAGGCCGCCTGCCTTGTATCAGAAGGCAACATCTGGTGCCAAAACCCGGGAAGCCGATCAGCGCCCGGGGAAACGGGGATTCGCCTGGACGGGAAGCAACGGCTGTGGCGGCGGGCCCGTCCACAGCGGGGGGGACGCCCCCGGACCAGCACGGACCATGGGATCCGCAGCGAAGGTCGTAAGTTAGGCTCATGAGCAATGGGGAATTAAGTGTGAGCTCAGGAATTCTAATCTTGCTATTGCAAGGCTCCTAGAGCTGGGGACGATCAAACGTCCGGTAAATATATTATATTCGGAAGCGTGGGAGAAGTGCACTACCGCCTCAGCAGAGGACACTTAGTCCGCAGGCAGTGGTAAAAGCCTCAAAGCGTGGGCGAAAGTAGAAGAGGCCCTACGCAAGGCAACAGAAGAACAGGAGACATGGAAAGCCGCGTGTACACGTTTATTAGCTACACCAAAGCTGGGAGTGGGGGCCGTGACGCTGACCGCCTCTGAGAGCGATCGGATTGAAGGCGGGAATATGCTGGGGCCGGGCGTGTTCCACCCCTTCCTGAGCCCGGGGCCCAGACCCCCCGGAGCCCCCAGGAGACCCCCCGGAACACCCAGGGGACCCACCGACCCTCCCGCGGAGCCCGCCTGGGTCCCAGCTCCCCCGCGGAACCTTCCGAAAAATCCATGGTTTCTCTATCCGACCCTTCCTCGCCGGTCGCCGATCCGGCGCAGGAGGCAGAGCAGCACGCACGATCCTTCTGTCAGGCACTCGCAGAAGAGGCGCGGAACGCGGCCGGATTGTCGGACCCTGCCGGGATTTGTAAAAACTGGCCCCCGCCATATGCGTTTGAAAATGGCGCTGAACTGCATGGCAAGGGCAGAAGGGAGGAGGTGGGGGGCGGAGTACAGTCAGCTTGCTTAACAACGCGTGCGCGGGCGAGCGGGGAGAAGGGGTGGCCCGCGTGGTGGAGCGTAAGACCAATCAGAGCGCTCTATTCAAATTAGGTCCTTATAGGGCAAGGACCTCCCCCAGCAGGAGGCGGGGGGAGCCCGGGGGGAGGGAACGGCACCACTCCCGAAGGGAGGAGCGGGGTCGAAGCCGCACAAAATGGCACGGAGCGCCGGAAATGCGCCGGCAGTCAGCTTCCGCCTCAGAGTCAAGTAACAGCTGCTCAGACAGCTTGGAAGAGCCGAGTAAGCCCGGCTGGGACTCGGAAACCAAGAGAGCAGAATTAATACGGTTTCGAGCAAAACCGAATAAAACTTTAAACAATATTGGGAAACAATCGCAACACAAACTCACCGATTGGGGAAAAACAAAGCTTGTGGGGACCGGGCACCGGCAGCCTCCATGCACACTACCCTGGTGGGGGTTGCCGGAGCACAGGGGAACCAACAAAGGGCATATACTCCAGTTAACCCAAAAGAAGCCAAAGCAATTTCTGAAAAAGGGACCAGCTCAGCTGTAGTACCTACTCTTGTGGACGACCTTTCTAGCAATAACGATCTGCTCATTTTTGATATTACGCAAATAAGCCGCATGCTTTTTGATGGGGCGAGGCGGATTGTATTTTAGCAGGAGTGGCAGGACGACCGCGTTAGCCCAGGCTTCTGGGGAAGGGCAGCAACTCAGCGAGCTGTCCCCAGTCGGCACAGCTTTCCCCGGCAGCACCCTCACTCCAAGCACGCCCGAGAGGGATCTGTAGGAGCTGTGGGAAGACACCTCGCTAGGGAATGCAGATCCAGGCCCCAGGGAAACGGGAAAGGGAGGGGGCAGCCAGGAGATCACCTGGTGTCCACAATCACAGAAACCCTTCAGGCCAAAGGCTTCAAGATCGCGAGCCCAAAACTCAAGAGAGGACCCTGTGTGACCTTCCTGGGAGTGGGGATCACAAGCTCCTACGTGACACCCCCCGAGGCGAAGGTCAGTCGCGACATCAAAACACTCCACGATGTGCAACGCCTGGTGGGATCACTGCAGTGGCTTCGCAACATCGTCCTGATTCCTCCCGAGGTCGTGGACCCTCTATATGACCTCCTGAGAGGAAAGCACCCCTGGGAACCCAAGGAGCTGACGCCGCAAGCAACGAGCCCCCTTGACTTTATGGAAAGCCAGATGTCCACTGGCACACTCGCCAGGTGGAACCCAGCATTGCCACTGGACTTATATGTTCACTTTACACTGAGGGGGGGGTGAGAGCACTGGCTCAAGGACCTTCTGAAAAGGCCCGACCAATTCAATGGGTGGTTCTCGGAAGATCTGCTCGTGCTTTCTCCCCGGGAATCGAATGCATCTCTAACCTCATCATGAAAGGCAGGAAACTCGCTTTGAAACACCTAGGGACTGAGCCGACAAGCATCCACCTTCCATTTCGCAAGCGACCGACCTCGGAGTCAGTCACAATATCGGAGTACCTAGCCCTTGCTCTCACCGGCTTCGGAGGAGAAATCTCCTACTCCTCCAAGCCACCCTGGACTAAGCTGCTGACCATTGTCGACATGGACATACCGCCAAAGGTCATGGACTGACCGCAGCCAGGACCAACGGTCTTCACAGACGCTTCCTCCATGACCTCAACTGCAACAGCAGTGTGGCAGGCAGGAGAACAATGGCATTGCGTCAAAACGTGTGACCCCACACTGTCAGTGCAACAGCTGGAGGCGACAGCAGTCGTCTTGGCATGCGGACTCTTTCAAGAGGAACACCTTAACATAGTAACAGACTCTATATTCGTGGCAAGGCTCTGCCTAGCCATGGCAGGACCAGGAGTGTCTACATCAACAGCAGCCCTAATGCTGGAAGAAGCACTCTCCTCGCAACAGGGCACTGTGTCAGTCATTCACGTTAACAGCCACGACCCAGTCAAAGGTTACTTCCAGATCGGCAACGACAAAGCGGACGCCGCAGCAAAAGGCGTATGGACGTTGCAGGAAGCTTGTCAGCTGCACAAGTCGCTCCACATCGGAGTCAAAGCACTGGCGAAGAGATGCGGGATCCTGACTGCAGACGCAAAACACGTGGTAGCCACCTGTCCTCATTGCCAGAAGTCACCCCCATGGACCTGTGGGGTCAACCTGAGAGGTCTCAAGCCTTCAGAGATCTGGCAATCGGACTTCACCTGGTGTGAACTACTGAAGCCCCGAGCATGCCTTGCAGTGACAGTGGACACTTATAGCGGAACGATCATAGCCACACAGCACCCCAAAACAAACTCCAAGGCCACAATTCAGCACTGGCTGACAGCCATGGCTTGGCTTGGTATCCCCAAACAGATCAAAATGGACAACGGGTCCAATTTCACCTCCAAACCAGTACAGGAATTCGCCTCAAAATGGGGCATCACATTAGTGCAAGGTATCCCGTATTACAGTACCGGGCAGGCCATAGTAGAGAGAGCAAATCAGACCCTGAAAACCAAGCTAGAAGTATTGGTGAAAGCAGAGGGCTTTGCCAATGGCATTCCCTCAGGAGATCAAGCGCGCATGCTGGCAACTGCTTTGCTAGCACTGAATCAGTTCCTTAGGGGAGACGAAACAAACAGTCCCGTTCAGAAACACTGGGCCACCCGAGCGCTAGAGGAGGGCCCGCAGGTGGTAATTAGAAACTAACTAGGCGAATGGGAACGGGGCTGGAGGCTGATGCTCACGGGGAGAGGGTATGCAGCTGTCAAAAAGGAGTGCAAAGTCAGGTGGTGTCCACTTAAGTCAATTAAGCCCGACCTTCATAACAAGCAGGATGAGACTGACGAGAATTGCGAGTTTCTGTTTACAGGACATACTCATAGGATGTCCTCGTGACGCATACATGCCCATCCCAGAGGAAAGTGACAGACCACTGAGCCACCAGGCAGCGCCTGAGAGACCCGCACGGGTGAGACCCAGGCATCAATGGTGTTTCTGTGTGATTTTGCTGTTGGGGCTTGTTGCCAGAGGACAAGCCAGCCCAGATCACTACGCCCACCAGCCTTTCAGGTGGGTCATACGTCACCTTAGTAGTGACAAGGCGCTCAGGGAAACCACCACACCAAACGCCCCATCCTTCGTGCTCCGTGTTACCTACTGGTTCCCAGGACAACCAAAGGTAGACCCCAATTCCCCACACGCCACACACATGTACCTATCCTACTGGTGCCCAGCTTCAATCCCAGGAAAAAGCTACTGCAATCACCCAGGGTGGGGATATTGTGGGTACTGGGGCTGGAGACCATAGTTTCAGATGCCAGACCGTCGGGGCCTGGGTGGGATCCACAAGAGCCCGAAAAATTCTTACAGTTCGCCTGGGTACCCAGCGGCTGCAAAACACCCGTCTTCCTCCAGGGAAGCTTTTATTGCAATCACCATAAAATCCCAAAAATTCGGAAATGCACTAGCTATAACATGACAGTCTTGCAGCCACATCACCCCAGTTGGGCCATAGGCTGAACGTGGACAGTTGTCCTTCAAGGGTCAAAAGAAAGGGTGAATGTGTGAATTATCAGGCTCCAACCGTCGGCGCCCTGAGCGGTCGGACCAAACAAAGTGATTATAAGCTTGCCGAAAGGGAAAAACGCAACCTACCCTAAAACCCTACCCACTAGAGTCAGCAAAGTCCCAACCGGCCATGCGGAGGCCTTTCAGACAAACCGCGAAGCCAGGTCGCACTCAGACCCAATCCTTCGTAATGTTAGAAGCTACCTTTATATCCCTGAATGAATCCAATCCTAACTTAACCGAATCCTGCTGGCTTTGCTACGATGTCAAACCTCCCTTTTATGAAGGAATCGCTTTAAACATTCCCTTCAGTTACTCCACAGCTGATGCCCCTCACCAGTGCAGATGGGAAACCCCTCGCAAAGGAATCACCCTGAGTCAAGTCACAGGCCAGGGCAGATGCTTTGGCAATGCAACCCTAGCTTGGCGGAGAGGCAACGTCTGCACCAAAGTCATCAAGCCTAACAGGAAAAACAGTAAATGGGTAGTCCCATCCGCACCTGGGATGTGGGTTTGCCAGCGATCTGGAGTGAGTCCCTGTGTGTCCCTTGCCAAATTTGATGACTCTAACGACTTTTGTGTCCAAGTTCTGATTGTTCCTAGGGTCCTGTACCACTCAGACGAAGAGGTGTACCACCTTTTTGAGGAACCCAGCCGGCTCCACAAAAGAGAAATAATAACAGGTGTAACTATTGCGATGTTGCTCGGTTTAGGAGCAGCAGGAACGGCAACGGGTGTCTCAGCCCTAGCGACATAGCACCAAGGACTGTCCCAGCTGCAAATGACCATCGACGAGGACCTGCAAAGGATCGAGAAATCCATCTCCTTTCTAGAGAAGTCAGTCTCCTCTCTCTCAGAGGTGGTCTTGAAGAACAGGCGAGGTCTGGATCTCCTGTTCATGCAGCAAAGAAGGCCTGTGTGCCGCCTTGAAAGAGGAGTGCTGCTTCTATGCAGGCCACACAGGAGTCGTAAGAGACTCCATGGCAGAACTCAGAAACAGACTGGCTCAGAGGCAGAAGGACAGGGAAGCCCAACAGGGCTGGTTGGAGTCCTGGTTCAATCAATCACCATGGCTAACCACTCTGATTTCTACCCTAATAGGTCCATTGGCATTGCTGCTTCTAGCGGTTACCTTCGGACCTTGCCTGCTGAACAAGCTGGTCTCATTCGTTCAGGCCTGCCTGGAACGGGCCAACATCCTGTTCATCGGCTGGCGAATCCAGCCAGGGAACACTGCCAGCCACAAGTCCTAAACTTGACTGGCGAAAACTTATTCAGATTTACCAAACCCCCTTTTCCATATCGAACTGCAACCTTATACCTCATTTCAGTATATGACTACCTCATTCATTTGTGAAAAAGGGGGGGGGAGATGTAGCAGGTAGGGCCCGGCGTTCGGAAGATCTCGTGATGTTACGGGAAGACAGGGCCCCTGCCCCCTTAGATATAAAAATTAAAATAGGAATGTAACCCCCTGAACCAGATGCCAGTAACTCTCCACTTTGCCAGTAACTTTCCATTCCCTACTAACCATAGATGGTAAAGACAGACCCTTGCCTGACGTAGAAGCCCCTTAGACTATAAAACCCCACGAGAAGAGAGAATAAAGGCCTTTGACCGTCCACCATGTTGGTGTTAGCGTGTTTCTTAGGCCCGAGCGACCCTGGGGAAGGGGGTCGCCGTGCTGTGTCCTGAAACCAGGCTGCCTGCCTTCTATCAGAAGGCAACAAGGGCCCCACAGTGTCACAATGGTCCCTTGGCCTCACAGGGCCCCACAGTGTCACAATGGTCCCTTGGTCTCACAGGGTCCTACAGTGTCACAATGCTCCCTTGGTTCCATGGCCCTGTGCTGCTGCATTCCCCCCTGCTCTTCTCAGGCTGCCCTGCCAGCTGAGAAATGCTCCCTGGGGCTCGGCCTTGGCCAACAGCCCCTGGGCTCAGCTCCTCTGCAGCTCATCACAAACACTGTCTGCTCCAGGCACTGCTGCTGCCCAACCAGCTCCTGGGTTCTGTAGCAGAAGCCCTTGGAACTGTTTTTGTTCCCTCCGTGGCACAACATCCCTGTTCTCACCCTGCCAAAGAAAGCTGTTGGTGCCAAGTGCAGCCAGGATGAGCCATTGCTGGGACTGAAGCCCCTCTCTTGGGGTATTGGATTATGAATCCCAATATAACCAGTTAGATGGTGCCTGGGCCAGTTCTGACCTTCGCTGCTGGGCCAAAGGCAGCACTGCGGTGTTTTACCCCAGAGATATCTTGGCTGCTGGAGAGTGCAGCGGGGCAAGTCCAGGCTTGTCAGGACTCCGTTTACCTCAGGAGAGAGAGCTTCTGGCGATGGTGGAGAGAAAGGGAGTGGATTCTGCTAGAAGGTTGCCAGATGTTTATTCCATGGGTACAGAGATGTCTGCACCGGGCCACTGCTGCTAACAGAATGGAGGCCACATGGTCTCATTCACATTTTAAGCTCAGGGCAGGGGAAGGGGAGGGGACAGGTGAGCCACCAACCAGGTGAAGGGGCAGGGTCTCAAGGGACTAGGGACACCTATCACACGACGCCTTGCTGGTATGTTAGCCTGACTGACAGGGCACACTCAGCGAGGGGCGAGGGGGAAGGGAGAAGGTAAAACAGGACATTGCAACACACCGCAACATTGGGGCCATGCACACAGCGCTCCAAAAGGAGCCCTTGGAGCTCTCCTGGGCCAGCGACTCCCTCTGAGTGGGGCCTCGCCCAGCCGGGAACTCTCCCATTTGCTGCACTCAGGGATCCCGAACAATGACAGAGCCTGGGCTGATCCCCTCACTCCTCCAGGCTCAACCTTTTACTCTTTGCTGGGGAGATGCCAAAGGATCCACAGGGAGCATTTCCTGCCCTCAGGGGAATTTCTCACAGGTGCCTTGCACTGACTCTTTGTGTCTGTGTGCACACAGGAATGCCTGTGCTGGGGAAATGTGGCAGAAATGCTGCTCTCTGAGGGGTTGGAGTGCCTTGGATAGCTGTGTCAGTCAGACGTGTAGGTAAGGTTAAGTCACAAGGTCTAAGTGAAGTTAAATGATGTTAAGAGTTGTTTTTTTTCTAAGTTTTTAAGTTTAATATAAGTTATAAGCTAAGTTAAATATTGTTAAGTGTTATTCCTCTTTTAAATTGCTAAGTCATAGGTTATAATTTAAGGTAAATACTTTTTAACAAGTTTTTTTGCAAACCTTGCAAGGTTTGCAATCACAATCCTCCTTGCCACAGGATCAGGCACCTGCCTCTAATCAGATCCAGTCAGCCTTGCTGCAAATGCCATGAAAGACTCATCAAATCAACTCCCTGGACAATGGTCACAAATGGCTACCTCGGAGCAGCCATTTCCAGGGTCTAAACAATCACTGCCATGCCCAGTGTGTGGCACTGGTCAAGCACAAGGGGATTGAATCCACTCTGCCCCTGAGTATTTTCATAAAGCCCAGTGCCCAACAGCATGTCAGCCACATCCACATGCCTGGGGTTCTGTGGCCCCAGTGCAGCATTCTGCATCACTATGTCAGCTGCCAAACGAGCCCACTTGGTCTCAAAAACATCAAACTGCACAGGGTCAAAAAGAGAGCGCACCACACGACGGAGATCATGAGGCGTCAGCACGTCCATAACAACCCTCCAGAGAGTCAGCATAACCTCAGCAGACCCCAAACCATGCTGAGCAACCGCATCATGGGCTTCCCTCTCCAGCTTATACAAAAGCAGTTAATGGGTGTTATGAGTAAAACCCCTGTGCACAGGGAAAGCCTGGGAACCCCCTGGCAAAGCCATCGCATCTGCTATGTCCCGGTACTTGGGCCCCACAGGGACAAGAGTAGATGATTGACTGGGTGTCAACTCAACACCCCTCGCCCCTGCACCCCCAGCAGCACCGGCAGAGCCAGAGGAGCCCACTCCGCAACCCTGCAGATGCCGCGAGGAGGCAGGCTCAGTCATCTCATCGGACTTAGTTTTGGCTTCTCACCAGAAACGCACGGGGTCCCTCAGACACATAGTCACCTGGCACGAGGGAAGTGTCCACAAATTCAACGAGGAGGCGCCACAGCCCCAGGAACCTAATGGCCTCCTGCTGGCCAAGTCAGCAGTCGCGCTAAAGGTAAATACCTCAGTGCCCTGTCGTGCCACAGCCCTGGCAGGGGGCGCCTTGGCGGGCACAGGTGCTGGCACAGCCTGCAAATCCGGTGTGGACTGGGATGATGTGAACAGTGGTCAAAAGGGTTTTCAGGATGAGAGAGAGACAAGAATGTTGACTCCATGATCAGAAGGCTTGATTTATTATTTTATTATAGATATACTACATTATACCTAAGCTAAAAAGAAATAGAAAGGAAAAGGTTTCTCACAAGGCTAAGCTAAGAATGGAATTGAAAAGAATGAATAGCAAAGATCTGTGTTTTGGCAGAGAGCGAGACCCAGCTCTGCTGTGAGTGGTCAGTAAATCCAAACATCCACAGGAGACCAATCACGGATCCACCTATTGCATTCCGCAGCAGCAAAAAAACCATTGTTTACACTTTGTTGCTGAAACTTCTCAGCTTCAGCAGGAAAAATCCAAATGAAAGGATTTTAATGAAAAGATGTCTGTGACAGGACGAGACTGGCGTGGTGCCCCTGTCGCCGACACGGAGGAGGGGAGGGGTGCTGAGAGAGGTGCAGCACGTGGAGCAATGGGGAGTGGGGCCAGAGAGGAAAGGGAAAACAGGGATGGACAGTTCACAGGGAAGGAAAAGGGATGGGCAAGAGGAAGAAATTTGAAGCAGGAAGAATAAAGAAAGCAAAGGTGAAGCCAAGGAAATGCTCAAGGTATTTTTGGGGTGGCTGCCAGGCAGCCCTGGCTCTGAGCAACAGCGTCTCCAGTGGGACAGGAAACTCCCAGCTGATGGGAACAAACGTTCTGGCTGACTGCAGAGGCCAGGACAAAGCTGAGTGGTTTCCCTGGTGTCCCCCAGCCCTTGCTGGCCCCAGGGGCTGATGGCATTTGTGCTCCCTCATGTTCATGTCCCCACACCAACAGCATGGGGGTGCTCCCCCCGCTGTGTGCAATGCAAACAGGGGCTGCTGAGCCAGTGCTGCCGTGTCTGTGCCTGCAAGGATGGGGCACCTGTGTGAGCTGGGGGAGAGGCCAGGGCTGCAGAGGGGGGATGTTGTTTGCAGCTCCATGAGGACGCTCTGAGACGCTGCCCTGGGCTGTGCAGCGCACTGCGGATGGATCAGCCCCTGCGCTGCTGCTCCTTCCCCATCTCTCCCAGGGCCCTTGCAGAGCCCCAGCCATGCTGTTTGCCCCCAGCCTGCCCATGGCCAGCCTGGGGCTGCTCATGGGGCTT
This sequence comes from Zonotrichia albicollis, assembly GCF_047830755.1. Lineage (NCBI taxonomy): Eukaryota > Metazoa > Chordata > Aves > Passeriformes > Passerellidae > Zonotrichia > Zonotrichia albicollis. Next base: position 5,560,746 of record NW_027428428.1, on the reverse strand, counting down.
TTCTGTGCTGAGCATTGGCCTGGGCGTGTTCTTGAGAGAGCCTGGGCAAGCAGCCTGGAGCCCCCAGGCCCTGGGCTGAGGCGTCAGCGCTGCCCCAGCAGTGCCCATGGCCTGTCCCTGCTGCAGCCCCGGCACTGCCACCCCCAGGGCTGTGCCCGGCCCCGAGAGCACTCAGGCCCTGCAGCAACACCAGGACCACCAGGGCAGTGGGGCAGGGCCACGGCAGCAGCACTGGCAACACCAAGTGCTGCTGCTGCTGGGCACAGCTGCTGTGCCAGCACTGATCTGCCCCCAGCTCTGCACACAGACATTGCTGCTGCAGCTCCAGTGAAGGCAACATAAAGGGATATCTCCCATGAAAACTCCACTGGGAGATCCTTTATCTCCTTTAAAGCCACCAAGAGACCAGCTCCTCATTGACACAGTCTGAGGCCAAAGTGAATTTTGGAGAAGCAAAATAAGAAATTGCAGAAAAAATGGCCTTGGTTTAGGGAGAATATTAAAAAAATGAAAACAGAAGAAAAAAAAAACCAGTCCAACAAGAAGTATCAAACATTACTTTTATTTCAAAACATTTGCAGATATTGGCAACCAGTTTAATGTTTCCTAAATGGTCCACTCATCAGTGTCCACACTGCAGCCTTCAGCTCCTGGTTCCTCAGGCTGTAGATGAGGGGGTTCAGGGCCGGAGGCACCACTGAGTACAGAACTGACAGGGCCAGATCCAGGGATGGGGAGGACATGGAGGGGGGCTTCAGGTGAGCAAATGTTCCAGTGCTGAGAAACAGGGAGACCACAGCCAGGTGAGGGAGGCAGGTGGAAAAGGCTTTGTGCCGTCCCTGCTCAGAGGGGATCCTCAAAACGGCCCTGAAGATCTGCACATAGGAGAAAACAATGAACAAAAAACAGCTAAATACTAGACAGACAGAAAACACAAGAAGCCCAAGTTCCCTGAGGTAGGATTTTGAGCAGGAGAGATTGAGGATCTGGGGGATTTCACAGAAAAACTGGCCCAGGACATTTCCATGGCACAGGGGCAGGGAAAATGTATTGGCTGTGTGCATGAGAGCATTGAGAAAGGCACTGGCCCAGGCAGCTGCTGCCATGTGGGCACAAGCTCTGCTGCCCAGGAGGGTCCCGTAGTGCAGGGGTTTGCAGATGGACACGTAGCGGTCGTAGCACATGACGGTCAGGAGAGAAAACTCTGCTGACATAAAAAAAAGGAAGAAGAAAACCTGTGCAGCACATCCTGTGTAAGAGATGTCCCTGGTGTCCCAGAGGGAATTGTGCATGGCTTTGGGGACAGTGGTGCAGATGAAGCCCAGGTCGCTGAGGGCCAGGTTGAGCAGGAAGAAGAACATGGGTGTGTGCAGGTGGTGGCCGCAGGCTACGGCGCTGATGATGAGGCCGTTGCCCAGGAGGGCAGCCAGGGAGATGCCCAGCAAGAGGCAGAAGTGCAGGAGCTGCAGCTGCCGCGTGTCTGCCAATGCCAGCAGGAGGAAGTGGCTGATGGAGCTGCTGTTGGACATTTCTTCATTCCTGACATTTTGAGCTGTTAAAAGACAACATTGACAATGTGTGACCAATTACTTTGAGTCAATTCTATGTATTTTATTTCGAATCTCTGCAAATCACTACTCTTCTTGTGAGGGAATTTTGCTAAAGTTTTTTTGATTTTGAGTTTGTGCTACTGATTTCCTGCTTCATCTTTAGCACTGCTCTCAGCCTGAACAGTGGGGACACCAAAGGAAAACAGGGCTCCCTGTGCCCCAGTGCACTATGTGCTAGTCCCAAAACAGGAGTGCTTTGAATATTACAACTTGTCTATTTAAGGTTGCCTGCAGTTAAAAATTTCTTGAAAAGTAAACTGGACATTTTGAACATTGCAATTTAAAAATAATTTTCTCCAAACCCTTCTGTCTTTCCCGATGCAGCTGGACATGAAGGGATGCCAAGGGTTGGTCTAGCTCTCTGCTGCCTCGAGTTGTGCCTAGTGGGAGCTGTTTCTCTCTATCCAAGCCTTGTCCCTGCCAGTGCTGCCAGAGCCCAGCCCAGCCCAGCCCTGGGGGCTCAGCTCTGCCCTGCAGACTCCTCCCAGCACAGGGCACTGCCCAGGGGCATCTCCCTGGCAGCAGGGCCTTAAGGGAAGCCCAGACAAACAGAGATGCTGCAAGCCAAGGAGCTGCTGCTGCTGTGTGTAGGGAGAGGAGGCTGAGGAGGCACTTTCTGAGGGAGATCTGAGGCCCATCTGCTGATGCCCAGGCTGACAGAACAGGAGTGTCAGTGACACAGCCAAAGCTGACAGCCCCTTTCCCTTCCCTTTAGGACAAAGCTGAGAGCAGCCCTGACCATACAGCACCATCTCCAGAGCAGGAGGAATCTGCCCTGATGGGGGTGGCTCCTTCCACCTCCAACTTCTCCCCTGCAGTGAGAGGGGAGAGCTGCCCCTGGCAGGTGGCACATGCCCTGGGCTGGCCAAGAGCCCTGAGGGCTGCAGGAGCTGCTCTGCAGGACAGCCCTGGGCAGCCCTGGCTGCAGCCCCAGCTTCAGCCCCTGCAGCCGTCCCTGGCAGCAGGAGCCGTCCTGCCCTGTCCCTCTGACGGTGCCCAGGGCAGTCCCGCTCTGCAGCACATCCTCCTCCTGCTGCTCCTCCTGTGCCACAGAGAAACTGGGAGAGTCCTCCTGACACATCCCCCAGGCAGTGGGGTGTGCTGGCTTCAGGAGATCCCTCCAGGAGCACGGGGGACATTGCCCTGCACCCACACACTCACCATGCACAGGGCTGTGAAGATCTTTCCCCAAGTGAAGTCTCAGCTCAATGTCTTCCCAATCCTGATTGCCTTCAGCCTGTCTCTGCCTGGCTCCTGTCCCCTCAGTTCCTGCAGGCAGAGCCCTCAGCCTGCTGGGCTGGGAGAGGAGCTGGCCCTGGGAAGAGCTGTTCCTTTAAAGCTCAGTAGCACAGACACAGCACAAGGCCTTTAATGAGCCTCTTGGGGATTTGGTGTTGTTTACATCAGACTCAGTCCCTGAGAGAGTGCTCAAAAAACTTCTCAAGAACTCAAACTCAAATTAAAAGTCTGAAGTTTCCTGAAGTTTTAATGGTTCCCACTGAGGAACACAACTGAGAAAGTGTCCCCAAGTTCCAGTTAGAGCAGAACACTGGAGGCAGTGATGACAGCTGGGGACAAACAAGGCAAAGGTGTCTCTCGTGCTGAGCAAACCTGGATGTGTTTGAGGAATGCCAAGGGCCAAGGCCTGAGCCCCAGCCCCTGGCCAGGCAGATCCTGTCCCTCCCTCCTTGCTCAGGGCTCTTCCTGGGATGGGCACTGGAATGTGGGGATGTGCAATGGCAAGGGCAGGAGCATGGGGCGGCCCCTGCCAGGCTGCTGAGCAGGGACAAGGAGGCAATGAGGCCCCAGCCCTGCAAGGGTCACTTGTCTCCTGCTCCTGCCTCAGGCCCAGGCCCAGCAGCCATGGCCAAAGTGCTGCCCAAGTTGGCTCTGGCAGGGCTGTCTTGCAGCTGCTGCCCATCCCTGTGCCCTGTGCAGCCCAGGCTGTCCCACGGTGTCTCTGCCCTGCACCTCTGTCCCTGCAGGCTGTCGGCATTCCCCGGCTGCCCCACCTGGCTGGGCCCTTCCTTTGTTGACAGCTCTGCCTCCTGCCTGCCTCTGCCTGCCCACACAAAGCCTTGGGCTGCTCCAGGCTCCTTCTGGGGGATGTGCTGCACCAAAGCCCTGCCCTGGCAGGGAAATTCCTTTGTCCTTCTGTCCAGTCCTGATCTCCTCAATGGCAATTTACATTAAGTTTTTCCATTTTTCTCCCTTTTTACTATTATATTTAAAAGATCCACCATCTCTGAAACCTCCCTTCAATCCCTCCCAGGGCTCTCCTCTGCTGTCCTCAGTCCCGACCCCACTGAGCACAGAGCTCCTCTGTCCATTTACAGTGCTCATGTGCTTGAGGCCATGATGCACTGAGGTGCCTGGACAAGAAGGAGGGTTCTTTTCTACAGGAAGGAAACCACAGAGCCCCAGAGTTTTGAAGGCCGATCAGAGGCAGCCTCAAGGAGGCCAAGGCCGGCCAGACCTGTTTGTCTTCAGAGTTATTGTCTGGGAGAAATCCTTGGATAGACAGAGTTTGGGATGCCAAATCCTAGTTTTTTTCATGAGCACCTGGACAAGAAGGACACTTCTTTTCCATAGGAAGGAAAGTACAGAGCCCAAGTATTTCACAGGCAGGTGAGAGCTGGCCCTCAGGAAGCCAAGGGAACCTAGACAGTCCTGGCAGCTTTTGTCTGGGACCTGTCCTTGGATATAAGGAATTTTGGAGGCAGATTCCCAATTTTGGCCAGAGACGCCTGCATCGAAAGATGTTTTTTTCAATGGAAAGAAAAGCACATCCCTCCAGTGTTTTGAAGGCAGATGAGAGGTGGCCCCCAAGATGCCAAGGCCATCCAGAGGAGTCTGTTCTGGCAGGTTTTATATAGAAAGAATCTTTGGATTTAATCAAATATAGAGGTAAAATCCTAATTTTGGCCATGAACACCTGGAGGAAAAGGAGAGTTCTTTCCCACAGGAAGGAAAGCACTGAACTCCAGAGTTTTAAGGGCAGATGAGAAGCAACCTTCAACATGCAAGGTCAGCTGGACCAGTCAGGCCAAGCCCAACAAGACCTCCTTGGAGCCCTGCAGCACCACAATTGTCCCTTGGTTCCATAAGCCCCCATAGTATCAAAACAGATCTTTGTTTTCATGAGGCCCAGTGACACCACAAGCAGTGGTCTTGGTTTGGAAGATGTGGGAATATGCTCTAAGCCCAGTGCCCATGGTGCTGGTCTCTTCCGCCCGAATTTTCTTGATGAATTGGCAGACCAGCTGTAGGAGAAGGGCAAGAAGCCAGGGATGTTGCAGGGAATGCTCCAAGCGCGGTGCCAGCAGGCCCAGCCCAGGTGGGGATGGCTGCAGGTACCTGCGCTGTTCTGTGGAAGAGGCCACGGGCGGGGTCCTGCTCTTGTGTGCACTGCAGGGCTGCACCTGGCAAAGAGCAAGTGCAGCCAGAGCTGAGGGGCTGCGGGAGAGGCCGGAGAACACAGCCCAGCCCTGCGCTCCCCAGGCAGGGACAGCCCCAGGATGCCCCAGGGGATGGAGCACGGCCCCTGCGGGGGGTCTGCCCGGCCCCTCTTCCATCCTGTCCATGGGAATGGGATGGGATTGGGTGGGATGGGATTGGTTGGGATGGGATGGAATGGTGCCAAGTTGGCTGCAGGCACCAACCCTGTGGGGCCGCTCTGCCACTCACCCTCCTGCGGCAGCTCAAACGGCACCACTGCTTTGGTTTGATGTGCTGGGGCAGCTCCAGGGCCTTCTTCCTCCTCTTTCCCCCAGGCCCCCTTGGGCGCTTTCAGGGGTCTCTGGTCCATGATAATGACTGGTTTTGTCCTGGGGCTGCCCCCAGCCCAGCCAAAGTGGCCCAGCTTGGAAGGAATCCCTGGCCCCAGGTGTCTAAGGCAGCCCGACAGGTTCTTTAGGAAGGGCTCAGACCATCAGCAAACGCTGCCCGGCTCTGCGGGCACAGTCCTATCCCCATATCTTTCCCTGAGAGCATTTGAATTTCTAAATGAGAATCATTTGAAGGGAGGGGATTTACATTTTCCATTTCAGAGAAGCCTTCCGCCTTCATTAGCAGACACCTCTCTCTTAAACCAAGACAATTGTTTATCATCTTGCAGATGCACAGTTGCTGGGGAGCCCCGTTTTACACCAGGGACCTGGAGAACCATTCCCAGCAATTGGGAAAATCCTAGGTGGTCCATCCACCCATAGATGAGGTCTCCAAATGTACCCTGAAATTGGGTCCAGCTCTTAGAGGCCTAAAAGAGCAAGTCCAAGGGACTTGATGATATTTTTTGGCCCAGAAAGCCCTGCAGCTGATGGCACACTTCACAATCAGCAGGGGACACAGCTAGGCCAAAGCCCAGACCTCTGCTGGGAGCCTTTCCCCTCAAATACCCTTCAAGCAGACCTCCATGCAAGTCACTTGGGAAAGTTTCTTCAAATGATACATTTCTGGCACATAACTGCACAGGGTTATGTGAAAGATTCTAAAGCAGCTGCTGTGGAGTCAAAGAGCCAGCACTAAGAGTCCCTGTCATCTCTTTGTAGCTAAATCCCACTTTGGGGGAATTGAGGGAGTTTGGAACGAGCTAGAGAACAGATCTCTGAGTGTTTTAGATGATGCCATTGCTTTTTCTTCTCTTCTACATAGAGAGGAAGGGTGAGTTTGGCTCACATCTGCACTGCATGGCTCACAAGGCTGCAAGACTTGTAGTTACAAGAGCTTTGAAGGATTTCTTGGCCAAGAAGACACTGCCAACCAGGATATTTATGTTTTGCAGCCAATCCTTCAATATTTTGTCTTAGGGACTCATGATACAGTGTAAGCTTCTTTAGCCAATCATGTTACGACACACAAACTTACAGCACTGCATCCTAAGCTTCTTGTTTACCATTGTAACTTCTTTTTTTTTCTATATCTTCAGCCCTAAAACTCTAAACTTTCCTCCACTTCAGCCTTCCCATGCCTGGTACAGGGCTTGTGGCCATCTCCAGGCACCGCTCTGGCAGGGATCCCCGCAGCTCCGGCCCCTGCCCACCCGCTCTGTCACCAGCACAAAGGCTTCAGCAGAACCACCAAAGGCCAAGGGACTTCTGGCCATTTCCCCTTGCCCACTGCATGCCTGGGCAGCTTGCTGAGCACAAGCACCCTTCTCCCCCTTCAGGGCCTCAGGGCCCCTCAGCTTGCTGTACTGCTGCGCACAAGCTCCCTTTTCAACCTTTCCTGCCTCTTGCCCTGCAGACCCTTTGCAGCAAAGGAATGCTCCTGGCAGTCTGTGTATCATAACACATTCTAGAATTTATTTTTACTGTAATCTATAATATATAATAATAGGTAGAATTTTATATACGCTATAATTTATTTATTTACAATAGAAATAAAAAATTGAAAAGAAGAAAAAAAATCTTAAAGAAATAGAAAATTCCCCCTGGCTCAGGCGGACAGAGCCTGCAGGATCAGCTCTTTCCAGAGCTCCAGCAGCGCAGCCAGCCAAGCCCCGACAGACGAGGCCGAATCCTCCATGCCCTGCTAAGCTGATCTTGCAGCCTTTGGATGGTGGAATATTAGCCCACACTGTATTGCTCAGAGGACATGCAGTGTTTCAAGTGCCAGCTGGGACACGTGTGAAATACAAAGCTGTGTTTCGTGTCAGGTACAAACAGGCCTTGTGTCTATTTGTGTTAGTGATATGTGTGGAGACCGATAGTGGGACAGTTGTGAATTCTAATAATACCTGAGGAAAGTAAAGCGTGGAAGAAGTCCTTTGAACCTATCTTTTGTTTGCAATTAACCTTGGTTGATTGAGGATCATTTGAATTAAACCGTTAAGGATGTTGCTCTTAGCTTGTAGTTAAGGCTTAAAGAGTTCTGCAATAATAACCTTTTGAAGTGGAATTTTAGAATATTACTTGTATCCTTGAAACTATACGTTTGGAATATATATAAAGGAAATATGCTTATCTCACACTTAACAAAAAAGAGAAGAGCAGCTTGAGAAAGGAAGATGAACATCAACTCAAGGATTTACATTTTCGACCAAGGGAAGCTTGACATCACTGTTAGATTTATAGTCTCTGTAACCAAAAGGTGGAGCCACATCTGGGGAGCTGAACTCCACCAGATGGGATTTGTCTTTCTTCTTTCGGAAACTGGACCATCACCATATGGGGACACTACTTTTTGGGATACATCCTGAGAAAAACTTAATCACAATAGTGTATAAAATTGCCACAGAAAAATCAGGAATAGAAACTGCTGATGAGTAAAAACTGGAACAGAAACTGCTGAGAAAGCTGATAAGTACTCCTGTAAATACCTGTAAGACTCAACTATTGGTGTGCAGTAGGAGGGACAGCTTCCCCCATTGTACCCAGTACTGTATTGGTCATACTTCACCATATTAAATAATAAATTGATTGCTGCTTGAATATTGGCCTTTTCAAGCTTCTCATTTATAACAGGCGCAGAGGTGCAGGGACACCGTGGGACAGCCTGGGCTGCACAGGGCACAGGGATGGGCAGCAGCTGCAAGACAGCCCTGCCAGAGCCAACTTGGGCAGCACTTTGGCCATGGCTGCTGGGCCTGGGCCTGAGGCCACGAGGGGGCAAGTGACCCTTGCAGGGCTGGGGCCTCATTGCCTCCTTGTCCCTGCTCAGCAGCCTGGCAGGGGCCGCCCCATGCTCCTGCCCTTGGCACTGCACATCCCCACATGCCAGTGCCCATCCCGGGAAGAGCCCTGAGCAAGGAGGGAGGGACAGGATCTGCCTGGCCAGGGGCTGGGGCTCAGGCCTTGGCCCTTGGCATTCCTCAAACACATCCAGCTTTGCCCAGCACCAGAGACACCTTTGCCTTGTTTGTCCCCAGCTGTCATCACTGCCTCCAATGTTCTGCTCTAACTGGAACCTGGGGACACTTTCCCAGTTGTGTCCATCTGTGGGACTCATTAAAGCTTCATGAAACTTCAGAGTTTCATTTTAAATTTGAGTTCTTGAGAAGTTTTTTGAGCACTCTCTCAGGGACTGAGTCTGATGTAAACAACACCAAATCCCCTAGAGGCTCAATAGAGTCCTTGTGCTGTGTCTGTGCTGCTGAGCTTTAAAGGAACAGCTCTTCCCAGGGCCAGCTCCTCTCCCAGCCCAGCAGGCTGAGGGCTCTGCCTGCAGGCACTGAGGGGACTGGAGCCGGGCACAGACAGGCTGAAGACAATCAGGATTGAGATGACATGGAGCTGAGACTTCACTTGGGGAAAGATCTTCACAGCCCTGTGCATGGTGAGTGTGTGGGTGCAGGGCAATGTCCCCTGTGCTCCTGGAGGGATCTTCTGAAGCCAGCACACCCCACAGCCTGGGGCATTTGTCAGGAGGACTCTCCCAGTTTCTCTGTGGCACAGGAGGAGCAGGAGCAGGATGTGCTGCAGAGCAGGGCTGCCCTGGGCACTGTCAGAGGGACAGGGCAGGATGGCACCTGCTGCCAGGGACGGCTGCAGGGGCTGAAGCTGGGGCTGCAGCCAGGGCTGCTCAGAGCTCCAGCTCATGCCCAGCTCATTTCTGAGGGGCTTTTCATGAGCTCATTCAGGGCAGGAGTTCCCTGCTTTGGTCTATTCTTTCCCAAATCTGTGCTCCCACTTTTCCCTGCCGCACTTTGGTGGCAATGGAAACTCAGCTGTACAGGGCAGAGCAGGGGCTGAGGCTCTGAAACCATTCCTGGGATTCCTGGGAACCTCAGCAAGTGCCTGCACCTGCCCAGCCTCCAGATCCATGCAGCATCTCCTTTCCATGGTGCCCGGGCTGGGAGAGCTGTTCTTTAATCCCTGCAGAGCCGAGCAGCTGCAGGGCAGGGCTGGCCCAGGGGCTGGGTTGGGCTCGGGCAGCTCTGGCAGGGAAGGAGCCTGGGGCCACAGGAGCAGCTCGGGCTGGGACAGCTCCAGCAGCAGAGACGTGGGCAGGGAGGGAGGGAGGCAGTGCTGAGGGAAGCCCTGCTGCAGGGCAGATGTGGCACCTGCCGGGCCTGCCCTGCAGGGCAGACACTGCCCTGAGCAGCACAGCTCTTGTGTCCCCTCGCAGCCAGCACAGCCCCCAGCCTGGGGGCTCGGGGCCCTCAGTCCCTCCTGGGCCGGCAGAGCAGCCCCAGAGATGAAGGGCATCTCAGCGGCCCTGTACCCATTCCCTGCTGACCAGGGCCTGAGGGCCACTGTCCTGCCCTGCTGCTGCCTGGCAGGGGCTGGGAAGGGCTGGCCAGAGAAAGGCTTTTCCTCAGGCCCGGCTCTCTCTCTCTCCTTGCCTTGCCCAGGTGCTGCTGGCATTGCTGAGGGGCTCTGTGCAATGGCAGTTCCAGATGCAGGGCCTGGCCCAGCCCTTGGGCTCCTCCTGTGCAGGCTGAGCACAGCAATGCGGTGTCCCAGCTCCCTGTGCCCGGGCAGCTCTGGGCAGGGCAGCCTGGGAGGCTGGCAATGAGCCCACTCTCCTGACTCTGGGAAAGGCAGGAGCCACTTTGTGTGCCAGGGATCCCTCTGCTCTCAGCTGTGTCTCCTGGCTGTTTAGGCTAATGCAGGAGTGGATCTCAGAAAGGTGCAAATACAGGGCAGCTGGAATAGGAGAGAGGGACAGAGCAGCTCTCCTCAGTCTGTACTAAGCCTCAGAAAATCCTTCTGCCTCCCTGGACTCTCTGTTCTCCCCTGGTGCAGCAGAATCTCTCGTTCTGCCTTCTGTTATCCCCATCCCTTGAACCAGGCAGCTCTTCTGCTTTAGGGTAACATTCTTTATCCAAGTCCAAACACCAGGACTGACCCCTGCGGTCACTGTTGCCCTGCACTGACTTGGGATCAGGGCTGACTACCAGGTGTCCTGCAGACCAAGGTCCAGCTCCACACACAACATTGGCCAGCAGCAATCAGGGCTCCAGCAACAAAAGTGAAGGAAGGTCTCTGAGACGTGGACAGGGCGAGGTGCTCAGTGGCAGGAAAAGGTCTATGAGAAAAGGCTTTGCCTTTTCTGTGAGAAATCTCCCCTCAATTATCACTGTAATTCCTTCTTGAAAAGTTTCTAATGTCTGGAGACAGCAAATGTCCAACAGCAGCTCCATCAGGCACTTCCTCCTGCTGGCATTGGCAGACACGCGGCAGCTGCAGCTCCTGCACTTCTGCCTCTTGCTGGGCATCTCCCTGGCTGCCCTCCTGGCCTCATCATCAGCGCCGTAGCCTGCGGCCACCACCTGCACACGCCCATGTTCTTCTTCCTGCTCAACCTGGCCCTCAGCGACCTGGGCTCCATCTGCACCACTGTCCCCAAAGCCATGCACAATTCCCTCTGGGACACGAGGAACATCTCCTACACTGGATGCGCTGCACAGCTTTTTTTCTTTCTGTTCTTCATTGGAGCAGAGTATTTCCTCCTGACCGTCATGTGCTATGACCGCTATGTGTCCATCTGCAAACCCCTGCACTACGGGACCCTCCTGGGCAGCAGAGCTTGTGCCCACATGGCAGCAGCTGCCTGGGCCAGTGCCTTTCTCACTGCTCTCGTGCACACAGCCAATACATTTTCCCTGCCCTTGTGCCATGGCAATGCCCTGGGCCAGTTCTTCTGTGATATCCCTCAGATCCTCAAGCTCTCCTGCTCCAAATCCTACCAGAGGGAGGTTGGACTCATTGCAGTTAGTGCCTGTTTGCTATTTGGTTGTTTTGTGTTCATTGTTTTCTCCTATGTGCAGATCTTCAGGGCTGGGCTGAGGATCCCCTCTGAGCAGGGACAGCACAAATCCTTTTCCACCTGCCTCCCTCACCTGGCAGTGATCTGTCTGTTTGTCACCATCAGCCCAATTTACCACCTTAAGCCCCCCTCCATGTCCTCCCAATCCCTAGATCTGGCCCTGTCTGTTCTGTACTCGGTGGTGCCTCCAGCCATGAACCCTCTCATCTACAGCCTGAGGAACCAGGAGCTCAAGGCTTCTGTGAGGAGACTGCTGACTGGATGCTTTCGGAAACATTAAACTGCAGGGTAATTTCCGCCAATCACTTGTAATAAAAGTCGTCTTTAATACTTCTTGATGGTTTCATTTGGAGGGTTTACTTTTTTTCATATTGTCCACAAATAAATGTCAATGTTTGTGCCATTTCTCATTTTTTTCCTCTCCACCTTCCTTATGGACACAGACTGTATCAATGAGGAGCGGCACTCTCAGTGGCTTTAAAGGAACTAAATCATCTGCCAGCAGAGTTTTCTGCAGAGATGCCCTTTTGTTGCCTTCTCTGGAGCTGCAGCAGCAATGTCTGTGTGCAAAGCTGGGGGCAGATCAGTGCTGGCCCAGCAGCTGTGCCCAGCAGCAGCAGCACTTGGTGTTGCCAGTGCTGCTGCCGTGGCCCTGCCCCGCTGCCCTGGTGGCCCTGGTGTTGCTGCAGGGCCTGAGTGCTCTCGGGGCCGGGCACAGCCCTGGGGGTGGCAGTGCCGGGGCTGCAGCAGGGACAGGCCATGGGCACTGCTGGGGCAGCGCTGATGCCTCAGGCCAGGCCCTGGGGGCTCCAGGCTCCTTGCCCAGGCTCTCTCAAGAACACAGCCAGGCCAATGATCAGCACAGAAAAGCCCCGTGAGCAGCCCCAGGCTGGCCGTGGGCAGGCTGGGGGCAAACAGCATGGCTGGGGCTCTGCAAGGGCCCTGGGGCAGACGGGAAGGAGCAGCAGAGCAGGGGCTGATCCATCCCCAGTGCGCTGCACAGCCCAAGGCAGCGTCCCAGAGCATCCTCATGGAGCTGCCAACAACATCCCCCCTCTGCAGCCCTGGCCTCTCCCCCAGCTCACACAGGTGCCCCATCCTTGCAGGCACAGACACGGCAGCACTGGCTCAGCAGCCCCTGTTTGCATTGCACACAGCAGGGGGAGCACCCCCATGCTGTTGGTGTGGGGACATGAAGCTGGGGGAGCACAAATGCCATCAGCCCCTGGGGCCAGCAAGGGCTGGGGGACACCAGGGAAACCACTCAGCTTTGTCCTGGCCTCTGCAGTCAGCCAGAAAGTTTGTTCCCATCAGATGGGAGTTTCCTGTGCCACTGCAGATGCTGTTGCTCAGAGCCAGGGCTGCCTGGCAGCCACCCCCAAACAGCCCTGAGCATTTCCTTTGCTTCACCTTTGCTTTCTTTCCTTGGCCCTGATCCAGATTTCTTCCCCTTGCCCACCCCTCTTACCTCCCCTGCAAACAGACCATCCCTGTTTGCCCTTTCCTCTCTGTCCCCACTCTCCATTGCCGTTCCTGATTTGGCCCCATGGGAATGTCCATGGTCCATCAGGACCATCCTACAAGTGCTGCAGGAATTGTCTGCAGGCTCCTGCAGTGCCTGGTGCTGCTCCCGTGCCAGAGGCACCCCAGGCCAGGGGGGCACATCTGGGCTGCTGTGTCTGGCTCTGGGGCTCCCTGTTCTGGGCACTGAGGAGGAGCTGCAGAGGCTCTGCAGGACTGACAGGATGGGCTTTGGGGCTGGCAGGAGAAGCTGAGGGACCTGGGCTGCTGGAGCTTCTCAAGAGGAGGCCCAGGGCTCATCCTGCAACTGCTCCAAGGGTGGATTCAGAGAACCACAGAATCAGCCAGGTTGGAAAAGACCTTGGAGATCATCAAGTCCAACCTGTGCCCTGACACTGCTCTGTCTCCCTGAGATTCCTCTTCTCCAGGATAAACAACCCCAGCTTCCTCAGCTGCTCCTCAAATCATTTGTGTTCCAGACCCCTCCGCAGCCTTGTTGCCCTTCTCTGGACACGATCCAGCCCCTCCATGGCCTTCCTAAACTGGGGGCCCAGAACTGGACACAGCACTCGAGGAGTGGCCTCACCAGTGCCGAGTGCAGGGGAAGAATCCCTGCCCTGCTCCTGCTGGCCACACCATTCCTGATCCAGGCCAGGAGCCATTGGCCTTCTTGCCCACCTGGGCACACTGCTGCCTCATGTCCAGCCTGCTGTCCATCAGTCCCTGCAGGTCCCTTTCTGCCTGGCTGCTATCCAGCCACTCTGTCCCCAGCCTGTAGCACTGCAGGGGTTGTTGTGGCCAAAGTGCAGGACCTGGCACTGGGACTTGTTAAACCTGACCTTGTTGGATTTGGGCCCTGGATCCAGCCTGTCCAGGGCCCTGTGCAGAGCCCTCCTGCCCTCCAGCAGATCCACACTCACACCCAGCTTGGTGTCATCTGCAAAATTGCTGATGCTGGACTCAGTCCCCTAATGCAGATCATCAGTGCCGATATTGAAATCCACGCTGGCTGGCCCTGACACCTGGGCCATCCTGTGGGTGCCCTGGGGTGGCACTCAGGGTGATCTGTTCCATAACCTTGCCGGGCACCCAGCTCAGGCTGACAGGCCTGGAGTTCCCCAGCTCCTCCTTCCAGCCCTTCTTGGGGATGGGCTCACACTGGCACCTCCAGTCCTCTGGGACCTCCCTGCTGAGCCATCACTGATGGTAAATGAGGGAGAGCAGCTTGGGGAGCTCCC